>NC_087445.1:1818181-2121212 GCF_036321535.1 Camelus dromedarius | reverse complement strand
GATTAGCGGGAAGATATTTTACCATAAAAATTCTCCAAAATAATTTTCTCAATGTTCTATTTGGCAACAGACTGGAAACTTGAGTTTCAAAAAACCCTCTTATAATGAAAAAAAAATCTAGGGGGAAATGGTTTCCTGTAATATTTCAACAGGATTTTTTTTAGCTCTAATAACAGGAAAATAGCTACACAAACCAGGTACACTTTTCATCTGAAAGAACCTTTCCCAAAATCTATTTCAAAAACCTTGCCCATGAGAGTTTCCTCAAGTTAAGAGAATAAGGAAATAAGTTTTCACATCTATTTGCCTACCTACCATCACAAATGCCCAAATATTTCATAATGAAGGTATTGCTAATTTTCTTAGAAATAGCTCTTTTGGTTTCAGATAGGCAATCTAACTTGTAAGTAAGAGTAAGCCTGTTGGACCAGTTTAGAAAACAAAGACGGCATCATTAAAAGGAAACAGGAGTGTCAAATTGACTACCAAGTCAGGATTACAACCTGAAACCTGTCATCAAAACCCTTTGGGGACACATGGTTTCTGGCCTCCGTTCCTCCCTCTATAGATGATGTACTTCATTTTTTCCTCCCTGTGGACACACTTTGCTTGTCCACATATACGGCAAAATGCACACAACCATGGACCAGCCTCTGAATTATTTATGCTGTATTCAAGCCATCAGAAGAAACAGATTAGCCTCTGCAAATCTCAACTTCAAATTATTAAGAGGTGGAATCTGATCGCCCCACTTGGATCAGGTGGTCCGATCAGCAGGCGTGACCCAGTACAAGAAAAGGTGGACTAGGACCTTTATGATCTGAAAAACAGTTCTCAGAGAAGGGGGGAGATGGCTTGTAGATGGTACTAAAAATGCAAAAAGCACATTTTTTTTTCAGCAAGTTTTCCACTTACAATAAATCACGAGCATGTATTATGTCAGAAGTATTCTTTCTCGGTGATCTAAGTGACTTGGTATTCAGTAAGGATACAACATGACTCACAGAAAGGGAGCAACGTAACTTCTTGAACTGTCCTCTGTTACTGGAATTGCAGGGTTGTTTTTTTTTTTAATTTGCTGTTTTTAAAATCAATGCTTTAATAACCATGCATATAGTTAAACCTTTGCCTGCATCCTTGTTAATCTTCTCAGGTTATATTTCTCTGAGTAGAACTGATAGGTCCAAAACTTTTAAGTCTTTTGATGTGTTTTAGAATATTATTTGTTCTTATATACCCCATTTGATGGGCCCTGAATTCAATGTGCTCATGCCCTGTCACTTTTTCATCTTCTCCAGTGGCTTTCAAGCTACCAAGCATATTGTAGAGTTTAAATTAACATTTGTTAATTGACTGACTAACTTCATAAGTGAATTTGTGTGATGTGGCCGGGAAACACCATATTGAAGTCTATGAAATTTGTTTAACACACACATAAGGATGAAAATTGGTGATTATTTCGACTGACTATAAATTGGAATTTGACTCAGAAAAAGGACAGACTCTAAAAATATTCGTGGTTTTTTGCATTTACTCAATTCATTTTGTTAGTCAGAGGGAATAAAGTATCCAATGTGCATTGAATCATTATTACCCCAAAATGTAGTAGGAAGCTACGTGTTCCTCCTTTCTATATTCAGAATGACCCTATGGCACTAGCTGCCTACACGAATAATTATTTTTCCCTTCTTTCTTCATAATAAAAGCACTATATTGTTGATGCATCATTGCACATAGCTAAAACTCTATGTCTGCCATTCTCCCTTGAAATTAGATTTGGTCACTGTCCATGCGCTATCAGGACATGTTACTAGGTGGAATTTCAGGCAGCTTCTTTAGCTTTTTCACCCTTCTGCCCTCTTCCAGCCTGAACTGTGAATGTGATACCGAGACATTTAGCAGCTGTTTTGAAAAGCTGAAGCTAAGTGTTAAGAATGGGAAAGCAGAAAGACAGAAGGAATCCAAGTGCTTGATGACTTCAGGCAACAGTCGTACCGGCCGAGACTGCCCAGTTTTGGAAATTTTTTATGTGAGAGAGAAACAAACTTTGGTCTTAAGTCATTCTTATTTCTGGAATATGTTATTAATGTCCCAAAGCCATGCCTAACTGGTAGCGTTCTTACATCCACGTTGGATTTCAACTGAACGGCTCTAATGATAGGGTGGTCTGGTGGGTCACACAACTAGATACCTGCCAAAGACGTGTGCTTTCTTTTTACAGCGTGGAGTTTGCCTAAAAAAGAACAGAACAGGTAGAGACGACTGTTTTGTCACTCCTTACACCTGGGTGTCACCACGTGACTTGTTCTCAGCAATGAGATATGAGCAAAAGCTTTGTGTTATTATTTCCAGACCAGCAATGTTAAGACGAAGATGTGCCTAACCCACAGTCTCTTCTCCTGTCTGTCAGCTGGATGCAAGAATCAAACCAAAGACTGAGTTCTTAGGAGACAGGAAAGCCACAATCTGAAAGGAGGAAATGTTCTTTTATCATCACAAAGAGAGAAGCTGCCAGTCATTAAGAATATCATGGAACTTTATATGAGTGAGGAAGAAGCCTCTATCATGTCTGAGCTATCCTACACTTTTTTTTTTTTTTTGGTTCATTTTGTTTTTAATAGAAGTATAGTCAGTTTACAATGTGTCAATTTCTGGAGGACAGCATAATGTTTCAGTCATACATATACATACATATATTCATTTTCATATTCTTTTTCATTATAGGTTACTACAAGATATCAGACATAGTTTCCTGTGCTATATGGAAGAAACTTGTTGTATATCTATTTTGTATATACTAGTCAAAATCTGCAAATCTCAAAGTCCCAATTTATCCCTTCCCACGCCCTTTCCCTGATAACCATAAGATTGTTTACTATGTCTGCAAGTCTGTTTCTTTTGTAGATGAGTTCATTAGTGTCCTCTTTTTTCTTTCTTTTTTTTTTCTTAGATTCAACATATTAGTGATGTCAAATGATATTTTTCTTTCTCTTTCTGGTTTACTTCACTTAGAATGACAATCTCCAGGTCCATCCATGTTGCTGCAAATGGCATTATTTTATTCTTTTTTATGGCCGAGTAGTATTCCGTTGTATAAATATACCACAATTTCTTTATCCAATCATCTGTCAATGGGAATTTAGGTTGCTTCCATGTCTTGGCTATTGTAAATAGTATTGCTAGGAACACTGGGGTGCATGTATCTTTTCAAATTAGAGTTCTCTCCAGATATATGCCCAGGAGTGGGATTGCTGGATCATATGTTACGTCAATTTTTAGTTTTTTAAAGATGCTTCATTTTTTACAGCAGTCAGAATTACCTTAACTAATACAAAAATTAGTATCAGAAGTAGGATATTGATGTTACAAAAATCTAAAATTTGCAAAGCTGGGTTAATGATCAGGTGGAAGCAGCAAAGGAACTGATATCAAAGGCTGAAGAGAGAGAGAGAAAGATCATGCAGCCACAAGACATTCGGCAAAGCTGCCTAACTGGTAAGTTGAAAGGAAGACCAGAGGTGTAATGAGTCAGTAGCTTTAGAGGAAGTAGTCGGTAAGCTTTGGTGTGATACTGAATGCTGACGTTTACTTTCTGTTTTTAGCAAGTTATTACAAGCAAGAGATGGAATTTAGGGAAAAAACTGGTTCGTTTGCAAGCAGAAATGAAATGCAATAGAACAAATCCTAACACTGGGCCATCTAGGTGTTGCAAAAGCTGTTTGTTCGCAGGCCCCAAGCAGTGAGAGACAGGACTGAACAAGGTTTAGGGATAACAAAGCTTAAAGCTAAGGCAACAATCAGATTAGCAGTTCAGGATTCTCACCCATTGTCTCACAGGGCTTCAATGGAGTTAAGAAGGCAACAGGGGGCAAAGAAGCAGAGAAACAGATTAGGGCTCAGAATTCTGCCTGGGATGTGGTTATAAGTACGTTGAACTGCCTGGATGCAAATAGATCAGAAGCCTACAAAGTGTTGCAAAGAATTCATGACCACAAGGGATCCCAAAGAACATGGCCAAAGGGAGTTTCTTCCAGAAGGCATAACTAGAATCCATTCAATGAACCCCCAACCCCACCCCATTTCAATGCCAGCCCTAAAGTGTTTTGTCACCACTATGGACCAGTGACTGCTGCGTGTCCCCATTTCCTTCTTGTCTGAATGGTGTTTTATATTGTCCCTGCTCCACCGTTACATATTGTAGAGCAGACAGCTTTGTGGTTTAATCGGTGATAAACCACGAGGAGTCACTTTGGGGCTTTATAAAGCGGACTGTGTACCACCTGGATGTAGTAAATTGGATGGATCTTTGGAGGAATTGAGTGTGCCCTATGTATAAGAAGAAGGATGCTCTTGGAGATCTGCTGGTTAGAGGCGGAGGAGAGAGGCTAGCTATCCACTGTTAAAAAGCAAATCACTTGCCCCAGACGGGGCGGCGGGGGTGGGGAGGTCACTTATGGTAAGTCACGCCATCAAACCAGGGTTTAATGCCTAACCTAATTAGAACTTCAGTGTCCCCCAGAACTACAGTCTTAACAGGTCTGTCAGGAATTTTCTGCTCAGAACCTATGAGCAAATCTGCCACACGGTCCCTTTTGATCCTCCAAAGGAAGGTGAAGTAATCCGCCACACAGACCCCCTGTAGCCCCCACTGGGAGGTTACCTAAGCCTGAAATAACCGTCTTTGTTTCTGACTTCCTTGCATTGCCTTTCAAAGCCTCTCTCTTTCTGTAGCTCTTTGGTTCTCCTCTGTACTTGCCAGATGGGGTGCTGCTTCATTCATGACTCATTCAATAAAGCCAGATAGATCTTTACAAGGTACTTGGTTGAATTTTTGTTGCTTAACACCACTGAAAGTTCATTGTCTGCAAAGATTCTTTTTTAGTCCAAGGAATACATTTCCTAGTCCCTGTTATCTAGGTGGGATCATGCGACAAGCTTTACTGTCAATTAATATGATCAGAAGTGATGTGCTTCACTTTCAGACCAAGGAGATTACACGGCAGTTGACCAGCCTCCCCCCGCACCCACCTCCCCACCTGTCCATCTCCCACTCTGACGCTGAGGAGGCAGGAGAGGAAGCCTAACTCAGGGACCAACATCATCAGCACCACGCGGGAACTTGACAGAAATGCAAATGACTGGGCCCCACCCCACCCCACCTCACACCCACCCCCCAGCCTACAGAATCAGAAACGGGATGAGACCCAGCCATCTATGGTCCAGCAAACCCTGATGACACTGCAATTTTAGGGTCACTGTCTTAACAGATAAAGGAGCTCAGTTTCTAAGCTTAGGGACTGGGTCCTTCTCTCCCCAAGGAGGAAAACCTTCCATTAATCAGAAATACTTCTTCTGGACTTCACATGAGTGACAAACACAGTTCATTCATGTGTGAGCCATCGGATGTTTGGGGATTTACCTGTTTCAACAGTTAGAGTTACTTTAATTCACTTGAAGAGATTGGAAAGGAGCTAAGAAACAAAACCGTCTACACCCCACTAACTCCAGACACTGAGAACTGTAACAACCTGACTCCCCACTTATCACGTCCTCTACATCAACATCTACATTAACACTTTTAAAATTCCTCTGTCTTCATTACTTTTCTGGGCATTTCTTTCCCAGGCAAAGGTTAACAGTTCATCACAGGAACTTCCAAAAGAAACTCTTCAAAGATGACATCAACAGGCAGCTTGTGCCCTAAGATTCTTTGAATTCCTAGCTTCAAAACCCATTCCTTGTTGTTTCCAGCAACCCTGAACAGCTTTATCTGAGCCTTACCCAATTCTAATCAAGTCCCTGCATCGAAAGACCTTCCTTAAGCCAGACTTCAAATTTTCAATGAGTTCTCTCCTAACTTTCCTCCATTTGAAAAACTGCCAAAACTCTGAAGAGATGTGTGCTACCCGTATAAGCAATAAACTCCGCTTTGTCTTATCCATAGATGGTGTTGGTGATATCCATCACCAGATAGTGCTAACAAAATACTTCTATATCCATGAGTTAGTAAATAGGGCAAGTGGAAATCACACAGATTGAGAGCGTATAATAATGTATGTGCTTATAACTAAAAGAATGAAATCACCACCTTCTGTCCTCCATGGGCAGAGTAGGACCTTGGCCAAGAATTTAATAAGAACTTACAATTCCTGCCTTTGTAGCCTTGGCTGGGTTTGATATAGCTAGTCAGCCACTAAAAGGTATAGTTTCTGGGCTAACAATATGATGGCTTTGTTTTCCTAGAGGACCTCATAATTTGAAAGCAGAGATGAAGAAGGAGCAATGAGGACAAAGAACCAATATTTCTCCCATTATATTGTCCAGTAAATAATGTAAGAACCAATACTTCTCCCATTATGTTGTCCAGTAAATAATGCACAGGACAGATTCCATTGATTGATCCAGAGGCTGCTTATAAATTATGAGTAAGCAAGAAAAGACTTCTCTTCCTCCTCATGGGTTTGCCGCACTACTTCTGGGAATTAAAATTTGTCCTTGGGAGATGGGATAAGGAACGTAATGATGTACTGGTGCATTTTATTCAGTTTCGCCTAAATTGTCCAGAGAATAAAAGATAATGTTGGACTGCCACTGGTGGAAAGATATCAAGAGGACCAGATTTTAAGTGACCCACAGCTACTCCAAACTGCTTCTTGAAACTTGGAGCACCACATCTACCCTCACTTCCATGCCCAGTCATCCTGTGGAACCTGGAGAACCATCACCAACTCTTCTTTTCCAGCCCTTCTCCCCTGGGGGGTTCTTTCTAATCCAGACTGAAGAACAAATACTTAAGGGCTTAAGCTGCTAAGAAAGAAGCAGAGATCTCAAATGAGACCAACCCTTGTGTATGGGGACGAGGATTTCTTGAAAAGTAGCAGGGGAGGGGGACACCTGTATGGCAAGGTTTGGAAGGAGGCATGTCCATACGACCAGAATGGCCTTGATGACTAGGAAGCAAGGGATCAGAGCAGGAATGAGACATCCTGGTGGAGGCTTTAACTTTTCTGTACTTATACCGAGGACTTCAGGAAAGTGATATTCGGTGTTTTTTTTTTTTTACATTCTTTTCTATGGGAGTATAGTCTGTTTATAATGTTATGTCAATTTCCAGTGGACAGAAGAATGTTTCAGTCATACACATACAGTGTATACTTTTGAGTTTTTCCTCTCCTGTGCAGCAAATCCAAGCATTCAGAAAAGGCTGGTGCATCCTTAGAGGCTCATGTTGTAGTCCAATGAACAACAGAGAAGAAGGTAGAAATAAAAGTCTGGCTGGCCCCTCACAAGATCGCCACCTAAAAATAGATACTTATATACTTTATTTGCATGTATAACTTTGAATGTATAATTGAAAAAACAGGTCAGTGAACAAATTACGTATTTTGTTTCAGATCAAATAAAAAGTTATTGTCTTAGAGAGGGTATAACTCAAGTGGTAGAGTGCATGCTTAGCATGCACAAGGTCCTGGGTTCAGTCCTCAATACCTCCATTACATAAATAAATAAACCAAATTACCTCTACCCTGCTCCCACCAAAAAAAGGCCTGAAAAAAGTTTTTTTAAGTTATTATCTCTCAACTATGAAATTGGATGTTATTCATAGATGAATATACTACAGGAACTCCACAAATGCTATGAGAATTTTGCCATATAAAATTGCCCTTTTTACAGATCTATAAAGACAGAAAGTAAGTTAGTGGTTGTCTTGGCTAGAGGTGGAAACAAGATTGACTGCAATTGGGCAGAGGAGTCTTCCGGGTGTGGAAGAAAAGCTCTACAGCTGGATTGTAGTGATGGATGCATAACTCTGTAAATTTATTAAGCTGAATTTTGCCCTTAAACAGGAGAATTCTGTGCTATGTGAATTACACTTCAATAAAACTGTTTTTAAACAAGAACCCCAATATGCCCTTTCAATTAAAAGGAATACTTATTTAAAACCCTCACATCATCAACAAAAGTCTCATATGAACATGCATCCTAGGGCTGCCTGGCCTACAATTAGAGAAGAAATTAAGAAAGAAAAAAAGAATCGTAATAATTCCAGAACATTCCATCTGAAGTGGCAAACTGATGACTTCACTGAAAACATAATACATGTCAACTTTTAAATAAATAAATGTGTAAAATCACACACACTTTTGCAATTGGTTGTGAAATATCTACTAATATAGAAAATTACCCTCAAATGTTTATGTATAACATGTTGTTAAAGCTCTTCTAGAATAAATTGTCAGTATCATTATGATTTTTTTTCATGCCTTGGAAAACAGTTAAAGCTGATGATATCTTTGAAGCGGTCTCAAAATTTTTGAAAGCGAGTAATCTGAATTGCTTCTTACCTGTACTGCTTGACCCAGCTTCCCTGGCTGAAACGGACTAAACCAGGAGCAGAATTTGGAAGCCAGGCTGCGGGCGGCTAGAGTGTAAGCACGTATGCTGCGGAGCAGTGGGACCCCAGTCAGCCACATGGTTGGAGAAGTGAAGAGATCATCTAAGAGATGAAATCTGACCCATGGAGCCCACAGAGGAGAGATCTGGAAAGGATGCAGTGTACTTCCTGGCCTGTCAATGGCCTCCAACTCCCAGAGGCCACGGGCCTTTTCTGAGGCCCAGCTGTGTTTCTGCCCATGGTTTCCGAAAGACACCAGGTTTTCTGTTTTCTGTTACTTGCAACCAAAAAGTCCTAACTAAATCAAAAATGTGTCTATGTATAAGGGTTTAACTGGGAAGATAGTCACCAAAATGGCTATCTGGTTCTGTTTGGGTGGTGAGATGAATTTTCTTCTTGTGCTTGTATAAATGATCTATGGTTTAAAATTACTATTTTGTCATAAGATTATTTTTTTTATTGAAAAAATACACATCACATAAATTTTACTCTTTTAATCATTTGACAGTGGCACTCAGTGCATTCACAATGTTGTACAATCATCCCTGTCTAGTTCCAGAACATTTTCATCATTCCAAAAGGAAAACTTATCCTCATGAAGCAGTTACTGCCTGCTCCCCCTTCTCTCCCTGGGCCCTGGCAACCACTGATCTGCTTTCTTTCTAAGGACTTGTCCATTTTAGAAGGTTATATTTCTTTTTGAAGGACTAACATGCATAAAACAATAGCTGACCCCCACCCTGAAGGTTTGTGGTTCCCTTGCTAACCTGCACCCAGAGGCCTCAGACATTCTCAAGAACCTCTCTGGAGACGTCTGATCTCTTACAACATTAAATTTATCTTAGGAATTAAGTTTTAAAATGTTCTAATTAGAAGGCATGAAGTGAATGATTGTTACAAATGAGTTAGTTTAAGTACTGATATTTTCAAATGTGCACGTGCCAAAGTCAGAAAAATTATTTCCTAAAAATAACGTCCCTAACTCTTTTTAAATGATCTTCGTCCATATACCAATGCTTGTGTGGCTTTCATGGAGGGGAAGCTTGATGTTTGATAGGACTTATGCTATTGTCTTTTTCTGTATCTGGAATTTTAAACTACATGACAAAATTTTTGCTATTATTTAGAAGTTCCAAAAATTTTCTTCCAAGTTAGTAAATTAGTTGAAAGGAACATACAGGGTGAGCCTTGAGGAGAAAAATAGCATGATTTCACAAAATTCACAATAATAAGAGATAAAAGAGAAAACCATTTGCTTAAACAAACGTTTACAATAAAAACTAAGCCCAAAAAATCCATAAAGAGACATGTCAATGATCAAAACTTATTATATGACATGAATTCTTCCAGTTGGAAAGAGAATTTATATATATGAGTAGACACCACCACTAATTTAACTTGGAAATGTGATCTTCATGCTAAAAACTCTAAAAATGCTGATCGGTTACTTAAGATGCAGTAGAAAATTACTGTTTTTAAAAAAGAGTCAGTAGCTATGCACTTCAATTTGTAATGACAAATCTGGAAATGCTGCTTTATTTAAAGTAATCCAGCCATACTCAAAACCATTAAAAATGGATCTAGCCTACTTCATGATTGTCTGAGGAGTAAGTGAGATAACTGTGTGAAATTTGATACTCAAAGAATAGCTTTTAAAAAAATGAAATTAACCTTCTTTCTAAGTCATTTCCCCACATTCTTCACAGCACTGAATACAATACTCTTCAGTGAACACATGTGAGTTATTTATATAAAACATGACAGAAAATTATGAAATCATATAAAATGTGTCATAAAATTGAAGTTCTTTATGGTGGCAATACATTCTGCAGTTATGATTCTGCTGTGTGAAACAAAAAAACGCTGATTGTCTATCTAAAATGTATTGCCTTTCATTCTTTTTTTTTGAAGTTTTTATTGTGGTAAAATATACATAACATGAAATTGACCATCGTAAGTAATTTTAAGTGTATAGCTCAGAGGCATCAAGTACATTCACAGTTCTGTGCAACCATTAACACTATTTGCATCATCCCAGACAGAAACTCTGAACTCCATTCCTCTCTCCCTCCGGCCCTGGTAACTTCTATTTCACCTGCAGTCTCTTTGAGTTTGCCCGTTCTAGGTAAGTGGAATCAGCCTTTCATCCGCTTTTAACCTGAGAGAAGGAAAACAGCCAATAACAAGGTCCTACTGTACAGCACAGGGAACCATATTCAATATCTTGCAGTAACTTATGGTTAAAAAGAGTATGAAAATGAATATATATATATGTTCCTATATAACTGAAGCATTATGCTGTACACCAGAAATTGACACATTGTAAACTGACTATACTTCAATAAAAATATATTTTTAAAAAAGAAAAAGAAAAAATGTCTTCCCCTTTGACTCTCCTTTCTCCAATACCCAAATGATATACAAATCCTGCAAATTCTAGATTTACAAATCCAGCATGTCTTCTGCTTTCATCCCCTCCTTTCCATCCCTGCTACACTTTCCCGTTTGTTTCTTCTCACAGCGTTATAAAACCATCCTCCTCAATCTCCCTTCCTCGAGTCTCTCTGTACATCAGTGCTTTCTCACTTCCTAGAAGTGAGCTTCCGGGTTTTAAATTTCCTTACCCCAGCTAGGTATGAAGCTAAGCGCTAAGGATATGTACATTTTTGTGTCCTTAACATTTGGTATGGTGCCCAGTACATATAGTAGCCCCCACTCATTGAAACCATGCTCAATAGGGTTAAAAAACCCATCCTGAAACCATGCCTCATAGGGTTAACAGAAACTGGTGACTAAAGGAAACCCTTGAACTCATCTTACAGAACAGCAGTTAAGGGAATAGCTTGTTTAAAAACAAACAAACAAACAAAAATAAACCTGCATTTGTAACCTGCCTTCACTGAGCAAGTTCACCTTAGTTGTTGTTATTATTTTTTTTCCTTTTTCAGTTTTATTAGGTAGAATTATTACAGTTCGACTGCACAGACACATAATAGTGCATGTAAATACATGTATACAGTATACTGCATATTTTTTTAATTTACGTAAATGTACTGATCATTGTTTCTAAGAACAGATTAGAGCTTAAGCTTTTTAAACTTACATAGTTATCAAAGGAATAAAGCCAACCACAAAATAAGAATCAACAGAATGTGGTAATCAAGTCATAAAGGACAGTCAGATGTGCTTACACATATTTAAGAAATCAATCATCTTAGTTATAAATAATAAGTAGTTCATTTGTGTCCTTATTATTATTGTTATTACTTTTTAGATTCCTCATATAAATGATGTCATGTGGCATTTTTCTTTCTCTTTCCAGCCCACTTCACTTAGAATGACAGTCTTCAGGTCCATCCGTATTGCTGCAAATGGCATTATTTTATTCTTTTTATGGCTGAGTAATATTCCATTGTATATATGTACCACATTTTCTTTATGCAGTCATCTATTGATGGACATTTAGGTTGTCCCCATGTCTTGACTATTGTAAATAGTGCTGCTATGAACATTGGGGTGTATGTGTCTTTTTGAATTTTATTTTTCTCCAGATCTATGCCCAGGAGTGGGATTGCTGGATCACATGGTAAGTGTATTTTCAGTTTTTCAAGGAACCTCCATACAGTCCTCCATAATAATAATATTATTATTATTATTATCATTATTGTAGGTTGCATACCCTCCAAGCTTCACTTAGCCTAGGAACTTGGAGTTCACCATCCTAAGACTGGCCCTGCACAGGTGTCCAATGAATGACTTTTTGACATCAGAGGGCTAAAAATTCCACTCTCAGATCATGCTAAGCATCTCCATTTTTAAACGTGCATCCCATGAAGACGCATGTAACTCACATACACCTGCACAGAACACAGATTATCTCACCTTTTCCCTAACTCCAATCACCTTTCCCCACTCTTAAGCCCACCCTACTTCTTTATCCCATAAATATCCCAAGTGCCTGGCCTTCAGAAAGGCATACCTGAGATTTGCTCTCCAGGCTTCACTGCCTTGTGTTTACTTTCTTGCTCTACTCTTACTCTGCTGTAAACTTCAGCATCTCAGTCTTTGCCTTGCTGAATGTCAGGTGAATGAACCTGGTTCGGTAACATTATCTGTGGTTTCGATTACCAGAGATCAACAGCAGTGCAAAAGCATTAGATGGAAAATTCCAGAAATCAACAATTCGTAAGTTTTAAATTGTGCGCCATTCTGACTGAGAAGTGTGCTGCAATCTCCTGCCATCCACTCAGTCTTGCCCGGGACATGAATCAACCTTTTGTCCAGCATATTCTGCCTGTTAGTCACTTACTAGCCTTCTCATTTATCAGCTCAACTAACCTGGCATTGCAGTGTTTGTTTTCAAGTAACCCTTATTTTACTTATTAATGGTCCCAAAGACTAGTGAGACCACTAATTCGGATATGCCAAAGAGAAGCCACAAATTGCTTCCTTTAAGTGAAAAGATAAAAGTTCTCGACTTAATAAACAAAGGAAAAAAAAATCATATGCTGAGGCTGCTAAGATCTATGGTATGAACAAATGTTCTATCTGTGAAATTGTGGAGAAGGAAAAAGGAACTTATACTAGTTTTGCTGTCACGCCTCAAATTGCAAAAGTTGTGGCCACACTGTGTGATAAGTCCTTCATTACAATGGAAAAGGTGTTCAGTTTGTACAATAAGACATTTTGAGAGAGGGAGAGATCACATTCACATAACTTTTATTACAGTATATCATTATAATTATTCTATTTTATTATTGGTTATTGTTGTTCATCTCCTCTTGTGCTCCCTTATTCATAAATCAAGCTTACCAATAGGTATGTATGTATAGGAAAAAACATAGTATATGTAAGGTTTGGTACTCTCCATGGCTTCAGGTACCCACTGGGGGTCTTGGAATGTATCCCCTGCAGACAAGAGGGACTACTGTAGTAGGTTCTCAACCAATGTTTATTAAATTGAATGAAGCCAAGTTGAGCAAAGTAATGTCCTTTGAGGACATGGCAGTCTAGTGGGGAAGACTAGCATGTAAATAACTGAAATCCAAATGTGGTTATGAAATTAAAGTGTGCAAACTGCACTGGAACAGACAAGGGATTGATTAATTTCACTTATAGAGGTGGAAATTCAGAAAGCCTTAAAGAAGAAGGGACATGCTCCTGGATTGGAAGAATTAGTATTGCTAAAATGGCCATACTACCCAAAGCAATCTACAGATTTAATGCAATCCCTATCAAATTACCCAGGCCATTTTTCACAGAACTAGAATAAATAATCCTAAAATTTATATCGAATCACAAAAGACCACAATTGCCAAAACATTACTGAAGAAAAAGAACAAAGCTGGAGGGATAACCCTCCTAGACTTCGGACAATACTACAGAGCTACAATCAAAACAGCATGGTATTGGCACAAAAACAGACATATGGATCAATGGAACAGAATAGAGAGACCAGAAATAAACCCACAGACTTGTGGTCAATTAATGTTTGACAAAGGAGGCAAGAATATACAATGGAGAAAAGATAGTCTCTTTAGCAAGTGGTGCTGGGAAAGCTGGACAGCTGCATGTAAATCAATGAAGCTGGAACACTCCCTCACACCATACACAAAAATGAACTCAAAATGGCTTAAAGACTTAAACATAAGACAAGACACTATAAACCTCTTAAAAGAAAACATAAGCAAAACATTTTCTGACATAAATCTTAGCAGTGTTTTCCTAGGGCAATCTACCTAGGCAGCAGAAATAAAAGAAAATGAAACAAATGGGACCTAATTAAACCTATAAGTTGTTGTACAGCAAAGGAAACCATAAGCAAAACAAAAAGACAACCTGAGGAAAAAGAGAAAAGATTTCCAAATGATGGGACTGACAAGGGCTTTACTTCCAGAATATATAAACAGCTTATACAACTTAACAACAACAACAACAACAACAATAACAACAACAAAAACCCAATCCAAAAATGGGCAGAAAACCTAAACAAGCAATTCTCCAATGAAGACATAAAAATGGACAATAGGCACATGAAAATACGCTTAATATCGCTAATTATC
Organism: Camelus dromedarius; assembly: GCF_036321535.1. NCBI lineage: Eukaryota > Metazoa > Chordata > Mammalia > Artiodactyla > Camelidae > Camelus > Camelus dromedarius. Next base: position 2,106,755 of record NC_087445.1, on the reverse strand, counting down.
AGAGAAATACAAATCAAGACGACAATGAGGTATCACCCCACATCAGTCAGAATGGCCATCATTCAAAAGTCCACAAACGATAAACGCTGCAGGAGGTGGGAAGAAAAGGGGACCTTCCTACACTATTGGTGGGAATGTAGTTTGGTGCAGCCATTATGGAAAACAGTATGGAGATTCCTCAGAAAACTAAAAATAGTCTTACCATATGATCCAGCAATCCCACTCCTGGGCATATATCCAGAGGGAACTCTAATTCAAAAAGATACATGCACCCCAGTGTTCACAGCAGAAGTATTTACAATAGTTAAGACATGGAAACAACCTGAATGCCCACCAACAGGTGACTGGATAAAGAAGCTGTCACCTTGGCCATAAAAAAGAATAAAATAATGCCATTTGCAGCAACATGGATGGACCTGGAGGTCATCATTCTAAGTGAAGTAAGCCAGAAAGCAAAAGAAAAATAACATTTATCACTTACATGTGGAATCTAAAAAAAAAAAAAAAAAAGACACAAATGAACTTATTTACAAAACAGAAACAGACCCATAGACAGAGAGAACAAACTTATGGTTACCATGAGGGGAGAGGGGTGGGAAGGGATAAATTGGGAGTTCGAGCTTTTCAGATACTAACTACTATAAATAAAATACACAATGAATTTCTTCCGTACAATATAGGAAACTATATTCAATATCTTGTAGTAACCTATAATGAAAAAGAATATGAAAACTAATGTATGTATATATATGTGTGACTGAAACATTATGCTGTACACCAGAAATTGACACAACATTGTAAACTGACTATACTTCAATTAAAAAGAAAAGAATAAGAAGGGATATTTTAGCTGCCACTAGAAGGATGTTATAGGTGACACTTACATTTAGGGATATTCCCAGCCCTATCCCTGGTAGACTCATATGTGGATTTTACTCATATTTGTGTCAATTTTACTCATATTTGTGTCAATTACAAGTGTAACTAATTACAATTTATTACAATTACAATTTATTACAATTAATTAATAAAGTTTGGGGGCTATTTCTTTACTTTGTCTTCCTCCTGGATGGTCAAGATGAGGAGACATGTCTTGTACACTGTTTTCATCCCAGTGCCTAGCACACAGAGTGTTTAGTTGATATTTATTTAATAAATAAATGCATTTTGCTAGCCTTGTGGAAGCCAGCAAGTACCTTTGTAAGCTTATCTTCAGGCTTTCTGATGCTTGGGCGGTAAGTTAAACTGCCTTAAATCCTCCAACTCCACAGGCTGTATGATTCACTACCTTCCCTGAGTTCCTGAGATGGAGGAAGGACTGGGACTCCATTTCTTGGCCATCTCTGTCTCTTGCTTTGTGGCTTCCCCATGTGCAACATCACACTGATTCAAGCGTAACTCACAGTTCTGCCTCTTTGTCAGTTACCACACTCAAAAAGTATTCGCAGAATCAAGTAGTGGATACCAGGGACTGGGGGAGGTGGGGGGAAGTTATTACTTCATGGGTGCAGAGCTTCAGTTTGGGATCCTGGGGAAGTTCTGCAGATGAATAGTGGTGATGGCTGCATATTGTGAAAGTGCTTAGTGCCACTGAACTATACACTTCAAAGTGATTGAAATGGTAACTTTCGTGTTATGAGTATTTTACCGCACACACACACAAATCATTCACAAAGAACCTACGCATTTTAAAGAGTTCTGAAGATTCAGAGGGCGTTGAGGAGTCCTCATTGCAGAGTTCTCTTGCCAGTTTCCCTCTTCCTCTTGCTGTCCCATCCATCAGTGTCCCCTGAATTCTTCCTCCCAGATTGCCTTAGGAGTTCCCAGTTCTTCTCTCATGCAGAGCAGCTGCTTCCTCTTCCCTAACCACAGTATCTGTTGACGGCTAGGCTGTCAGTATCTAACCTTATACTCTAAAAACTTTTTAAAAATTGTCTCAATAACAGTTGTGTCCCGAGAAGGGATTTCAAAGCCAGCTGATGAAGTAATAACATTTTTCTCACTTGGTTACAATGTATGCACTACTTTGAATTTAGAAACTCTTTAGCTAAAGAGAAAAGGTACGGAAGATTTGCTGCCAACAGTTCTTGCTCTGCCTCCAGCCATCCAATCCCCAAGCTTCCAATCCTCAGAGGGTGTCCTGCCTGGAAGACCTGGGGAGTCTTTGAGCAGTGGCCTGCAGCAACAGGGCTAAAGGTGATCCACCAGTGGCAAAAAAAAAAAAAAAAAAAAAAAAAAAAAAGGCAAGGAAGAATGGAGGGAGGTAAGGAAATAGGAAAAAGACATGGTTTAGAAAGGACAATGCGCATTGGCTCCAGACACTTCCTTCTGAAAACTAACTCCAATGAAGCATCCTAAATTCTGTTTTTTATCACTTTCTCAACATTTAGCTTTTTGCTTCCTGTCAGCAAGGATATCACGAGTAATAGATCCCGGAAACAATATCATCAGAATAATGCACTATAAAATGTTGCTTGCAACTTCATGTGATGTTAAACGTGTAGTCAAAATTTAAACTAACTTCGCATTATCATGAGAGCCTTTGATGAAAATTACTTTGACAAGGAATTGCTCTGTTAGAATTGTAAAAAAAAAAAAAAAAAAAAAAAGAAAGAAAAGAAAAAGACAACTCAAGCTGCCATAACAAAAAAGCACAGTCAGATTTGCTTACACAACACAAATTTGTTTTCTTGATCATTCTGGAGTCTGGAAGTCCACGATCAAGGTGCAGGAAGGGTGGGTTCCTTCCGAGGCCTCTCGCCTTGGCTTGTGCTGGCTGGCTTCTCTCTCCGTCTTCACAAAGCCTTCCCTCCATGCGTGTCTACGTTCTAATCTCTTCTTATAAGGACACTGGTCATATTGGATTAGGGCCAACCCTAATGGCTTTATTTTCACTTAATTACCCCCTTTAAAGACCCGTCTCCAAATACAGTCACAGTCTGAGGTCTTAGGACTTCAGCGTATGACTTTGGGGGCCACACAATTCAGCCCATAATACACATGAAAAGCATTGACAGTAAAGTACCACGTGGCTCATAGTTATAATTCAATAAATTTAGTTATTATTTCTACCACTGTCATTATCTCTTCAGGTAAGCATTTCTTACCTGAAGAGAGTTGCTGAACCCTACATTTGTTATTATCCCTATTTATTTAATCAATCAATGCGTAAACAAACAAATAATACTGTGCACTTAGGGAAAACAATCTCAAAAAATAGGCCAATCTGAAAAAGCTGCAGACTGTATGATCCTAATGGTATGATGTTCCGGAAAAGGCAAAACTACAGATATTTTTAAAAGATCAGTTGTTGCCAAGGATTGGGGGAAGGTGACGAGATGGAGCACAGAGGAGTTTTAGAGCAGCGAAACTACTCTGTATAATGCTATAATTGTGGACACATGTCATTATACCTTTGTCCAAACACATAAAACTTACACCATCTGTAGCCACCCCTCATGTAAACTATGGACTTTGGGTGATAATGATGGGCCAGCGTAGATTCACTGATTCGTGGACCACATTTTGTGTACTGCGCTTAGGGTGTAACAAAGTAACTATCGTGATCCTTTATATAGACTGATAATAAAATATAGTTTTTAGTGGGAGATCTTGACAGTGGGGGAGGCTGTGCTTGGTACGAAGAACAGGTACATGGGAAATCTCTGTAGCTTCCACTCAATTTTGCTGTGAATCTAAAATTGCTATTAAAAATTGTCTCATAAAATTTTTAAATGCGAAAAAAAAATGCTGAATTGTTAATAATGATTTTTCCACACATTTTATTTCGCTTGTTAAACCATCTTATTGAGGTCTGATTGACATGGAAAAAAACGGTACAGATTTCATGTATTAAATGTGATTAAGTTTCGAGATAAGTGTACAACCGTGGAGCTACGACCACCACAATCTATGCCGTTAACATATCCACCACCTCCAAAATTTTCTTCCTGTGCTCTTTATTTATCATCATTAAAAGTTTTTCTTTGTTTTATTGAGATATAATTGACCTACAGCACCAGTTAAGTTTAAGGTGTATGACATAATGATTTGACTTACATATATCTAATAATGATTTTGGGGAGGCAGGGGAGAGGGGATGAGGGACAAATGACAAGGATTTTTCTGTTACCTATTTTGGTGATGTTTAAGTTTTTTTTTTAATTTTTCGTGTCCATAAATTTCTACTCATAAACATACATTTATAAGAAAACAAAATAAAGAATGGCCAACTCCTTTGGGATGAATAATCAAAGACAAAGGTGGCAGAATCCACACCCTGCACTTCTGTGTCATGACAGGCCTGACACACAGCTGATGCTCAGGAAAAGCTGGTGAAATCTTCATTGCTTGTTAATAGTTTCAGGGGGCATACAATCTCTCGGAGATGCTCTACCAGGCTCTTCCAGGGAAGGACCCATCTTCTCAGAGAAAACCACTACCCTTTTGCCAGTAACTCCTGGCCAGGACTGAGAACTCCAAAAGAGAGGACTGTGACTTTGAGGAGTAAAGACCTCTCTGGGTGTGTGGAGAGGTGATCAGATATTCACAAGATGTGACCCTGGAGGAGAGCCAGCCACCAGGGCCGGAACAGGCAGGGCAGGGACTTCTACGGGGACCTTGGGCAACCACGGGGTAGGGTGAGTCTTTTTGAGCCAATACAGAAGACAGCAAACCTACGGGCTTTTTCCCCTTTGGGTAATTATAGTTGTTCTAAAATGTGAAAACAGCGTGAACTTGGACTTGGGGTCTGGTTTCAAATTCCAGCTTTACTACTTTCTACTTCTGTGACCTTATGCACACCTTTTAGGCTTTTTCACTCTAATTTCCTCATGGATAAAATAATGACACTTAGCTTTTTCTAAGAATTCCCGGACATAATGTGAGTGCTCAGCTGATTAATGGATTGAAGGATGTCTGCAAGAAGTTAACAACAAGAGGCTGAATTTGAGGGATTTCTAAGTAGGAACTGGAAGGTAAAGAAGGTGGGGGAAATGTAATACAAACCTTCTGTAGACTGGGTGCTAGAGGGCTTTTAGTTCTGTTTATAAACATCTATGAATGTGGAGTCTGAAATATCAAATTTAAAAATATTTCGAAGGAGAATAAGCTAATCTCCCAAGGGGGCAGGGGTTGGAGAATGGGCTCCTCAAGTGCCAAGTAAGGAAGGAGCCAAAAGAGCTCTGGTGTTCCTAGAAGTGGCAGGCAGAGGCCTGTCACCCTGCGAGAGGGCGGAGGGGCTCAGGGCTTGGCCTTTGATGACCATTCAGAGAAGGAAGCTGAGGCCTGCTTGTATGAGGACTTCCTAAATAGTTCCCCCTGGTAGCTGCAGTGATTCTCAGAAAAGCACCTGTGGCCAACTCTAGAAGAACCCCCTGGCCACCTCTGAGTGATCCAGGCAGCTGCTAATTTCCATAGCATTTCTCCAAGCCAAATGTAGCTTTGATTGACTCGTCCAAGATGGGGATATAAATCTCACATCCATCTCCTCAATGTAAAACTCTCTTCTAATAATCACTCGAGTGTGAGAATATTTCTCTGTAGAGTCATATATGCCAGCATTATTGAAAGTGGTGAAGCTTGGGAAACACCAAAATACCCATTAATAGCACACCGGTTCAGTACACTGTAGTGTGCCAGTTATTGATTTATTATTGCACACCTCCAATTTCACCCTTCATTGCCTGCTCCACAAAGTGTAAGTGGGCCCTTTAAATCACTTTCCTTTGCCCGTGGAAGATGTTAAGCTCTGGTAGTACTGGATGCTGGAAGGACACTGGAAGATACAGAGTTATTCTCTTGCTAGTTCTGGGGTGGACTGTCACCAGGCTCCTGCAGATCATGGTTTTTTGTTTTGTTTTGTTTCGTTTTTTTCTCCACTGATTACCTCCAACTAGTTTTTCTGTCCTGTTTGTTAGGCTTTTCCTTTTTCCAGCTGTCAACATGGACAGTTGGCCAGGAGCCCCAGGATGCACGGGCCTCTGTCTCAGTCCGGGTGGCTGCTCCTGGCACCCTTTTCTCTGCCCTCTGGGCCCACACCAGGGCCCATAAGGCTAGCCATCTAGTGGGCCAGCCACCGCAACTTTGTGCCAAGCAGTGTCCAGAGTCTCCCCAGACCAAGCCACACATAGATGGGTCCTGGATTCCTGCAGAATGTGATCTATGCAACTTCTGATTCCAGCACTGTCAAGAGTGGCACTTGACTCCATTTGTAAACCCCTCCTCCATCAGTCTTGACTCACCGACGCCCTGGAGTGCTGCTCCTGCGCTCCCAGGGGTCTCTGACCCAGCAAACTTCTCCGCCATCCAGCAGGCTATAACCACATCTTTCTCAGTGAAGTCTGAACACCCTTCCAGCTTTGTCCTTCTTTGGGTGCCCTTCCTCAGTCCTAGGGTACCCTTCAGAACTCTTTTTCTTATACTAACAGGCATATGTAGAATAGATAAACAAGTTTATACCATATAGCAGAGGGAAATATATGCAAGATCTTGTGGTAGCTCACAGTGAAAAAGAATGTGACAATGAATATATGGATGTTCATGTATGATTGAAAAATTGTGTTTTACACTGGAAATTGACACAACATTGTAAACTGACTAAAACTCGATAAAATAAAATAAAATAAAATAAAATAAAATAAAATAAAATAAAATAAAATAAATAAAGAGAAGGTGGGTGTAGTAAGTGCCTAAGGCTGGAGTTCTTAGCTTGGGTAACTGTAGGCCAACTGTCTCCATATATAGCTTCTTACTTGAAATTACAGGTTTATCTAAATTCCTTCAATTATAAGTTCCTCAAAGAGGAAAACAACTTCTATGCCCACCCCCTGCAGACCCATAACAGGCATGTAACATGACTGAGAAACAAAGCTTTGCTATTAAAAAAAGAAAACGAATTCTTTTTCTGTATTTATAGTTACTCTCTTATCATAGATCAAAAAATCTCTACATTAAGCTTCTCTGTTTAAATTACTGTGTGTTTCTCTCCTTTTATTGGACCCAGATCACATACAATGGAATATTTTGTGGCCATTAAAATGATGACATAGATATATTTTTTGACACAGAACTATGTCTATGATATTGTTGAGTCAAAAAAGTAGAAATAAAGTTCTATGTATGCTTTACATTTGTGAAGCAGACTAGAAGGATGCTTAGAAAATGTGAGCAGTAGTTATTTGTGGGTGGTGGGATTTCACATGACTTTTACTTTCTTTGTGCTTTTCAGAGTTTTAATTTCTTTCGACAAGTATGCATAATTTCCCCCAGAGCAATAAAGTTAATTTCTCCCAACCTTCAAAAAAACTCGGTGATACACTCTGGCTTTAAAAGGAAAAGTCCAAACTCCTTACCACCACCCACGAAGTAATTCAAGGTCTGGCCTCTTCCTGTTGGTATAGCCTCATATTTTGCCATTCTAGACAGAAATTCTAGTTAATCTGAAGCTCCTGATTTCATACCTATGGGTCTTTGCACATGTAATACTCCCTAGAATGGCTCAATCATTCATCCAAGCCCTCCTTTCTGGAGCCTTTCCCAGTTCATTCCCCTTAACCTTGTGTTAAGGCATTTAGCTCATCAACGGACACGGGGCTAGAGGACTTTGCCCTGGAAGAGGTGGTCTGAGCCTCTGCTGGTGAAGGATCGCTGTCCTTCCTTGGTGGTCAGACTGTCTTTTTCATTGTGTGCCGAGGGCCCAGGCTGAGCACCTGAGACTCACCAGCTGCCAGATAAGACTAAACTACGTCAATAGCAAACAATGACCAGACTTCCATCAAACGATGCTGATAGACCCCACTGCTGGCTTTAGATTTTCACTGTAGCTCAATGCAGGTATTAAGCAAGTAGAACCAATTGTAAAATAATGTAATTTTCTTTTTTTACCTTTTAAAATTTACTCATATGGTTTTATCTTCCCAACAAGCATATGAGGAACATAGGACCAATTATAACCATCCTAATTTTATGGAAGAGAAAGGTAAGCAAAGAGGGAGCCGTAATCCAGCGGCAAGACAGAGAATATATGGAATGCAACTCTGATGATTCACAAAAACTCACACCCTTTACAGATTGACTGGTCTCTTGTTTGTGGCCCTCACCCAGGTGTCGTTCTTTGCATGTAATTAAAGGTAATAAAACTATGTGTCTTTAAACTCTTTGATCTTTCTGTGAATTTTAAGTCAATCTGGAAGATTTTAGTGTATTTTATTATTCTAATGGAATTTGCGTATTAAGTAACTGAAGGTAATTTACGTCACGTGTGAAGTTAAACTTCGCTGCAATATTGGCGCCAATGAGCAGCTGCTATGGAGGAGCTGGTGGCTTTACTCAGCATCCACACCTCACTGCTTTTTTGGTATGCTTTATTTTCTAAGCTATATGAATCTGTGCAGGTTTGGGGTTTTTTTATGTTTGGTATCATAATTACTAAAGACAGTTTTTATATCTTGGATTACTAGGAAGAACAGTCTATTAAACTGACCACATGAAACACATCACTGCAAATAACTAATGGTTGCGGTGGAATTGTACTGCAGGAATGCTTTTAAGGATGCAACCTCCCAGCAGAAAGATGGAAAAAAAACGTAGGGCTGTTTAATAAATTACCACCAGTAAGTTCTACAGTAACCAATAGCCCCATAAGAAACTTATGGCCAGCTAATACCAGCTAGAGGCTACTTATCTTCATTTCAGTGTTTCTAATGGTATTCTTAATCCCGACACAACCAGGATTGATAGACTTATAACTGTTTTAAGCAGTTATGATTTGGAAATGAGGATGGAGTGCTCACAGAGCTTGCCTTGAAGGCAGAGCATTGCTGAGGTTGGCGATGTAGAGGAGGAGAATTGGAGGGAAATAGGGGGTGAGCTGTCTCCAGATGTCCAGTAGAAAGATGACAAGCTCCTCTCTCAGATGATAACTTCTTGGTGTTACAGTTTAATGACGGCCAGCTTAAAGATGCCAAAGATTTTGAGCTTCTCAAAGTATGTTCTCTGGTTCCTATGGTGATTCTGGGCATGAAGGATCTCTGGAAATTTCATTCACCTCATAATGATGAAGCCTCATTATGACCCCACCTAGTCTTAAGCCTCATGCTGATGATACTCATAATGTGGAGGATACATGCTCTGCCAGGTATGGTGATGAACACTTCATATGCGTGATCTCACCCCATCCTCACGACAACCCTCTGAAGTAGGTACCATCATTTCCCCCATTTTACAGATGAGAAAACTGTGGCACAAAAATAAGGAACATGCCCAAGGTTACAAAGTTATTTAGTGGCGGAGTCAGGATTCAAAGCATGGTCTAAATATGTGCCTTTAAAAAAAATGTGGCAAAATACACATCCAATTTACTATTTTAACTATTTTACAATTCAGTGCTATTTAGTTCATTCACATTTTGTGCACCCATCACCACCATTTAGTTCCAGAAAATTTCGATCACTCTAAAAGGCAGCCTCATACCCATCAAGCAGTCACTCCCCATTCTCTTTCGCCTGAACCCATGGCAACCAGTAATCTGCCTTCTGTCTCTACAGACTTGCCAATTCTGGACATTTCGTGTAAATGGACTCATACAATACATGTGACCTTTTGTGTCTGTCTTCTTCCACTTAGCATAATGTTTTCAAGATTCATCTATGTTGTAGCAGGTATCAGTACTTCATTCCCTTTTTTGGCAAAACATGAATCCGTTGTACCACATTTTGCCCCCTCATCAGTTGATGTATGTCTGGGTTCTTTGGCTATTGTGAGTAGTGCTGCTCTGAACATTCAGGTCCAAGTTTTTGTTTGAACACTCACTCTCAATTCTCTTGGATAAAAAAAAAATATATAGGCTTTTGGTCATAAACCTCTGTTCATTCCAAGAAACAGAAGACCAGATATCTTCAAATCTTACTGAGAAACTACTTAATTGCTATACCTAGAATGCAAAGCACTGGGAATATAAATTGCAGTGAATAAGACAAACGTTGTCCCTGTACCCCTCTGTAGGAATAACAGAAAATTAAATAAGTGAGTAAAACACAGACCTGGTAGCTGTTAAGATCAAGAGTTCCTTTTCCATTTGCTATTAAAGGCAAGTAAACGCTGGTAATGATTCACCTGAGCAAGATGCTCTAACAGAATGCTTTTGGATGCAAGAAACAAGTAAAATGAGTTTAAGCAATAATGGCATTTATTGTCTCACATAATAATAATAAGTATGATGTAGGGAGGTTCCTGATTGTGGTAAGTCAGCAGCTCCACACAAAGAACTAGGTATTCTCCATCCTGCTCTGCCGTCCTCATAGTCAGAATAAGGGCCAGCAGCTCTAGGCATCATGTCCTCCTCACATAGCAAGGACCAGAGAACAGAAGTGGAAGGATGGCAGATCCCTTCTCAATTCCTTTTTAGGTACAAGAAAAATGTTCTGTCTGAGAAATCCTCCAGAATACTTCCCTTCAGTTCTGTCCAGCCAGATTTTCGCCATGAGCCTATGCCCACACCAGTCATTGGCAGGGGAACGGAATTACAATGCGTGCTTTAAGATTAATCAAGTTTGAGGGTGGAAAAGGGCCCAGTTTTTCCTTGAGGCAAACAGCCACCTGATGCTCTAACAAAATACAGGTCCTAGGAGAGTGTAAGAGGGGAAGGAAGGGCTGTAGGATAGGGAGCCAAGAATGTCTGCATGGCCTAGGCAAGATTTCCTGGAGGAAGTCCAGTTCCCTGTTCTCTGAGCTCTGGCCTCAACTTAATAAAACAACAAACAAACAGACAGACAAAACAAAACCAAACCCCCAAACCTCAACATGCCCAAGACTGAACTTATGATTCTCATCAAAGTGGTCTCTTCTAGTGCCTATTTCTTTGTGAATAGCACCACCATTCCAGCTGCAAAAGCCAGAAAAATTGGAGTCATCATATTCTCCTCTTTTTCCCTCACCACCTGTATCTGATGCATTACCAAGTCCTGTTGCTACAACCTCTAAAATAGCTCTTGGATCTACTATTCTCTTCACTTCCACTGCTATTATCCTAGTCCAAGTCACTACCATCAACTTTTCCCTGGAGCTCTGCAACAATCTTCTGCTTGGTCTCCCTGCATCCATTTTGGCCTCCCTTCAACCTAGTCCCTCACATTGCCGCTAGAGTGGCCTTATCAAATACACGCTCATGCTTAAAATTTGCTTCCCGCTGCTCCTAAAATAAAGACCAAAACAAAGCCCTCCTCCAACTCTGCAATCCGGTTCCCCAGTTTTCTTTGAGCTTGAATGGGCAATGCTCCACCCCACTTCAAGACTTCTGCACTTGCCGTTGTCATCCTTGGGATCTTAGCGTCACATCTTAGGGAAAGCCTTTCCAAGCTTCCTTATTAGGTCATGCCGCTTTGCTGTAGGATCATAGAGAAATCTGTGCCTTTCTTTCAGGGCACTTTTCTGCCTACAGACTATAAGATCCACGAAAACATGGAACTAGTATCTCCTACAACGTAATGCCTGGCACGTAGTAAGTGATCACTCTATGGATGTTGAAGGCTCAATCAATATATAAACTTCAAAGAGAGTGGCCGATGATGTATGTGTACCCAGCCCCAGAGAGAACACAAATAATGCCCGTGACCCACCCGCATGGCCCAGCAGCCTGGACCACAAGACTCTTCGCTCCTCCCAGTAGCTCCGCCCCTTGGTCCCCGCCCCTCCCTGCTGAGTCGTGGGGCGGGGCATAGAGGTCGCATGACGTGACAGGAGCCGGCCGCTGATTGGGTTTCTAGGCGTGCCGGCTACGAAACGGGGCGTGTCCGCGTGCGCTGATTGGCTGTCGGGCGGCGGCTGGGCGGGCTGCGGCGGTGGCGGCGGCGCGGGGGCGGGCGCTGGGAGGGACGGGACTGGGCAGGGCAGGGAGGGCAGAAGCTGCGGGTAGGATGGGTCCTCGCCGCCGGCTTCGCTGAGACTCGCTCGCGTGGGCTGCCCGCCGCGGGCCCGCAGTGGCCGCGGCGGCATGAAGGGCGCTCTGGGGAGTCCTGTGGCCGCGGCCGCCGCAGGCGCCGCGATGCAGGAGAGTTTTGGCTGCGTCGTGGCCAACCGCTTCCACCAGCTGCTGGACGACGAGTCGGACCCGTTCGACATCCTGCGCGAGGCCGAGCGCCGGCGCCAGCAGCAGCTGCAGCGCAAGAAGCGCGACGAGGCGGCGGCCGCGGCGGCCGGGGCCGGCAACCGAGGCGGCAGGAGCCCGGCTGGGGCCTCGGGCCACAGACCCGGCGCGGGCGGCGGCCGGAGGGAGTCCCAGAAGGAGCGCAAGAGCCTCCCGGCCCCCGGCGCGCAGCAGCCGGACAGCCCCGGGGGCGGCCCGCAGCCTCCCGGTAGGCGCGCCTCGCCCGGCACCGGGTGGGCGCGGTGGGCGGGAGGGGAAGGAGAACGGGGTCACGGAGGTCACCCCTCCTCAGCCGCCCCACGACGTCCCACTGTGAGACTGGGGTCACTGGGACTTGTTCCAGAAAGGGTAGGGGGCTCCGAGAAGAGTTGGCTGGAGTTGAGGGTCCTTGTGGCCGAGAAAGGTAGGAAGAGAGGACGGGGGTGGGGGTGTACGCCCCTTCTGGCCTGTCCCAGCCCCTCCTGGGGACGAGGGAGTGAGCAGGCTTGGAGTAGGGGGCTTCGGAACCCTGGAAACCGAACCTTTACAAGTTGGGCAAAGTTGAGGGGTATTTCTGGGGTTGTGTGTGGGGGCGAACACTGGGGTCGCTGCCCCAGGGCTCTCAAATCTAGAACTAGCCGGGGGACCTTCTCCATCCTCCAGCCCGACCTCTGCAAGATTCGCGTCGGGAGACTACAAGAGAAGTGTGGTGGGAATGAGGGAGGGGAGCCCCTCTTAGGGAGGATGGAGGAGGGCGCACTCGGCCCCTGGCGGTGGTGGGGAGGGGGGTGGCGGCGAGAGCCGCCGGGGTGAGGGGCTGGGGCCTCTGTGATGGAGGGAAGGCCTGGGTGACCGCGGGGGCGGGCTGTGACGTCAGGGCCGCGAGCGGAATGCGGCGGGGGTGGACGCGGGGTCCCCGGAGCCTTCCAAGCCCAGTGCCTTCACTCATGCCCCTTACGGGAGCTTCCAGCAGCCACCCCGCAGTACAGCATGTAGTGATGATGGGTTGTGTGACTTGTCATTAACTCAGGCTTCTTTACGAAAAGGATTTTTCACCATTTCAACAAGAATATTAAAAGTTCGTTAATCCCTGCTTGTCCAGAACGGCCAGCGCAAAGCTTGGTGTACTGTCTGCTTCCGGGGACGGAGGGTGCTTAAGAGCCGTTTCTCACCTGACCTGCATCAGTGGGATAGCCTCCAAGACTCCTCCTGTGTTCCCTGTTTTCCAAAAATAAGGCAGTGGTTCTCCCGGGAAAGAGTGTTAAGATGTATAAGTTCGACCATTCCAGCCGATGTTTGGCAGTGTATTCAGCTCGGCTTTGCTAGCTTGTTCCTTGCTTGATAAAAATTGTGCAGCCCAGCCCCGAGAGAGCAACTCCTGGTATGAGTGTTGAGGCTTTGACTCCTGCAGCTAGGTAATGTTTATCTTTATCTGGGATGAAAAGTTCAATTCAGCAGTATCATTTGAGAATCAGAAAATTAAGGCACTCTAAGAAAGCGAACTGAAAATTATTTTAAATGCTGTTGAGTAGCCCCGGACTCCTTGGTAGACCAGTATGCTTATGAGCATATTTAAACGAGATTTGAGTTAATAGTGTATATTTTGTATTATGTTCTGTTTTTCTCTTAAATGTATTTAGATAATTATCATAGTAAAAGAATTGAGGAAGGCTAAGCTTTATTTTTTTAGCAAATGAAATATATATTTTATCTTTTAGTGTGAAACGGAATTTACTTCTGTCAGTATTAACCTTTTTGCTACTTAACCTTTTTTACTATTGAAAATGTCATGCATTTTTGTTATAAAATTTTTAAGCAACTCAGAAATGCATGAAGTAAAGTGAACATTCTGTGTTTTTCTTACTGTTAACACCTTGCATTGACATCCATAAATGCACTGAGCTGTATCTTTTTTTTCCCCTAAACTTAGATGATACAACCTGGGTTGCAGTTTGCATTAAGCATTATGATCTAGTACATTTATAACTTACTAAAGTAATAAACTTATAAACTTAGCATTGTAATCTAGTTTATAGTTTTTTTTAAATAACCTTTTTCCTGTCAATTGTTTATGATCCAAGAAATCTGGCTTTTGAGATCTATATTAAAGAACTTCAGTTAATTTTGTAGTTAGACTGGAAATTTTGTAATTAGAGTTCTTTTTCAAGTATGTGTTATTTCAGGAGCAGTCAGCTCATTAGTTTACATTTATGTAGTTACCATAATAAATTTATCTGTATGGGTGGTAGAGTTCTGCTTGCTCAGGCTTTTGCAGCCCTTACTGATATGGACTGCATTTTTCTAACACTCAAAATTTTAAATTTTGTTAGAATATCATAAGCAAAAGCTTAGCGTAGACAAGAATCAGAGTCAAAACAAGTCTGACATATAATGGAAACGTTGATTAATCTCAAAAGGATGTGGAAATCATAGGATTCTCCCTTAGAAAGGGAGGTTTTTAATGTCCTTCAATATTTAACAATATACAAAGACCCTGGGGTGACCCCTTGCTCTGAAAATTCATTCTTGAAGTCCTCAGAGGCTGTTTCAGCTTTGCTTTTCCTGCCTTTTCAGAACAATTCTCTGAGTCAAAGCTCAGCTTTATTTGGGAGAAATCTCACTGTAAATTGTATTGAATTCTGTCCCTTCATGAGGGCTTGGGGGTTAGGTCCGTGATCAGACTGCACATGCCAGCCTTTTGTTGGAAGGGGCTAGTGAAATTCAGCATTTGCATTATCCACTTGGAGCTGCTGATTGAGCACAGAAAAACTACATTCAGTTGCATTCTTAATCTCTTAGTAGTAAATTGTGGTGTCGGGGGAAACTGGACCTATTATCTTTGTTTTTTGGGTTTTGGAAGGAAAATGAAATGTTTGCAGGGTATTGATAATTATCCTAATGAGTAGCCAGTCACATTTGATGGTTTTCAGTTTATACACAGAAGCTACAGAAGAAGCTTTAGAAATTTGAAACTGTATAAAATAACTTTTTACATTGAGGGAAAGCTGTTGAAAAGTATTGTTACTGTTTGTGTACTTGCTGATGGCTGTTCCTGTCATGGCCTGTTACCGTCTTCAACTCGTTAGATAATTAACTTTCATAATAACATTTTCTACCTCACATTTCAAATGCCTCTTCCATATTTGATCTTGTTAGTAATGTGTGTGCCCACGGATCTGGCGTTGCATAGTCCTGGGCAACTGGGCTTAAGTGTCCGTCTCTGTTTTGTTTCTGCAGTTAAAGCATAATGCTCTGCTTACAATAGCATCTTTCCTGTATCCTAAACATGTCACAAGCTCAGATTGTGACTTCAGGATGCAAATCAGATTTTAGCATGTCTAGGTTATGGGACTTTAACTTAAGATTGAACTTCGATCTGTTACGCAACTTTTCACATTTCAAAAAAATACTTCGTTAACTAATAAGTAATAAATGGCACCGTTTTGTGTTAGTGGTGTCGCAGACATGAGTTTTGCTTTAAAATGAGATCAGTAAGGTATTTGAACTATATTAATATCTACATATGCCCAGTTTATAAGGTTTAGGTAGAAAATATTAAGTAAGAAAGTAGATTCCTTGAGAGTTGTGTGTATCTGGCCAAGTAGAAAGGAACAGAACAGTGAAAAAAAATGCCCATTAATTCAAGTACATTTAATATTTTTATAGACATACAACCAATGTGAAGGATGGCTTATACTAAGAAAAATCAAAGCTACTAAAATAAAACTTGTACGTAATGTATGAGATGGAGACCTGTTAAATGTACACAAAAGAAAAAACATGTTTTTTGGAAGATGACTTAAGAAATGAAAAACTTACTCACAATATATTTACCAAACACTAGATGCCTTAAGATATAGACTCTGCTTAAAATTTTAAAGCATCCAAACTGAGAGGAATAAAGGAAGAGGACAGAGAAGACCGGAGTGGCCCCAGCCCCAGCCTGGCTCAATGTCGGCCCCTCTGTGCATGGGACATGCCCCTTAAAGTGCTGACCGGCCCTTGTGTGAGTTGGCAAATTACCAGCATGGCCTCATATTTGAGAAGTGTGATCATAAATGTATAAGTCCCATCAAAGAGCAAGAAAATCCATTTTTAAGTGAAAAAAGATATAACTGTACAAACTACTTAAAAATAAAAACAATCAGCCAGTGATGAGCTATAGTTGAGGTTATGAAAGTACAATCTGAAATACAGGGTATTTAATTTCTGGATGGCTCTTAGCTGTGGGGTCTTGATAAAGCCACTGTTGTGAAATGTGGTTGATTAAGTGTGTAAAATCTCCATCACTGTTGCAGTGTCATTGTGAGATACCTGTAATCGTAGGTTAGTCAGTATCATTTAGTCTTATACTTTCTAGGACATAAGGGAAAGAATATGATTCAATAGTAATGTCACAGTTTTATTAAGGAGTAGTTGACTCGACTCTGGGCAGTAGTAGTACCAGCGACTTTTTTCTTCCCTGAATTTTTCCAAACTTCCCCAGATTTTCCTGTGACACTGATTTCTAGGAAAGTGAAAATGTGAAGTACCTGTGAGTGTACCTGTGGCGGACCTTGTGTTCTAGCTCCCTGCTTTTGATTTTTTTGCTGGCAGGCCAGAAGCGAACTCCCAGAAGAGGGGAGCAGCAAGGATGGAATGACAGCCGGGGGACGGAGGTGACGCTTGACAGAGCCGAGCGGAGATCCTACAGGGAATATCGACCCTATGAGACTGAGAGGCAGGCAGACTTTACACCTGAGAAGTTTACAGATGAAAAGTAGGTACTGCAGACGTGGGCCAGGAGGGCGGAGGGGGGGAGCCAGAAGGATTCTCAGAGAACTACTAGCCTTTGTGACCTTTTTTGTGGTGCCAGACCTGGGACTGTTTTGCCAATTTAAGTACCATATCATGTGGCCTTAGGGAACACGTGGAGGATCTTCTGTTTATCTTGGAAATGACCTTAAGTCCTGGTTCAGGACATGATTGTATGATGAAAAATGGATTATTTATTGGTAACCATGAAGAGTACTCTTATAAACAAACTATACAGGAGTATATTAAATTGGTTAAGTTTTCTTTTGAAGTTGGGGCCAGGGATGTAGTTATATTTTGATTTAGCACTGCTAATTTAGACGACTGATGAATTTAAATGTATGCCTAGCCCCACGTCAGGTCAATGGGTTATCATGATGAAATTTGACCAAAAAACCTGTAGACCGTGTGACCCCCAGCTTCTGGCTCCCATGCCTTCCCTGGAAAGTGCTCTGACCTGGAAGGTGGTCTCAGGCTGGCGCAGTCTGACGCCGCTTCTGAGGGGTGTGGCGGCACGTGGGCTGTCATGCCCACCAGTACACAGGAAGCAGTTTGCAGTGTCTTATGCTTGGGCACTGACAAGATGGGTGTTTGCTGCCCAAAGGTTTTAATTATTAAACCTACCTAACATTGGGTTTAGATTAAACTGAAACAACTTGTGAATCATAACCAAAGGAAAACAAAGTTAAACCGGCTTAAGGGAGACTAGAATGGTGTACAGTTCAATGTCAAGGGAGCCGTTACTCCCAAAGTCTTTCAGCTTCTCGATTTCCAGTTCCGCTTAGGAGTCTGGCTGCAAGTTTTAACCAAAACCATGGCTTTGTAAGGCAGTGCTCTTGAGTCCATTAAAACTAACCGGAAAGAAAAGAAAAAAAGAGTTCAGCAGAGAATCCCTCAGTCTGAGTGAGAGGGCTGAACAGGTGGAAGCTACACATTCAAAATGTAGAGATGGTGGTATGTGCTCGGCTGGGACACTGCGCTGTGCACCAGAAACTGACAGTTGTAACTGACTATGCCTCAGTTATTAAAAAAAAAAAAACCCAGACAAGGTGTATCTGCCACCATGTCAGAGGATTGACAGTTAGAGAAAGGCTGAATTCTGCTTTTTGTGGGGGCAAGGGGTGTGATTTCTTCAAATTTGCTATGTAATAGCTGTAGTCCGCTTGCTTACAGAAGGCCTTCTAGGTCAGAGCTGCTTGTTTTGGAAAGCATTTGTGTATTTTTTCCTCACTTCAGGGATTTATTCTGTGGGAATAAGGAAATTATAGCTCAAAAGCACAAACCTGTGTTTCCAGCTTTTTAAGTAGCAAAATTATGAGTGTTTAGAAAGGGTAAGATAGGTCTTTATATGTTGAGATGAAAAAAATGGCTGTGAAGTGATGCGTATTTCAGATTTACAGAGAGTTACAAGAATTATATAGAGAATTCCCATACACACTCAAGATTCCCCAAATGACACTTTAACACATTTGCTGTATCATAGCTTTCCCTTCCTTTCTCCTTTTCTTTCTCCTCCCTTCTCTCTCTCTCACACACACATTTCTTTTCTTTGTCATTTGAGAATAAAGTGCAGCAATGTCCCTTTATCCCTAAATACTTTAAATGTATGTCCTGAAAACATGGTACAATTATCAAATTCATAAACACTGATGCAATAGTATCATCTAGTTCTCTAAATTTTGTAGTCTACTGGCTACTGAGATTTTACCGCTTGTCCTAATAACATCCTTTTAGCAAAAGAAAAAAAAAATTCCTGGTTCAGGAGCCAGTCTAGGAATGTGCATTGCTCTCAGTCTTCTTTAATTGGAAACGGCTCTTCAGTCCTGTATTTTTTATGGATTCGACATTTCTGAAGAGCATGGACCAGTTATTTTGTAGAACAGCCCAGAATTTGAGTCTGCCTACTGTTTCCTCATGGAACAAGGTTATGCATTCTGGCAGGAGGACCGCAGAAGTGACATCTTGTTTATTTTCACGGAAATTTGAAAACATTTTTTGATAAGTCATGTGCTGTCAGAAAAGATATTTTCCCTCTTTTTTTAAAAAAAATACTCTTCTATTAATAAAGATCCGTAAGATATTTAATAAAAATAATTTATAGTCAAAGTTAGTCAATTTGGAAAATGCATAAAACTGTAAGGATTAAAACCACCTGTCTTACCATCTGAGATGATTTCTCTTAACACTTAGCACATTGTCTCCCTTTCTTTTTTATACATAGGTATGCTTAGATGTTAAAATGTTAATACGTATACACTGAGTACTGTATATTTCTTCTCCACTTGACAAGCAGAACTCAGTAACGTCATTAACAATGTTTGGTAGGTGTTTCTCATGGTTCTGTTGTGATCTGCGTTTGGAGTATTACAATGTAATTATTCCATCAGTGTTGGACCGCTGCTCAGCTTCCAGTTTTTTGCTTTATGAAGGATACCCAACGAACAGCTTTTTATATGTATAGGAACTTTCCTAAACGGAGTTCTTGAAGTGGGAATCCCAGTTAGAGTCATAAAGCACTGGTTCTTAGCTGGATGTCATGTATCCAAATCCGGGACCCAGTTTGTACTTCAGTGCAAGGTTGGATGGGTACATGTAGTGTGAAAACAAACAAAAATTGGGGTGTGTGGGGCAATTGTTGCTACATAGTGACAGATCACTGTCCTAGTAACCTGTGAGATTACTCGAGTATGATAAAGTTTCATCTTTGCTTATTTAGTAGTGAAAAATGATATCAACCTGTATTTCTATGATACCAGTACATGCTTACTGGACAGAATTACGGAATCTTGATCATTTTAACAGACTGCTCCTGGCCTCTCAATTTATGGATGAAGAAACACCCAGAGTTTTAGCGACATGGAAGATTTTTTTTTTTCTCCACTAAAGCAGAACACACGTTTTCACATGGAAGCAGTGGCATAAATGGTGCTGCGAGTAACTGTCCGCGTGGCTCAGGTGCGCAGAGCTGTCACTCGCTGCGTACGCTCTGGGAGTGCGACTACTGTTGTTAATGCCATCGGAATTTTCTTTAGGCTCCAAATGATGAACTTAAGTGAACTCTTAGAGCAGTGACTATTAGGAAATTAGTCTGCCTCTGTCTGGATGCAGTTTGGCTTTTTCTTTGGCTGTTTCTGCAGTTTAGTGCTGGTCATTTAAAGTCAGTTCCAGTTTTGAAAGAATCACTTACTCAGATGTTTAGGTTATTTTTTTCCCTTCCTCATAAGAAAACATTTCAAAAAATTGCAGTAAAATATACATAACGTGAAATTTACCGTTTTAACCACTTCTAAGTGTACAGTGCAGTGACATTAAGTACACTAATTGTTTTGCAGTCATCTCTACTATCTGTCTCCAGATTGTTTCATCTTCCCAAACTGTACCCATGAAATATTAACTCCCCATTCCTCCCTCCGTGAACTTCATGCCTTTAACCTGTAAAACAGGTCAGGTACTCACGCCGACTTGGTTGGACTGTTGTAAGAAAGTGGATTGTAAGTATGTGAAGCGCGATGGGATGCTTGGCCCAGTACAATATCATTTTCCTTCCTTTTGTTTTTACGTCACAGTGAAGCTTCCTCAGTGGAGTACAGGACTCCTCAATGCTCACCAAGTAACAAAAGAGGATATATTTTATAAGAAGAGAATTATAAGGAAGGAATTGAGAATAAATGTATTTGGGTTTTGGGGTGGGAGTATCTATGGAATAAAGAAAAATGATTTAACATTAAAATACACAGGGCAATGTTTAGGTTTCAATTACCATTCTATGTCTTTGTCAGTATCTGATTTAGATTTCATGTCAATTTAGACCCGATTTTGACATTTGGCAGTGTTTTCTCTGTATGTTTTTGTGCTTCGTTTCCTCTCAGTTTTTAGGTAAACTTCTTTTATGGCTCTGGCCAACTTCCTGGTTAAGAATTCACTGTTGTTTTTTCATTGGTCACTGTTTTAGAACTCTGCTTTAGATATTTACTGTTATGTGGAATCAGACTTTACAGTGGTCTCTATTTAAACATTTGGTTTCGGTCCGGGGAGGAGGGAAATTGAAAAGCCAACTTGGAGAATTGATTTAGGACACTGTTTCTTGTAAGAGAGTGGCATAAAATTAGTAATCGGTGCTTCTGTGTTTTTTTAATCTTTTTGAGTAGGGAGAATTGTGAGTTTTGTGTCTTTTTACCCAAGATCATAACAGTAGCTTTTTAATGTAACGTTTTCAGCCATACAGGTAGACTGGAGCACACCTCTGTTTCTGGTTTCTGAGCCGTGAATGTCACTAGCTTTCAGCAAGCAATTTGTTGTCGCTTTAAATATGTCTAAAAGCCTTGACAAATTAAAATATATAATTTACCTTATTAAACTAGGGATTAACGATGAAAAAGATGAGGCCCTTCCAGCAGGAGCTTTTGAGTCTGGTGGAGGAGGGGCAGGTGCTCATAAAAACTGACCATGACCTGATGGCAGCAGAGGTGAGCTTGGGGAGAGGCGGGCAGTCAGGCCCTGGATCCAGCAGGTGTGGCAGGGAAGGAGAGAGGAGTGGAGAAAAGGCAGATTTTTGGTCTGGACACTCTTGTGTTGAGTTAGGGACCATAGGAGGAGCAGGGGGTCAGGGTTGGTCATGTATCTACAGGGCAGGGGGTACGGAGGGGGGACATCCAGGAAGTAACTGACTTTGTGGCCTGGAATCAGAGAGCGCCCGAATGAGACCCAGGGGCTCATGAATGAGGGTCACATAGGGTGAGTGCAGAGACAGGACAATGTGTGCAGGAGACGGAGCGGCGGGAATGCTGGTGCACTGAAGGGCACACAGGTGGGTACACAGGAGAAAGGGTGTCCAAGACATGCTCCGTGAAAAAGGCAAGATGCAGACACTTTCCCTTTATGTGACTCAGCAAGCGTCTGCCTCTGAGAAGTGGAATTTGGTGGCCAAGAAGCAAGAATACCACCTTGTGAATGTTTGGGTATTACCTATTTCAAAAATAATTTTTAAAGAGCAGGCAGGGAAGGAGAAGCCAAAAAGGGCAGAGGAAATTTTAGGGTTGGCAGTGTCAAATGATGCATAGGGGTCAGATGACATAGACACAAAAGTTGCTATTGGATTTAACAACAAAGAAGCCATCTTCAACTGTCTTCCTCATCTGTGGGCAATAGTAGTGATTAAATGACTGTGCCAGACATAGTACGTGCTCAGTAAAATTTATTATTCAAGCCACACCATTCTTTCTAGTATTCTATAGCCATAACGTCCTTCTGGAATTTTTTTTCTCAAAAAAAAAAAAAAAGCCTTGGCTCCTTCATCCAATTCACCACTTTTTATTATACCCATTTCTTCCTAGACCAGTTGACAGGTTTGATCGAGACAGGCCACTGAGAGGACGTGGAGGCCCAAGAGGGGGCATGCGAAGCAGAGGCAGAGGTGGTCCTGGGAACAGAGCTTTTGACGGTTTTGACCAGAGAGGAAGACGAGAATTTGAGAGATACGGTGGGAATGATAAAATGTAAGTTTCTTCGGAAATGCAATTTTCCCTTTAAGATCTCGGTTAGACCTGGTGTGAATCTGTTGTGTGTGCATCTTTACTTGACTGCATGTTAGTCTTTACTTGACTGCATGTTAGTCTTCACTTGACTGCATGTTAGTCTTTACTTGACTGCATGTTAGTCTTCACTTGACTGCATGTTAGTCTTCACTTGACTGCATGTTAGTCTTTTCTTGACTGCATGTTAGTCTTCACTTGACTGCATGTTAGTCTTCACTTGACTGCATGTTAGTCTTCACTTGACTGCATGTTAGTCTTGACTGCATATTAGTCTTTACTTGACTGCATATTAGTCTTGACTGCATATTAGTCTTTACTTGACTGCATATTAGTCTTGACTGCATGTTAGTCTTGACTTGACTGCATATTAGTCTTGACTGCATGTTAGTCTTGACTTGACTGCATATTAGTCTTGACTGCATATTAGTCTTTACTTGACTGCATATTAGTCTTTACTTGACTGCATATTAGTCTTGACTGCATATTAGTCTTGACTTGACTGCATATTAGTCTTGACTGCATATTAGTCTTGACTTGACTGCATATTAGTCTTGACTGCATGTTAGTCTTGACTTGACTGCATATTAGTCTTGATTGCATGTTAGTCTTGACTTGACTGCATATTAGTGTGCTCTTATTCCCGAGCGAACTGATCAGCCTTTCTGATTTGGAGATGGACTGGAGACCAGCTTCCAGTTTAAGGGAATATTCTTTCTCTCTCTAGAGCAATCAGAACTGAAGACAGCATGGGTGGATATGGAGTTCGCACCTGGGGATCAGGTAAAGATACCAGGTAGGGTGCAAAGGTGTGCTTTCTGTGAACCTACAGTGTGGACGTATGTGGATCTTTATATGCCTGTCTTGAAAATTATGCCCTCTGCATTACACTTGCAGCCTTTATATTTGTATGCTTTAAGACTGATTTTTAGGCTTTTGTTTCATGAGATGACTTTGAAAAGCAGGTTTGCTATGTTGCAGTTAGATTTGAAACAGCCTTTAAAGTTCCTTTATTTTATCTTATTTTAGCCAGGGAAGTTTGTGTGTTTGGGGATACCCCTGGCACATTGCATTGTATGTTTGCATATGCTTCAGAATGCTTTTTATATTCCTGAGTATTCTATACTTTGTTTCTCTATGGCCGTCCTGAGTTTTTTGTATACATTGCATTGTGATGTTATAAAATCATTTGCAGATCTAAGCTCAATGACAAGTTTCAGTGAGGTTCAGATTTGACATTTCCCGGAGGCTTTCTGGTCTCTCAGATCTGTGCCAGTTTTGCTACTCAGAGCGGGTACTTGGCTGTGCTGTTTCTGTCATTTCGGGACTTGCTGGTGTCCGCACAGAAACAGGCAGGAGATATGGGGAGTCAGTGGCTTCAGGATGTGTGGCAGGCTTTCCACAGGTTGGAAGGCTTGAGGGAATCCAGACTTCAGCTTTTCTTCTTGTGAAGAATATAAGCTTTTTACATAAACTCATTTTTCTTAATTTGTTATCCTTAAAAGCAAATGGACACAGTAGCGCCAAATACAAAATTAGATTTAGGACCGCTGCACATCTGTGTTGTCCTTGAAAGGAAACTTATTAAATGTTTCTCAGTCTGGGGTTCTATAGAACCTCCATGGCAAATCTTTTCATTTGGCTTTATTTTACTGCGATAATACATGTGAAAAAAGGAATTCAGGCCCCTTCAGAATCATCTGATTATGCACGAGGTCCTGGATTCAATCCCCAGTACCTCTTTTGAAATAAATAAATAAACCTAATTACCTCCTCCCAAAACAAAAACAATAAATAGATTTTTTAAAAATAGAACCATCTGATTTACTACCTTATCTAATACTGCTACTCCGTTTCACTTGGCGTTTGAACTTAAAATCATTTTGGCTCCAAGTGATTGCTTACTCTAAGGGGTGAGTCTTGGCCTCGGAACATGAAAAAGGACCACATGCGCTCCTGGCGGACAGCATGTCCCAGTGTTAAGATGACCCGTGCCCCATGGCACTCAGTCAAAGCTCTGAGGTGGTAATCAATCTGTAACTGAAAGATTTTTTTTGTAGGCTAAGGCTTTTAACTTCTTGTTGAATACACTGAGATTTTGATTTGCCATGATGAAAACAGTGAGGTCCAGTCGAGTTGGTGCTGCTTTTGATGAATGAGAAAAGAGCAGAAGGAGGCTGCCAGTGAGTGAGGTGTTCGTGGTTGGCGAGGGCGGGTGCTGCACTGCGCATGGTGGGTGTGAGGGCTTTGCTGTAGTTTGCTATTCCTGTTTGAAGACATTGGCGGTCTCATTGGATCTGTGGACAAGATGCTTTCAGAATGGTGTAACTGAGCCACTTCCCTTGTTACTGGTTTTCTTCCAGAGTTTGACCATCAGTACCTGTGCTGCAAGCACAATTTTCTCCGTTTGCAATAACTTAAAATGAGTAATATCAGACATTATTTTCTTGTTACCAGTGGGAATAAACACCCACGGATGCAGTTTTCAGTAATGCTGCCTTCCCACTTTGATTGTGAAGAGCAAGACAGGTTTATGTAGTAATCAAGCGACATTTGATTAAAAGCTGTTCACTGTCATGGATGTGCTTAAGTACGAAGTCTGACTGAACTTGAACTAGTTACCACAGTCTTGAGGTGCTTAACATTTGTGATCATACGCGTGCCAACAGGCATTTTCTACGTTAGTGTAACCGAATTCAAAATATAGACTGTGGCCCTGGAACTTTTATCTTTCTTTTAAAAAATCCAACATTGGTGGTTTTCTTTCAACGAAATTACAAAATTTGCCAAAATAAATTGTTGCTAATCTTGAAACTTGCTTGTTTTATAGTTTTGGCCATATGGTTCCATAAGAGGTTTAAGCACAAAATTAGTTGTATGTTTATTCATAAAATAATTTAGGGCAATACAGGAGGGAGGTCCGTGATTTTTGTTTTCTTCCAAGTTGACTGGCAGGTTTGAGAAAGGCTGGGTTTTACATGGTGTCTTTGCTTTGTATTCTGTTTTTTTTTTTTTTTCCTCCTGCATGTCTTCGTAGCCCTTTTATGATTTTCAGTTGTTGAAAGCTATGAACTGTCAGCGAACCCGTTTTTTATCCCCTTGGTGTATTACATGGCCGAGGGAATAAAGAGGAAGTTGGAATCATACAGCGCTGCCATTGATGCTAGATTCTTGGATGGTAACAACTCCCGTGACCCCCGTGGGGTCAGGCTGATGTGCAGAGACGGCTTTTGTGAAGAGGCCTCTGCCAGACAGAGCACCAGTGATGTCCTTCCAAACAGACAGAATTTGATTTAGGACCTTTTTTTAAAAGTAAAAATCATTTATTCAAATTTTATGTTGAAAACTGAATTTTTTAAGAAGTTGATTGCAATGGCTTTCAGGGGAGAATGAAAACATTTTGAACGTAAAAAGTCTGTTTTTTAAAATTGTAGTTCAATTTGTGTTTACTTTTTTTTAAAAAAAACTGATTTTATGAAGATTTTTCCAGAACTAGGATGGAAAAAGTTCTGGGTTCTATATGTCAAGTATAAAATATTTCTAATGGATATGTTTATATTGACTAATTTTAGCATTTTTCTGAAAATGAAATTTCTTTTGCTGGTACTTTTTCAAAGGAATGTTCAGCTGGGATTAATCTTAACCTTAAAAAAATTAAGATTGTTAAAATTCATATTGTTTTTCATTGTGCTGTCTTTTGGAATCTGTGGATTGTGCACTTAGATGTGATAATATATAAATTGATGTTTCAAAGCCTTATTTTTCTGGTATAGTTATCAGCAGCTTGTTTATAATCCTGCACACTCACTTTTGTGGAATGTTTCCACTTTCTTGCCATATTCTAAAGTCTGAGATGGCACATTATCTACTGTAAGTCACTTAACACTTGCAGGTTGGGAATTTTTATGGCCCCTGTTAATATTTGGAATTTCCTAGGATCATAAGACCTTTGAATACTTGTTCTGGTCCTTCACAGTCTGTTTGTAATTGTAGGCCATTCATGGAAACTTCTGTTTCTCAAAGTCCTTTTTACTTTTGGAAATAATTTGTATGGATTAGCAATTAAGAGCATTTTCCCCCTCTTTTTCATTTTGATGTGGATTACCTATGCGTACATATTAATTCCTTGAAGGATATTTACTTAAGAAGAAGGACACTGAAATGTGGGTTTTTTCCGTCTTGACTATGTAAGGGCATTGATGTAGACGTGTTTGTGTGACTGGAGTGATTCTTGATCTTTGCAGTGACATGGATCTGACGGCGCCGATGGAAGAGACCACAGGGGTGGAGGAGTCCCTGGGCCCCCTGGAGGAGGAATCTCCAGCCAAGTAGGTGTTTCAGTCATTTTCCTCATCGGGTTGTTGGTCTTTTTCTTAAGGATTTCTAAGAGCTCTTCGTAGCGCAGGGAGGTCAACCTTTTGCCGTACATCGCAGAGGGTTGATCTTCTTCATGTGTTAATGAATAATCGAACTAACTGATCATTCAAGTAATCTAGAGAATGGTTATTAATGATGATTAATGGGTTAAATTCAAGTTAAATTCTTCCCTGTGCCCACAGCGTCTTTTCCAGCAGCGGACTGTACTGTGACTCATCTGTCTCTCATCAGGACCCCATCTTTTGGCCCTTTATTCTCCCCCAGTCTCTCCTCCCTCTGTTCTCCATGGAGCTTACTTCCCTGGTCCATCTCCTTGCCGAGTCTTTGAACTCCCTTGTCCCTTGGATCTTTTAAGCACCTTGCTAGCAAAACCCACCTCCTGGATGTCTGCCAGCCGTCTGCCTCCTCTCTGCCTGCGCCCACAGGCTGAGCACTGCAGCTGACTCAGCAGGGCTGACGGGGCCCCAGGAAATTCCTGACAGCCGCACTCCAAAAGGGGCCCTCAGCGCCCCCCAGCAACGCCTGTCTCTTGGGTTTGCTCTTTCCCCCACCCACTGCGATGACTGGTTCAATCCTTCCTGTCTCCTCAAAGCCCTGACGCTGCCCCCCCCCACACCCCCCTTCCCCTGTGCTCCCCACACCTCGTCTGTCACTTTCTGGGTACAGCTTTACCTCCTATGACACAGAGAAGTTAGGAGCCATCAGATGGGAACTTCCCGAAGGTGCAGACCTGCCTGCACCTGCCTGCTGGCCTCCTTCCCTCGGGGTAGAATGGAGGCACCGTCTCTCTGCCCTCCTTTTCAGGCTTTGGATCCTGTGTCCTGCTGACTTCACAGAAATCACACTCTGCTTTAGCTCCTTCCTCTCTGGGTGTACCCACCTCCTTCCTTCCAGCTCTGGGCTCTTCCAGTCAACATTTTTCCCTGCTCACGCCCTCCTGCTTTATTTACACCTCGTGTTGCCCCTCCGTTCTCGCTCAGCTGCCTTGTGCAGGGTGTGCACAGTCTTTGTTCATTTCCTCCCCTCTCACTTAACCCTCACTTCACTCCAGGTCTGGCTGTGTCCCCACTGCCCCTCTGAAGTACTTCCCACGGGCCTCCACACCTAGCAGGTGTTTCTTTCTTGACCCTACAGGCACACCTCAGAGATACTGTGGGCTCCATTCCAGACCACCACAATAAAGCCAGTATCACAATAAAGCGAGTCACACAACTTTTCTGGGTTTCCCACTGCGTATAAAAGTTATGTTTACACTATACGACAGTCTGCATTAATGTGCAATAACATTACATCGAAGAAAAGTACATACCTTAATTTAAAAACTTTATTGCTAAAAACTGCTGCCCATCCTCTGAGCCTTCAGTGAGTCTTAATCTTTTTGCTGGTGGAGGGTCTTGCCTCAGTGTTGATGGCCGCTGACTGACAGGGTGGTCATGGCTGAAGGTCGGGGTGGCTGCGGCAGTTCTTAAAACAGGGCAACAATGAGGCTGGCCATACTGATCCTCTCTTCCTACCACTTGAGCACTTGGGGTTATTAACTGGCCTGATTTCAATATCGTTGTGTCTCAGGGGATAGGGAGGCCCCATAAGAGGGTGAGAGACGGGGAGGCCAGCGGTGGAGCAGTCAGAACACACAGAGCATTTACTGATTAACGATTACAGTAGTGACATCAAAGATCACTGATCGTAGATCACCATGACAAATATACTAATAATGAGAACGTTTGAAATATTGCAAGAATCACCAACACGTGACCCAGAGACAGAAAGTGAGCAGATTGCTGTTGGGAAAATGGTGCCACTGGGCTGGCCCGACGCAGGTTTGCCGCAGATATTCAGAAACGCAGTGTCTGTGAAGCACAATAAAATGAGATATGCCTGCATTGATTCTTTTCTTAACCACCACTTCCGTTGGTTTCTGCATGCTTCTGGCTTTCCTCCTGCTTCTCAGCTCCTCCTCTGTAGGCCCATCCTTGTCTTTCTGCTCCTTTAAAATGTGGGGTTCCTCAGGTCCTGCCCTAGGCCCCCTTGTCTCTGGTGTTTCATAGGCTCTCATGCACTCCTGCAGCCCGAAATGTCATTTAACCCCTGACTCTGACCTTCGACATGGACGGCGGGCCCGTGTGTCCATCTGGCCCCTGGACACCTCCCCATGGATATCCCCGGTGCTCCTCGTGCTCAGCATGGCCAGGACTGAGGTCCACGTGCCCTGGGCCTTGCTGGGTGTTTCTGTCTTCCATAGCAGCATCACTGTGCATCCAGTTGCACGAACCAGAAACCTATGAGTCAGCCTTGAGATTTCCTTCTTCTTGACTGCCTGTCTCCCCCAGATCCCATCTGTCAGCCTGCCCTGAGGATTTGTACCTTTTCCTGTCTACCCTCTCTGCTCACCACCGTAGTCTCAGCAAGTGCCATCTGCTCCCTCACCTTAGCTCCTCACGGGCTCCCTGCGTTCTCGCCTCCTACCAGCCCGTTTTCACACCCAAGTGGCTTTCACGCTGGCATTCTGATTGCCATGCCCCCACCCCTGGTGGCTTCCTGTCCTTTTTCTGTCCCTTGCCCTGAACTGCAGGGTCCTGCGTGGTCTGGACCCTGAAGAGCCCTCAAGTTCAGCCGCTCCTGTGCCTTCTCCAGGCTCACCACGTGGCCCTGATTTCATGTTTCCCAGCACCTTCTTCAGCTCCTGGGCCACACCCACCAAAGGGCTTTTGCAAGTGCTGTTTTCTTGTCTTTCTGTACCTTCCCGCCAAAACCCCTCCACCTCTTCACCTATTTCTTTAACTCTAACTCATCCTTCAGCAGTGAAGAGGCAGGGTGTCTACTGGTTAAGAGACCAGACTCTAAGCCACTGTTCTGCGTTCAAATCCCAGCTCTGCCATTTACTAGTTTGGGCAAATTGTTTAATCTCTCTATGCCTCAGTTCTCATCATCTGTAAAATGGGAATAATAATAGTACGTACATCAGAAGGCTGTTAGAAGGATTGGTTGGGTATGCGTGCGTGTGCGTGTCATGTAGAGTGGGGCCCGGCATGTAGTTTTTGCTGTGTAAGTATCTGCTATTATTATTGTTACTTATTACAAGAGTAAAATGCTACAATGATTGATGGTTGTGAAAGCTGTTAATTTACTACTCAAAACAACTGAGAAATGTATTTAATTAAAGAAATAGATTAACAGTTAATATGAACATGTAAACAGTGAGTTAACTGAGAGAATGTGATTTAACCAGATACTTTCAGGAAAAATCAGATCCTTTTTGAGCCGATAAATTTATACAAATTCAGGTACCATAAGGCAGAATCATAGAGAGTACATTATAGCATAATTATAACCTTTAGAATTAATAGCATAATTTATAATCTTCAGCATTTGTAATATTAGACAAAAATAATTCTTTCAGTTAATCAGTTATTCTGAGAGACAAATTGATACTTAACGATTTGGTGGCAGTGTCATTGTCTGCAGTAACCGAGCGGAGCGAGTCAGCAGATCTCTGCCTCCCTCCGTCTGCTGACCGTGGTGGGCAGTGGGCAGCCAGTCAAAGCTGCAGGAGCCAAGCAGCCATGGTCTAGTAGCCGACCGAGCTGAGAAACTCCTATTTCTGCACTGCCTGGCCAAACTGTAAAATCATGCCTGAAATTTATAATAATACAATCGCAGTTTTTTTCTGATTTCAAAATTTGGTTTGTATATACGTTCTAGGACGGAGATGCTCTCTGGTCCCGGCTCTGTCTGGATGTTGAGCTAACACTCAAAACGTTTGGCGTTCAGCCAGAATGTGTATTTAGCGCACTTCTCGGTTTAGAACTTCTCAGTAGGTGAATTTAACGCACCCTTGCTTATGTTCAAACCTACAACCCAAAGTACATCCATTCTCCTCAAATTGGACACATTTCGTTGACCGTTACACGTGCCACGCCCTTGCCTCCTCCCTTGTTTCATCACACGAGCGGTACACGTTCCTTGTCACGTGGTGTTCTGATGTCTCAGGATACCTGTGACAGCTGTCTGTGTTTTGCTTTCAGAATAAATCAAGCGTTTATTGAGCATTTGTTGTGCGTGAGGAACCCCTCTAAATGCTCCCATGGCTTAACTCATTTAACTCTTTGCTGCCCGTGAAGGAGAGGGGACTGTTAATTATCCTCGTGCTGAGGCATGAAGAGCTTGGTGTAAGTGGCCAAGCCGGAGTTTGAACCAGGTAGTGTGGCCCAGGCGTTCGTGTTCTTAGCTGTGCCCCACGTGAGGAGTGGCTGAAAGTGCCCGCAAGAACTACAACTTGGAGAAGGTGGTTCTGTGTGCAGGGCAAGAGCTGCCAGGGTCACCGAGGGTTTCCCCTTCAGTACCGTGGACCAACTGCCATTCTTAAAAAGGAAAGCGATGAGGAAGCATTATTACAAAGTATCTACAACGAGTTATTTTTATTGTGATGTGTTTCCAGGGGTATATGTGCCTAGATTGTTATGCATAAATGTTCTTAAAGCAGGATTATACCTCTGTACAATTTTTACCCCAAATTTATGAGGAGCTCAAAGTTTACCATGAAATTCACTTCCCTTTCAGGACTTTGGAAGGAAGTGAGAGGTATTATTTACATGTTAGGTCAGATCCAGTTAAGTATTCAGTGAGTAAAGTTTTACTTCTGGAACGCACTTTCCGTGATTCACCGCACACGTTCATGTATTCAGGTGACAAGGTATTTCCTGAATGGAAGTTTGGATGTTTGAATTGATGATTTGTACGCTTCCTCTGGCCATGTCTTGGCTATTTTCCATCTAAGCATATTTTTCTTCCTCTTATTCCCTAATAGCACAGAGGTTGAATGTGGGCTTTGGAAATAGAATGTCTGGATGTGAAGCTTGACCCTTTTCATTTCTTTGTTAGCTGTCTGACCTGTCTCCCTGATTTTCTTACCTATAAAATGGAGCTGTTAATTTTATCTAACTTGTGAGATTAAGTATCATGAGTGAATTAATGTAAAGCACTTTGGCACCTAGTAAGCCTACAGTAAATGTTAGCATTATTGTCCCATTTACTTCTAAGTAAAGGTCACTGTTGTTAAAACAGTTCTATTTCTTCTGTAATTTCACCCATTTAGAACCAAATGTGTGACTGTCAAATTTGTGAACAGCAAAAGTTCACGTTACAAGTTGTAGATTTGACACCTCATGTCTACAGGCATTTGTAGATATAATTTGATGGAAAATTCTCTCCTAAGATTTTTTTTTATCATAAACCAAGAACGGTAAAGATCTTTGGATTACTCCAAAGGGGGTGTTAAATTTAAAGTGGTAACAGTTACGATGTTTTTATAACTCTTAGAAATAATACTTCCATTAGTCCTTCCGATACCTGAAGAATTGATTATATACCTTCCTATTGAATATCCAGTCTTTGCTAAAACTGCCGGTAGAAACTATATTCAGTGCTACTTAAATGGGAAATGGGATCTGCCCCACAGAACTGTCACAGAGCGTGTTTGGTTTGTTCGTTTAGAATGTGTTTTTTGTAATAATTTTTGGTCAATGGGGAACAAGGCTAGGAAGCCAGTGCTTTGGGAACACGGTTAAGGAGCCAGTCCTTGGTGATCTGCCACTGCTCCCAACACGGCTCGTTGAAATGGCAGGTGATAAAGGCGAATGTCCGGGGCGTCCGTACCTGTGCCTCCGAGTGAGGTGCACCTGACTGAGCGGTGTCAGGCTGATCATGTTCATGGAGAGCATCACTGGTAGCAGATGCTCTGTTCCGGACGCCGCTATTTGCTTTATTTTAGGGTGTCTGTACATCACTTCAGGGCTGCACTGCCTGCATGCCTTACTCTCTTTTGTTCTAGTTCTTTGTGTTTAGATATGATGTTCTTGAAGACAAACAAGCAAACAAAAAAGTACTTCCTTTGTGGTCTTAACACAAAATCCATTCTTATTGAACTTTTTGGAATTTACTAACTTCTATTAGGTTAGTTTTGTAACCTTAGCTACAAAAATCCTCAAATTCATAGCATCCAGTTTTGCTGATTTCCTATTTCTGTCACAAGTGGGCTAAAAAAAACTTTGTTTCCTTAATATTTCTTTATTTTTAGCTCTGTTTTAAAAGATGATATTATAGAAAAAAAATATAAAATAAGAATACTGTATGGAACCTCCAGGTAAGTTATTCAGCAAAACCGTTATCAAATCATGGCCATTCTTGTTACATATGTTTCTCTACCCACTTCCTTTACCCCAGGATATATTATATAATCATCCATAAATGTTTCAGAATGTTAATATGTAAAAGACTACCTTTTTAAAAAAAGCCTAACTGAAATACCCATCTAAAACTTTTTAACAATTCCTTAATATCATTAAATATCTAGGCAGTTTTTCAGTTTCCCTGATTGTCTCAAAATCTTCTTTTAAAACCACTTATTTGTGTGAACCAATATTGAAACATCCATTTTAATTGGTCGGTATCTTAACATCTCTTTTTAAAACAGCTTTATTGAGATACCATCCAAATCCAGTAAGTGGCACATATTTAGTATGTGCAGTTTTACAAACTTTGAAATCCATATACGCTCATGAAACCATTACCACAATCAAAATAATGAGCAAAACGTTTCCTTGTGTACCTTTGTAATCCCTCTCTCCTGCCCCTTTCCCCCTGGCAACCAGTTATCTACTTTTTGTTGTTCAAGATGAGCTTGCAGTTGCTATAATTTTATATAAGTGGAATCATACAGCATGTATTCTTGTAGGTGTTTTTTTTTTTTTTTTTTTTTTTGTCTATATTCTTTCACCGAGCATACATATTTTGAGATTCATTCAGGTTGTTGAATGTATCAGTAGTTCATCACTATTTATTGTTGAGCAATACTGTGCTTTACAGGCAGACTACAGTTTATCCATCCACCCGACAGTGACCATTTGGGTTGTTTCCAGTTTTTGCTATTACAAATAAAGCTGCTGTGAACATTTGTGTGTGTGCGTGTGTGTGTGTCTGTGGATGAACATTTTCATTTCTCCTGAGTAAATACCTAGGAGTGAAATGGTTGGACTATATGGCAGGTGTATATTGAACTTTTTAAGAAACTGCCAAACTCATTGTCAAAGTGCGTGTTCCAGTTTTGATAATTTTCAGCCATTATGCTGGATGTGTATCTCATCGTGGTTTTAATTTGCATTTCCCTAATGGCTAATGACGTTGAGCATCTTTCCAGGGGTTGTTTGCTATCTGTGTATCTTTAATAGTCTGTTAAAATCACTGGCCCATTTTATAATCGGGTTGTTTTCTTATTACCAAGTTTTGATAGTTCTTCATATATTCTTGATTTAAGTCCTCTGTCGGATACATGATTTGCAAATATTTTCTCCCCGTCTGTGGCCTGTCTTCTCATTCTCCTGACAGTGTCTTTTAAAGAGGAGAGCTTTCAATTTTGAGGAAGTGCAATTTATCCATTTTTTCTTTTATTGATCATGCTTTTGGTATCAAATCTAAGAAATCTTTGCCTAATCTAATGCCACGAAGATTTTCTCCTATGAGTTTTATAATTTGTGGTTTTATATTTAGGTCTGTAATCCATTTTTTTTTAATTGAAGTGTAGTCAGTTACAGTGTGTCAGTTTCTAGTGCACAGCATAATGTTTCAATCATACATACACATATATATTCATTTACATATTGCTTTTCATTATAGGTTAACTACAAGTTATTGAATACACTTCCCTGTGCTATACAGAGGAAATTTGTTTTTTATGTCTATTTTATATATAGTAGTAAATATTTGAGAATCTCAAACTCCCAGTTTTTTCCTTCCCACCCCCCTTTCCCCTGGTAACCATAGGTTTATTTACTATGTCTATGAATCTGTTTCTGTTTTGTAGATGAGGTCATTAGTGTCTTCTTTTTTGTTTTTTTTTTCCTTTGGATTCCACATATGAGTGATGGCATATGGTGTTTTTCTTTTTCTGGTTTACTTCACTTAGAATGACGATCTCCAGGTCCATCCCTGTTTCTGCAGATGGCATTATTTTATTCTTCTTATGGCTGAGTAGTGTTCTATTACATAAATATACACACCTTCTTTATCCAGTTCTCTGTTGATGTACATTTAGTTTGTTTCCATGTCTTGGCTACTGTATATAGTGCTGCTATAAACGTTGGGGTATATGTATCTTTTCAAATTAGAGTTCCTCCAGACATATGCCCAGGGGTGGGGTTACTGGACTATATGGTAAGTCTGTTTTTAGTTTTTTGAGGAATCTCCATGCTGTTTTCCATAATGGCTGCACCAAACTGGATTCCCACCAACACCCTCTCCAGCATTTGTCGTTCCTGGACATTTGAATGATGGACACTTTGACTGGTGTGAGGTGATAACCTCACTGTGGTTTTGATTTGCATTTCTCTGATAATTAACAATTTTGAGCATATTTTCATACGCCTATTGGCCATTTGTATATCTTCATTGGAGAGTTGCTTGTTTAGGTCTTCTGCCCATTTTTAGATTGGGTGATTTGTTTTTTGTTATTAAGTTGTGTGAGCTGTTTATATATTCTGGAAATTAAGCCCTTGTCAGTCTCATCATTTGCACATATTTTCTCCCATTCCATAGGTTGTCTTTTTGTTTTGCTTATGGTTTCCTTTGCTGTGCAAAAGCTTCTAAGTTTAATTAGGTCCCATTTGTTTATTTTTTGTTTTTATTTCTGTTGCCTGGTTAGACTGCCCTAGGAGAACATTGCTATGTCAGATTTATGTCAGATAACGTTTTGCCTATGTTTTCTTCTAGGAGGTTTATAGTGTCTTGTCTTAGAGTTAAGTCTTTGATCCATTTTGAGTTTATTTTTCTGTATGGTGTAAGGGAGTGTTCTAGCTTCATTGATTTGTGTGTGACTGTCCAGTTTCCCCAACACTACTTGCTGAAGACACTGTCTTTTCTCCATTATATATTCTTGTGTCCTTTGCTAAAGATTAACTGACCACAAGTCTGTGGGTTTATTTCTGGGC
Organism: Camelus dromedarius; assembly: GCF_036321535.1. Lineage (NCBI taxonomy): Eukaryota > Metazoa > Chordata > Mammalia > Artiodactyla > Camelidae > Camelus > Camelus dromedarius. The sequence goes on along the minus strand of NC_087445.1, from coordinate 2,070,951 downwards.
TCTCTATTCTGTTCCATTGATTCATATGTCTTTTTGTACCAATACATGCTGTTTTGATTACTGTAGCTCTGGAGTGTTGTCTGAAGTCTGGGAGGGTTATTCCTCCAGCTTTGTGCTTTTTCTTCAGTGATGCTTTGGCAATACTGGGTCTTCTCCATGTAGATTCTAGGATTATTTGTTCTAGTTCTGTGAAAAATGTCCTAGGTAATTTGATAGGAATCACATTAAATCTGTAGATTGCTTTGGGCAGTATGGCCATTTTAACAATATTAATTCTTCCAATCCAAGAACATGGGATATCTTTCCATTTCTTTAAGTCATCTTTAATTTCCTTAGTCAGTGTTTTGTGTTCTCCACATACTAAGTCTTGCACTTCTTGGTCAGATTTATACCTAAGAATTTTTTTTTTTGGATGCGATTTTAAAAGGGATTGTTTCTTTACTTTCTTTTTCTGGTATTTCATTATTAGTGTAAAGAAATGCAAGTGATTTCTGTATGCATGTTAATTTTGTATCCTGCTATCTTGCTGAATTCTTTTATTAGCTCTAGTAGTTTTTTTGTGGAGCTTTTAGGGTTTTCTATGTATAGTATCATGTCATCTGCATATAGTGACAGTTTTACCTCTTCTCTTCCAATTTGGATCCCTATTGAGATGACCACGTGATTTTTGTCCTTTCTTTTGTTGATGTGCTGTATCACATTGACTGATTTGCGTATGTTGAACTATCCTTGTGTCCCTGGGATGAATCCAACTTGATCATAGTGTATGATCTTTTTTATATGTTGTTGGATTCTGTTTGCTAATACTTTGTTGAGGATATTTGCATGTATGTTCATCAATGATAGTGGCCTGTAATGTTCTTTTTTAATAGAGTCTTTGTCTGGTTTTTGTATCAAGGTGATGGTGGCATCATAGAGTGAGTATTCCCCTCCTCTTCAGTCTTTTGGAAGAGTTTGAGAAGGACTGGTATGAGTTCTTCTTTGTATGTTTGGTGGAATTCCCCAGTGAAGCCATCTTGTCCTGGACTTTTGTTTGCAGGGAGGTTTTTTTTTTTTTTCAATTGCTAATTCTATTTCACTTCTAGTAATTAGTCTTTTCAAGTGATCTACTTCTTGATTCAGTTTTGGTGGACTGTATGTTTCTAGAAACTTCTCCATTTCTTCTAGGTTGTCCAATTTGTTGCCATATACTGTTCATAATAATCTCTTATGGTTTTTTGTATTTCTGTGGTGTTGGTTATAATTTCTCCATTTGCCTTTCTTGTTTTGTTTACTTGTGTTCTCTCTCTTTTCTTCTTGGTGAGCCTGGCCAGAGGTTTATCGATTTTGTTTACTTTTTCAAAAAACCAGCTCTTAGTTTAATTGATTTTTTTTCTATTATTTTTTAATCTTTATTTTATTTATTTCCTCCCTGATCTTTATTATTTCTTTCCTTCTGCTGACTTTAGGTTTTGTTTGTTCTTCTTTTTCTAATTCTTTCAGGTGGTTGGTTAGGTTGTTTATTTGAGATGGTTCTTGTTTTTCGGAGAGGACCTGTATCACTATGAACTTCCCTCTTACGACTACTTTTGCTTCATACCATAGATTTTGTATGGTTGTGTTGTCATTGTCATATGTCTCAAGGTATTTTTTAATTTCTTCTTTGATTTCATTGTTGACCCATTGGTTTTTTTAGTAGCATGTTATTTGGTCTCCAGGCAGTCATTTTTCTTCTCATTTGTTTTTCTGTGGTTGTTTTCTAGTCTCATGCCATTATGGTCAGAAAAGATGCTTGGAATAATTTTTATCCTCTTAAATTTTTTAAGGCTTCTTTTGTGTCCAAGTATATGATCTATCCTAGAGAATGTTCCATGCTCACTAGAGAAGAATGTATATTCTGTTTTGGAGGGGATGTAAAGTCCTAAAAATATCAACCAAGTCCAACTGTTCTTTTGTGTCATCTAGTATCTCCGTTGCCTTATTGATTTACTGTCTGGAAGCTCTGTCCAATGATGTTAGTGGGGTGTTAAAGTCTCCTACTATTATTGTGTTCCCATCAGTTTCTCCCTTTATGTCTGTCAGTATTTGTTTTATGTATTTAGGTGCTCCAATATTGGATGCATGTATGTTAACGAGTATAATATCCTCTTCTTGTATTGCTCCTTTGATCACAGGAGATAAAGAACACTCCTTTATACAGTGTTCTTTACCTTTCTTTATGGTCTTTGTTTTAAAGTCTATTTTGTCTGATATGAGTATTGCTACTTCCACTTTCTTGTCATTTCCATTTGCATGAAGTATCTTTTTCCAACCTGTCACTTTCAATCTATGTGTGTCCTCGTCTCTTGTAGGCAGCATATTGTAGGTTCTTCTTTTATTATCCAATGTGCCATTCTATGTCTTTTGATTGGAGTATTTATAGTCTGTTGACATTTACAGTAATTATTGATAGATGTGTATTTATTGCCATTTTGAACTTTGTTTTCCAGTTGATTTGGTATTTCTTCTTTGTTCTTTTCTTTTTGTTCTTGTTTTTGTGGTTTGATAATTTTCTTTTGTTTTAGCTTGGTTTCTTTTTGGTTTTTGTGACTCTGTTGTGTGCTTTTGATTTGTGGTTACCCTCTTTTCCAAGTATGTTAACCCATTATCATATCTATTTGCTTTAGACTGGTAGTCATATAGGCTCAAACACATCCTAAGAAGAAAGAAAAAAAAATTTACATTTTCTTGCTCCCCTCTCCTACCTTTTGTGATTTTGATGTCCTCTTTTACATCTTCATGTTTATTCTCTTACAACTCATTGTGGTTATCACATTTCCAATTGTGGTTTTCTCATTTCTGTAGCTTCCAGTTTCTTTCTAGAGTAGGCCTTTCAATACTTCTTTTGTAATAGGTTTAGTATTGCTGAATTCTGTTAGTTTTTGCTTGTCTATGAAATTCTTTATCTCTTCTTCTATTCTAAAGGATAGTTGCTGGATAGAATATCCTAGGTGGCAGCTTTTTCTTATTCAGGACTTTGAATATATCTTGCCACTCCCTTCTGGCCAGAAATGTTTGTGTTGAGAAATCAGCTTATGGGGTTTCCCATGTAACTAACTCTTTGTTTTTCTCTTGCTGCCTTTAGAATCATTTCTTTATCTTTTACTTTAGCCATCTTAATTATGTGTTTTGGTGTAGGTCTGTTTGGGACCCTCTGTGCTTCCTGTGCTTGGATTTCTGTTTCCTTCTTTAGGTTTGGGAAGTTTTCAGTCATGATTTCTTCAAATACATTTTCAATCCCCTTTTCTCTTTCTTTTCCTTCTGGGACCCCTTATTATGCATAGATTGGCATGCTTTATATTATCTCATAACTCCCTTATATTGTTTTCATTGATTTTTACTTGCTTTTCTGTCTGCTGTTCTGATTGTATGATTTCTGTTATCCTGTCTTCTAAATTACTTATTCATTCTTCTGTATATAATCCATTTTTAAAAATGAACATATATTTATTTGATCCATTTTGGTTTGATTTTTGTAGACAGTGTGAGGTATGGATAGAAGTTCTCTCCTTTTTTTGCATATGCATATCTAGTTACTTCAGCATACTGAATACCATATTGAAAATCAGTTGCCCATGTATGTGTGGGTATGTGTGGGCCTATTTCTCTATATTTTGTTCCATTGGTCTACCTGTATTACACCCATATCAAACTTTTTTTTTTTAACATTTTTTTATTGAATTATAGTCATTTTACAATTTTGTGTCAAATTCCAATGTAGAGCACAATTTTTCAGTTATACATGAACATACATATATTGTCACATTTTTTTTTTTTTGCTGTGAGCTACCACAAGATCTTGTATATATTTCCCTGTGCTATACAGTATGATCTTGTTTATCTATTCTACATTTTGAAATCTTAGTCTGTCCCTTACCACCCCCAACCCCCTTGGCAACCACAAGTTTGTATTCTGTGTCTATGAGTCTGTTTTGTGGGGTGTTTTTTTTTTTGTTTGTTTGTTTGTTTTTAGATTCTACATATGAGCGATCTCATATGGTATTTTTTTTTCTCTTTCTGGCTTACTTCATTTAGAATGACATTCTCCAGGAGCATCCATGTTACTGCAAATGGTGTTATGTTGTCGGTTTTTATGGCTGAGTAGTATCATATCAAACTATCTTGATTACCTTTAAGTCACTTTAAATCTTTTCTCTTTTCTTTCCCTTGCAATTTATTTGTTGAAAAAGCTAGGTCATTTGTCCAAAGAGTCTCCCAGAGTCAGAATTCTATTGCTTGCATCCCTGTGGGCATTGGCATTCTGGTAAATATTTAACATCTGGTTCTCTGGGATGAAATAGCCTGGGTCTGCTGCACTTGCTGGTTTCTGTGGTGTCAATATTCCCACCATGGCTTATTTAAAACTACCAATGTGACCTTACTGAACAGAGTTGCGAAGAAATGTGCAGCAGTACACTGTTGTGCAGTATTTCCACTATATACATACAATAGGGATGAATAACTTCAAGTACAGAAGTGAAGGTAAAATGTAGTGAATTATAAGGAATAATGAGCTGTGAAGATTTATTACCTGTGTTTTAACATTGTTAATTATATATTTATATAGGTTTGTTTTTTTTTTTTAACAACTGCCTTCACCAGCCAACTGGCAGAATTCCTGAAAATTTAACATTGGCTGTTATGACTTGGTACGAGTCAGTTCCAGCATTGCCCGTAGAGTAGTCAGACAGGTTCCCCTTTCCCTGTGTTTTTCCTATTTCCTGAAAATTAATAGTGAGACAGAGGTTGGATCAAATTCAGACTCAACTTTTTGGCAAGATTGTTTCATGGGTTATGGAAGGCCACTGATTATCATTGTCTTTATCCATTAATTCATTAGGGCTGCAAATTAGTGATAGTCTAATTTGTCATCCTTTCTTTATTTAGTAGCTGGGATGGTCTGTAGAGAAAACTTACCTAGAACTAGGTGATTCCACTGAGGTGTAACTTTGTTTAGGAAATGAAGGATAAATAAAAGGTACATTTTACTTCTAATTTACTCATTGCCCAGAATAATGAATTAATGGTTCCCTCATGTCCTTCAAAGGTGCCAATGACTTTTTTTAAGTGTCATCATAAACACATTTAAACACATCTGATGTTTTTCAATCCGCTGAGTTTTTATGGGTACTTAAACTGACCATTTTTTAACTGGAGGGAACCTCTTCAAGTTGATTCTTGATCCTTTTGACACACATTCAGTGGTCTTTGATAGCTTCCTTGATTTCTGGTAAGACACATTGTAGACTCATCATCTGTACTTCATACTGAGCCATTTTTCCAATGAGCCAGAATCCTTTCCTAGAATATTGTACTTAGAGACCATACTCTGGGCACTAGGGGTACTCCTGGCTACTAGATTCTTGACTATTTCTAAGACATTTAAGTGGACAGGGCTGAGAAGTAGAGACACACGCATATTTTTAAGGTAAAATATATTATGAATTCAGTCACTATTTCCATTTGAAATTTAGGAATACAAAATTTTTAGCTAAACTTTCTTACATTTGTTTCTCTTTTTCTTCCATGCTGAAAATCCCACTTGTCAGTAACATCATACTGTTGCTCATTTGCTACACATGCAACAGTCACAAATAACATTAGCAATTCTACCTCAATAATATGATTATTAAAAAGTTATATATAGAGAGATGAATAATCACATTTGTATTTTAAAGGCACTTTAATTTCTTCTGATGCTTTTATCACCAACGTGATGAACAATTAGGCTAATTTGATTAATTTTGCTTCCACATTTTAGAGATTGAATTTTATTTTCAATCTTTTATAATTATGTAGAATGTTTACATGTTTCTAAAGTGCAATCCATTAAAGCACGATATTTTCTGATTAGCTTCTATCCCTGCTCTTTCCCTAGTTTATATTACAATTGAAACAAAAAAAACCTGTATGTGTATGTATTTGTGTATCTCCTTATTTCTTAGGTGAATGGTAACATACATTCTACCTTGCTTTTTCATCAGTATATGTAGGAGGTGCTCTGTAGCTATATATATATTTTTTTTCTCATTCTTTTAGCTGCTTAATATTCATGTTTAATATCCATAATTTTTCCACCAAATTCCTCTCCTGATGACTTGGAGTTGTTTCCAGTATTTTGATGTTATAAATCTTAATGTCTTTCTAGATTTTTGCCTATATGTGTTTGGGATGTATTTTAATATTAGCATTTTTCCAACATTTTATTATGAAAAATTTCAAACACAGCAAAGTGTAAAGAAGTTTACAGCAAACACCTACACCACCTCCTAAACTGATGTAAAATATATTTATTGCGAAATGTGTAAAAAATAGGTGTATGTTCATTGTTTTGACAAGTGCATATTTTTAGTTGGGTCATCTCTTTTCACTGAGTTATAAATAAGAGTTCTAGATCTAAGTCCCTTATCAGACATATGATTTGCCACTATTTTCTCCCGTTCTCTGAGGTGCTTTTTCACGTCCTTTTGCTATTGTGAAAGTTTTCAATTTTTGTGATGTCCAGTTTACTTACTTTCTCTTTTGTTGCTTGTGCTTTTAGTGTCATACGTAAGAAACCATTACCTAATTCAAGGTCATTAAAGGTGTATGCTTACGTTTTCTTCTTAGAGTTTTATACTTTCAGCTCTTACATCACAAGGTTAAACGCCCCTACGGCTTGTCCAGGAGATGGGATCAAGTCTTCCCGAGCACATCAGCCCCTTCGGCCACGTGCTCAGTGCAGGTTTCACGTTTAACATCTGTGTCTCCTTCAGAGTTTCAGATCAAAGTAAAGGTCTTAGGGAGATGGGCTCCGGAAGTTGAGAAGGTGAAGTTTGAAAGAACAATTCAGGTAGAGGTAGAGGTCTAATTGAGACGGTATCGGGCGCGTTCAAGGTGGTATGGCCATAGACGGTGGAGGTCCAATTTAATTCAAAGGAGAAAGAACAAGAACAGTCTTCAACAAATGGTGCTGGGAAAACTAGATATCCACGTGCAAAAGAATGATCTTGTTGAAAAACAAAATTGATCATAAATGGGAGGGCTTATTTCCAGACCCTGAATTCTATTCCATTGATCTACATGTCTGTCTTCTGTTTTAAGAACTCATGAATTTAAAGAGGATATTTATAAAAGTATGTGTTTGTGACCTGTTGTTTATAACCTCTCTTCACAGTTTCCTATATGTGTTTCGTCTCAATAACTTCTCTGATTTTGTCCTACAATTACCTCGTTTTGTGTGTAATGCCATATAGGAAGGGTGTGCCCGCTGGTGAAGTGTAATGTTGATATTATTGGAATATTGATCTTCCCATTTTTCAAAGACTGCTTTGAACACAGACAGGAAGTATCTTCAGTTGGCAATGACCGCATAAAATGATGAAAATCAAATAAGGAAGCTTAGGAACCATAGTTTAAAGAGTTTCTTACCTTATTTAGATTTGAGATGCAGTACCATGAAAGTGTGTTAAACCAATGGTTATAACTTTTTCTTTGAGAAAGTACATTGCAGACCCATGAGAAATCCTTCTTTATGATTATACTTCTTTTATGCAGAGTTCCTGAGTTGGAGGTAGAAGAAGAAACTCAAGTTCAAGAGATGACCCTAGATGAGTGGAAAAATCTTCAAGAACAGACCAGACCAAAGCCTGAATTTAACATCCGGAAACCTGAGTCCACTGTCCCTTCCAAAGCGGTGGTGATACACAAGTCCAAATACAGAGATGATGTAAGCATAATGTTTTGTGTTTAGAGGTAATCTTCACTGTTAGCTTATTGGAAACGAAATGGGCTTTTCCCCTTCTCTTTTAAAAATGGAACATTGGTAGCTGGCATTCTAGTTTCTACCAGAGTAATCACAGATGATGTGTGCCTAATTTTAATGTATTTTATTGTTCATTAAGAAAAAAATGGAAAGAATAGTTGATCCATTGACACTTAATCCAAAGCAGTTACAGTGACAGTGCATTTTCTGCTCAGCCCAGAGCTGTCCTAAGACTGTGCAAAGGCTGTACATTTTAACTGCATTGCAGTTTGTCTCAAAAGAGGTACAATGTTTCCTGAGGCGAAAACGTTTCAGAGGATAACTACTCAGCATGTCATGATCAGATTGCCTTCGGCTCTAATTCTTTTTTTAAAATTTAAGTATAGTTCATTTACAATATTGTGTTAGTTCCAGGTTGTACAGCAAAGTTTGGGGGTTTTTTTTCTTCTTTTTTTTTTTTTCACAGTTCTAATTCTTAATAGGAACATTTAATTGGAACTAGTTGATCATTTTAAAGTGGTCAGGGTTCTGTGCTCTGTGAAGCTTGTCCGAAACTCGCCAGAGGAGCCGTGTGTCAGGCACTCCCGCGACCTGCGGTCCTGTCGGATCGCTCCCGCCTTCCTCTCTCTTGCGAGGCCCTGCTTTAAATGGTTCATGTTGCAGCTTTTTATTGGAGGCTTCGGCTTTGAAAATACCTACCAGCATATATTGATAAAAGATGGTCAGAGAGTCATTTAATCACATCCTATTTAAGTTACTGAATGTAAGGGCACACTGAAGCCTTCTAGTTTTAAAATGTAGAGTCAGCATCATTTAACCCCAGCTCTTTGTCTTGATACCAGTCTCTGCATCCATGGTGGTGATGAGCAGGCTCTTCCTCTGTGCTGGGCACCAGTCACTGATTTTCCGTTTGGAACTCAGGAGTTTTATACTATGTAGTTGGGTCTGTGTTCCCGCTTAAGCGCTGGTTAGTTACAGTCTTTGAATGAATACTTTTGTTAGAAGGTCATTTATGATCCAGGGTCCCCTCCTATCTCCTGTTTCAGTCAGTCCAAGCTCTTTAATAAGTTTTGAGCTGTTCCGCTAGAAATGACTTTCTGTACACGTATGAGGCCAGAGCCTTATCCTCTTGGAAAGCTCTGTGAGGTATTTTTACACGTCTGTCAGCTAGTTGGGTTAGTCCTTTTCCTATCCACATTCCTCTTTTCTGTTCAGGGCCATTGTAAATAAAGCTTTGCCTCAAACAAATGTGCCGTCAGGATGTGAAACGCGCAGCTGACACGTTAAGTAAAAATAGAAGCTGCTCTTCCTTAATCCACACCAGATTCATCCTCCCTGGCTCCAGAGAGAGGTCTCCTGGAATCTTTGAAGCAACTGGGTTAGCTGAGTCATCGAGCTTGGTCTCAGCAAAGCGCACATCTTTGGTACTCATTAATCTTATGGCACTGAAGATCTTAGCCAGGAGCCGTTCTTAAAGCAACAGACGCCAAATCCTGGGGTCACTAGTTTACTTTGTTCCGGGGGCCCTGCGAGACAAAAAGCACTAGAATGATGCCTCTTGTCTGCATGGAGCTCTGCTGTTCTCAAAGCTCAGATCTAACAGTAGCCTGTGGATAGAACTGGGCCTTACAACACTCTGGCTTGACCCCCTCCCCTGCCTCTGCGAGGTGTCCCTTCTTCCCAGGAAGGCCGCCACCTCCCTGCTGGGGCGCACTGACTTGTTTTCTCAACCAGGCAGTAGTTCATTATTTTACCTCTTAGTGTGTGTGTGTGTGTGTGTTTATCTTGTTCCCAGAGTGCCAGTGCGCCTGAATTGTTCTTTCAGACTTCACCTTCTCAACTCCCGGAGCCCATCTCCCTAAGACCTTTACTTTGATCTGAAACTCTGAAGGAGACACAGATGTTAAACGTGAAACCTGCACTGAGCACGTGGCCGAAGGGGCTGATGTGCTCGGGATGACTTGATCCCATCTCCTGGACAAGCCGTAGGGGCGTTTAACCTTACGGCACTGTGGGGATTCTCATCCAGGATCCTTGGCATATTTTCTGTAGGTTTATATTTTACTTAAAAGCGAGAGGTTTTTTTTATTTTAGCCATTATTAAGAATTGAGGCCAAGTCAGATTTGGAGATCTATTTCATATAGTTTTCTTTCAACAAGAGGCGGAACGTATTTGACCTCTTACAATAAAATGTACTTTCTCAAAGAATTTTAACTAAAGCAGCTCTTAAAAAGCAGTTTGAGTTCACGTTCTTTATGCATCATGGTGGTTAGTAATCCTCAGATAATTGTACTCTGTTATTTTACCCTTTCCATACATTTTGAATCGGAATTGTTTATTGTAAATCATCCAGTTTTTGACACTCGGTATTTGCACAGTCAGGACCCACGTTGAAAGGAATTTCTCCATCCAGTTCTGTTCTCGGAAGATGCTTTTCCTTATTTATCAAAGTAGTATTTGCGAAGAAATAAGATAAAAGGTAGAAACTACAACTGCTTAATCTCAGCAAAGCTCACTTCGATATAAAACGTGCTTCGTGGTTGCTGCTAGTCACGTCCAGTCTTACGTCTTAACCTGCTCCACTGATAGAAATTTGGTGTCCCTTGAAGTAAGTTCAGATATGTTTGAATTAAGGCTGTGAGTGCGAGAACGTGTGAGGCCGCAGAGTGTGCAGGACCCTCCTGCACGTCCCCTCCCCGCCCACCCCGCCAGGGTCCGGGGAGCCGAGGTGGCCCCACGCGTGTTCCGTGTTTGACGCCGTAACTGTGTTCCAGATGGTGAAGGATGACTATGAAGACGATGCCCACGTGTTCCGAAAAGCGGCCAATGACATCACGTCCCAGCTGGAGATTAACTTCGGTAACCTCCCTCGTCCCGGGCGTGGAGCCAGAGGTGGCACCCGGGGAGGCCGGGGCAGGGTCAGAAGGGCGGAAAACTATGGACCCAGAGCAGAAGTGGTGGTAAGTGTTTATGTTCTGAATGCTGGGTGGCTTTTTGTAAAGGGGGGGGACAGAGACGCCCTGGGCCTGCCCAGTCTGGTTTTGGAGCAGCATCAGATTCTCCCTGATCTGGAGAGAGAAAGTCCTTTCTCCTCTGTCCAGTGTGGGTCAGATGTTGGCGTCTCTGGAAGGGTGATGTCAGTAGCATGGACGTCAGTGGGATACAGACCGTTCTGTAGCACTGGTCCCCGGGGTCTCCAGGGGAGTCCGCTGTCTGCCATGAACGCCGGCTTAGAACTGGAGAAAACCCACTCATCTGCATCAGACAAGATGCCCAGGCTTGGGGCTGAATCAGATCGACCGACACTTGCTTTCTGTGGTCTGGCCATCGGTGCCCTTATGATGCTTTCAGCCTAGACAGAGCCCTTCCTGTGGCTTCAAGGCCTCCTTGTGACCGCCTCAGTTTCACCTTCTCACCTCAAACCATCCTTCCCCACGCTTCGGCCAACACTGCTCTACTTCTGGAACAGACAAGCATGCTCCTTACCCACAGGGCCTTTGCACCTGCTGGCCCTTCTCCCACCCCTTTGTTTGCTTGTCTAGAATAGATCTTCCAACCGCCCTTCCTCAGAGAAGGCTTCCAGACCAGGTCAGAGTCTCCCTTTTCTTTGAAGCACTACCATTTGCGATTATATTCTCGCTGCTCTGGTCGTTGGTCAGTCTCTGCTGTCTCCAGTGGACGACAGAACCCACGTCTGCTTTGGCTCATCATTGGTTTCCCCAGTGCCTAGCCCCGTGTAAACCACAGCATTGCTTCATCCATGTTCTGTGAACAAACACACCAACAACTGGTTTGGTGGTGGTCGGACACAAGACCCTGTGGCCAGCTTGGGCCACCACGCTGCCCCTTGTGCCTACAGTTTATTCTATTTAAAAGCAAAAACAAAACCACCAGAGTGTTGTTTCGGGGTGCATCTGAGGCCAGGTCGGAGAAAGGATCTTTTCCGGAAATAGAAACTATACGTCCTCTCCTTTCCACCAGCAGCTGTAGCCAGCCCGCACCCCTGTGCAGTGTGACCCTGAACCTGCCTCCCCTCCGCCTGTGCCTCCCCTGCCTGTGCCCCCCAGCTGGGAACAGCTCTCAGGATCCTGTTCCCTTTGCTCACTCACTGAGGCTTATCTCCAGGAGAACCTTCTCTTCCAGAAAATATTACTTGACCGTGATGTGCACTTTGCCACCACGTGGCACTGGACACCCTCACGTGGGCCCCCGTGCCCAGGCCGTCTGTTACTGGAGTTCCCACCCTGTAACTTTCTCGGTGTCTGTCCCCCTACCCTGTAAGCTCCCCAATGGCAGGAGCTGTCTTTAATCATCCTTTCATCTCCACGTTGTGGGCATTCCGTCATGTGTGTTGGCTGAAGGAAGTGCCGGATGCAGAACGGGGTGCTCTGAAAGGATTTGTGGGAGGGAGGAGGGGAGGAATGTGCTGGCAGAGAGTGTCGCAGAGGGGACGGGGGCGAGTCATGAGGGAGAGGCGCCATTCTGGGTCCCCTCCCTGCGGTCTGTGCAGCACTCGGTGCAGCTCAGAGACAGGGCCTCCCTCCCGGTGACCCTGCCCCTCTTCCCTTCCCACTGGGGCCGCATCTCTCCCCTGCGTGACAGCGGGTGCCACGTCTCACGGCGTGCTGTGCCTGCGTGGAAGGGGAGAAATGACAGCTGCTTTCAAAACTTGTCTTTTCTCTTTCAGACACAAGACGTTGCTCCGAACCCGGATGACCCCGACGACTTTCCTGCTCTGGCTTGAGAGCCTTATCTCCCTGGCAACGAGAAACAGCGCTGGCTTACCTATAAAGAGACTTTCCCTGCTGTGGGGAAGAGAGTCAGACTCTAAGAACAATAGATGTTGCTTTTTCCCGTGTGGTTCGAATTCATTGCACTTTCTGGGCCTAGGGAGTGTGGAAATAGGGATGTTTTCCTCCAGACACTAGGGAGTCCCGGTCAGGGGTTAGTCTGGCACCTTCCCAAGAAGGTGGAGAAGGTTGATTATTTTTTTATTTAAGGAATTCCAAATGAAGTTCAGAAATAATGCTTAAAAATCTGTACATAAGAGATTGTAGTGAATCCTCCACAGAAGCATGGAGATTAAAGCAAGGTGTAAAATAGAACTCATTGAGAATATTTAATAAGCTGTATGGCTCTCAGAAGGCTGTGTCCTTCAGTATTAGAGGAAATAACATATAACTTGGACCATTAACTTAAAGCAGGCACAGCCTAGTTCTCAGAGACCGAGAAATTAAAATACAAATTGTATTTACTGTTTACTTGTAAATGTTCCACTCTCCTGGAATCTTTTGAGTTCTGGTTTTCATTTAACCAATAATTTTAAAGCGTCCCTGGCTGCCACTCTGTGGCAGAGAATTAGAGGAGTATTGATTTTTTTTTTTCACGGTGATTTAAACTACCTCGTGGTTCCCGTGTGTACGTACACACGCACACACGCTTCGTGTAAATGTGCATATGTAGTGTTCGGGTGGTTTTTAGGGTGAGTATGAAATATATGGTTTTAAAAATCATGTTATTTAACCCACCAATCAAATGAAAAGGGGTCCAGGCAAAAGTGTGCTGCCACTTATCTTTTTTTTCCCCCCGAAGCTGGTGTCAGAATTCAGCACCTGTGTGCAGAGGCCCTGTGTCCCTGTCCTGGGCAAGGCTTGTAAATAGTATTTATTGAACTCCCACGCGCAGTGTTTCTCACTCGGCCTTTGCACCGGTGCGAGTTGCTATTTCTCGCCTTTGGTGAAGAAGGTCTGGGTCCTACCCTGCCCAGCAGGGCCGAGACCTGCAAGTCCGCACCCCCCCAGCCCAGCCGCCTGCGAGGTCATGCCATTTCACAGGAGAAACCGTGGGTAGCAGCTGCCGGGCGGCCCACAGTCAGTATGCTTGTGTTGGAATTTGAACCTTGGGATCTGTGCTTTTTTTCCTTTTTTTTCGCTTTGCTATACTGTCTGAGATGGCTCTGAACTTGAACCCAAGTGTAAATAAAGGTTGGTATTCCCTCCTGACTTTGTGTAGAGAAGGCTGAATCCTTTTGGTGACATCCAGGTAAGAGAGAACGTGGGGAAAGGCCACAGTGGAAAGAATCATTTCTTATTTCGTCGAATAATCAGAGCTGAATCCTTAGCTGTGTTAAGCCAGTTAAAGACCTTCCCTGTGGGTGCCAGCCTACTTTGATTCCTTGTTATTATCCGAGTACTAAGGTAATCATTTTATTCCCGCTTCCTGGAAAAAACAGTGACCGTGAGTGCCCTGATCTGATCTGAGATCTTGTGAGAGTGAGTGTCGCGTTCAGCCGTGATGATCAGCTGGTTCGACGTGAGGCTGTGTCGCCACTCAGCAGGCTCTGAGCTGTCACACCGTCATTTTGCCTTGCCCTGGCTTTGAAGGTGGGCAAAGCAGAGATCCCTTTCAAGAAAATTCCCTTTAGTTTTGTGAGTAACACTTAAAAAGCCCATAGCGCTGGATTTAATGCATTTGCAAACTCTGCATCCTTCCCCAGACGCACGGGAATCCTGTGCCACAGAGCAGTCCCAGGGCTTGTCGGAAGCAGTTCTGGGGGACCGGGGACAGTTTCTGAGCCTGTTGGGGTCTTCATTTGCTCACCGGGGCTACCTCTTGCCAATTTGGTGGGGCAGATGGGTGTCAGGCTTTTGTCATGTGGTTGTCCCCAGTCTGGCCCCAGAGAAGACAGAGCAGAAGCAAGGGGCAGGGGACATCCACAATGTGCCGCAGGGGAAGTCAGCAGAGGAGGCGAGAGGATTGTGTATTTGGGCCTGTACTCGAGGCAAGCCCTTCCAGATCCGCGTTCCCGTGCCGGACCCCTTTGACGTACTTGGGTATAGATGCGTTGTCACGAGGCAGGACACGTTTCTGGCTGGTAACTTAACAGCAAGCAAATGTACCCACCAAAAGGAAACCTGTGGCCTTAGCCGACTCTTGGAAAGCGGAGGTCAAGTGTGATTGAATTCCAAGGGCAGGTGTGCCAGCCCCCAAGCCTGACCTGGATCCCTTCTGACCCAGGAGTTCAGGCAGCTGGGAGAGCCTCCTCTTTAGGGTGTGTGGCCAGACAGGAATGGGGGTTGGAGCCCTGCTTCGTTCAGCTGGGTGAAAACACAAGTCACCCATCTGACAAGGTCTGGGAAGAGGCAGACACGCCGCAGAAGCTGCTGCTGGCTGGGATGCCGGGGGAAGGCAGAAGCTCTGCACTGGCTGGTTTGGACATCTGGCCAGCCTACTTTGAAAAGTACATCTTTAGCCTAATGGTACTGCTAAGCATCAGACGTCTTTACCCCATGCCCGGCAAGCCCCTCAGAGCCTGGGAAGCCGTGGCACGCGCCTCCTGTTCTAGTGCTGGTCGCTGGTTCACTAGCTCCTCCGCGCCAGCCCAGGGCATCGGTGTCTCATAGGTGAAGGTGCTGTTTCTCCTTTAAAACTGCACCACGTGCGATGTCGGCCAGTCCCACGGGGCAGCAGGATCCGGGTCCCGGGAGCTGGGAAAGGTCAGCCCTCGAAATAAAAACAGAAACTGCCCTCTTCTGAGCTGATCAGGAGGGAGCCATTACACTTCCCTCTCAGCACAACCCAGCAGGACACGCGGAGTTTCGCTTTGAGAAAAGCCCTGCCTGCTTCCCTTCTGCTGCCGCTGCCGCCCTCAGTCTCCATGGGGATCACACCCTGCGAGCACCTTCCAGGACCCAGGGCTCCTCACCCCCACGTCCTCCTGACGCCAGCCTGAGTCAGGCTCCCCGGCAGCCGGCATCCCTGCCCACAGCGTGCCCCGGGTGTGGGGCTCGGCTTGGCTATTTATGGAGTAAAGAGAACGAGGAAGGAAAAAAGCAGGGATTTAAAAGAAATCTTTATTGTCAAATACAACATGGAGGAAAGTGCAAAAACTTCCCTGTAACCACCACCTTGGGAGCCAAGGGGCCGATTTCCCCAGAAGCCTGTCCATGTGACGGTGCCAATCACAGCCCGGATCCCTCCGAAAGGAGCCGCTATCCACGGGGTGCTCAGCCCTTTACCTGAATGTCCTGTAAGTCTGAAGGCAGTCAGGGAACAGGGAAGGACGTCCGTCTTCCTTGCTCCCTAGCTAGGCAGGGATGGGATAACAAGATGAAGCCGAAAAAAGATTCGATCCCCAAGCCTCGTTCTTTCTACACGCTCCTGAAATTTCCAGTTATCAACTTGGGCAAAGCTGCTGGGAGAGGGACAGGGAGAGGCCAGAGGACACATGCACTTCTGTGGGGGCCCCAAGGACCGCACGGGGTGTGCTGTGCGCTGCAGTGCTTAGCCACTCCCCGGGGCAAGGTGGTGACCGCGGCAAAGCACACCGGGACCGTGCGTGGCAGTAGCATGAACCGGTCCATCCGGACGCATTCTCCTGAAAGCATCCTGGGATGTGAGGTGTTCTGGGAAAGCTTCACTAGGCCTCCTGCACAGCTGGAGATGGCAAGACACGAGAGGTCACGCGATTAGGTTCAAGGCTGCCGGCAAGGTGGAGACAGGAGCAGAAGCCTGGCGCTCTCAGGGGCCTCATGGAAATCTAAGGGTCGACGTGCTCCAGCAGCATCTTCCAGCCCAAGCCGCCTCTGCCCGCCTCCCGGGCCTCTGGGAGAGCCTTCTCCTTGTCCACAAGGTTTCCCAGGGCAATAGGATTTTCCCCAACCACACCACAAAGGCTCTCGTATCCACTGCAACTTTCCTGCAAGCAAAACTGGCCCGGTGGCCGGGGCAGAGCATCCCTGGAACAACTCTGGACCATCTCCAGAGGCTGACCAGGGAGCACGGTCATCTGTAAGCTGGGGAGTGAAGCGGCACCACCCCACACACGAGTCCCTCGGGGGGTGTGGAGAGTTCCCAAATGTTCTCAGAGGACAGGAAAACTCTTTTCTCCAGAGCAGCCCCCCTGCCAGAAGTCAGAGGTGTGCCCTGTCCAGCTCTGGGGGGGGGCCTCCTTCACCTCGACAAACAACCCCCATAACTGCTGGTGGCTCTGGTCCACACTTCACCTCCCCCGCCACCCCCGACCCTCCATCTCAGAGCAACAGGGAAGAAAACTTTTTAAGTCCCTAAGTCCTAAATTCTCGGCAACGCAAAAGGAGCAGCACCTGCTTGTTCTGGCGGTGCGGGAAAGAGAGCGGGAGTGAGCAGAGATGCTGAGAGCTCAGGAGGAGGGAAAGAACGGGGCACACAGGCTGGCCCAGTCAGGGGCGCGGCAACCTCTCCCCTGGCTCCATCCTGACCCAGGGACCTGTGACCGGGGTGGAAAGGCATCATTTGGGGTTTTCACCGAGGATCCTGAGGCCCAGAAGGGGGCCCTGGGATGACTGGTGAGCAGGCTCCTTCACGGCACACCTCTGCGGGGCGCCACTCACACTGCACCTGCGTGAACAGCACCCCTGCAGTTGGACAATGTGCAGCCAGGACGACAAGGACGATGAGGACTATAAAGTCTTCAAAAAGTTTGCATGGACTTTTCTGAGGAGACAGAGGGACCATCAGTCACAAGGGCCCCTAACGTTAAGACAGTTCAAGGGATGCTGTCCACTTGAGATGGCACCACTACCAGAGAGGGTGCCAGCCTGGTCCTGTCCCCAGCCCAGTCATCCCCCAAGGCCACCTACAGGAAGGCCCAGCTCTGGCTTTGGGCTGCGGTCCCAATACCCAGTGGAAGAATGAGGCAAAAACTCTTCTGCTGACAGGCTGAGGCATGGACCTGAGGAAACAGGTTTAAATTACACCCTGAGAAAACTTCCAACGGTGAGCACTGTGCTGTCCAGGAGAGACCTCTGGAGATGGCCCTAGTCTCTGCGGATCCCGAGCCAGATTAAAAGCCGGTCTAGAAAGGTTACAGCCCGGGACATCCAGCCATCGCTGAAAAAGGGAGGAGACGGACAGAGTTGTACTTACAACCCTAGGACCTGTCTTAGGGGGTTACTGGGTATGGCAAGGACTGGTTTAATACGGGGTCGGAGAAAAGACCCCGAGGTGCATGTTCTAAACTCCCTAGGGCTGGTCAGAGCAGAATCACCCTGAACAACAGGACTGAGCCGGGGGGGGCCACTGGCTATCACAATCCCCACTCCCCATCCCTTAGTGTCGAGGGAACACTCAAGGACATGCCAACCACTGGCCTGTTCACAGTGCTCCCAGGGTCACCCAGTTGTTACAACAGACCCCTCACTCTTAGGGATGGAGACAGCGGGATGGGCAACCTCCCTGCAGACGCTGTAGGGGGCAAGCCAGGGCCAGGCAGGAAGGCAGTCTGTCCATCCACCCAAGGCCAGACCTAAAGCCTCAGGGTCCCTTAGTCTCATGAATAATCCACGAGCCCTATTCCCAGGGTTGAGCCCCTGCTACCTCCCATATAACAATGAAGCCTTTCCTCCGGCCCCTTCCTCTGCCAAGTGGAGCCTGGGCCAGAGCAGAACGAGGCCGGAGAACAATATTCATGTCACAGGGTCCCCAAGAGCGTCCGTTGCCATTTCTATGACATCGCCCAGCAAAGCTGTACTTGAAACTAATCAGGGGACCCACTCCAGGGGGCAGCACTGCCTCCTGAAGGTGGCTGAAAAGGCAGGCACGTCTTGATTGCCCAGTGGCCAGGACACTGCTGGCATTTAGCAGGCTGCGGGTGGGGTGGCAGTGGGCCGGGAATGCCAGACTGGCTGCATTCTCGGGAGAGTCCACCCAAGGAAGAATTGTCCGCATCAAAAGTCATTCTGTTTTACGTCGAGAGGCACACCCATGCTGAGAAGAAACCATTGTCCCTTCTCCAAGCAAAACACTGCACGACCTCCTCCACTCTTTCTTTCCCCACCCAAAGCCTCTCCTCATTTAAAACTGTATCTGAGGGGCCAAGGCTAGGCTCCCGCCTGGCAGACGGCCTCCTTACCTGGGCATTTCAGTGTGGATGGAGCACCCGTCATCCAGAAGCATGTCGCAGCCGTGCAGACTTGCTAGCAAAGAAATGAGACACAGTTAGAGACGAGGCAAGGCGGCCAGATGTGCTACAGGGGCGGCGTGGGGGGGATCTCCAGCCCACGTGGGCTGGGCCAGCCTCCCCACTCGGGGAGCTGGGGGTCTGGAGAGGAACCTGGAAGGGTTTCCCCGAGGGTCCACTTGCTCCCCCTGTAAGCCGAGAACATGGTGAGACTGCATATAACATAGGGGGACTATGCCAACCACTTAGAAGACAAAGATGCCCCAAATCTGAATAACGGGGCAGCTAAGACAGGACTGGATATAGCAGGGAGTGATGGTGACCCTTGCCCCATGGTGCTGGGGCCAGTGTCCCGCTCTTAAGGAACCAGCTCAGCAGTGTCATGACAGCTGCTGAGGAGGGAGGAAGGGGATCCAGGGGGCCGCATTTATCACTTCTTGAAGAGCGTTATGGCAATATTTTAAAATTAAATATAACATACATGGCTCTTCGTATAGGCCGGGTGCTTGTTCTATGTAATCAACAAATACTAACTCATTTAATCCTCATACGACTGTACTGTCATTCTGGCCTGAATCACACAGCTAATAAATTGCAGAGCAAAGGTTTACACCCAGTCTGGCCCCAGAATCCATGCTGTGAACAACCCTACTTGCCTTTTGATGCAATGTACATCAAAAGCTTTAAAGTTCTGCAGGTCCTTGACCTAGAAATGCCTCTTGTAAGAATTTATCCTAAGGAAACAAGCAATACCAGCCAGGAAGAATTTACATATGAGAATGTTCATGCAGTGGGGACGGCAGTAAAGAGCTGGGCACCACCTACCTGGGCAACGATGGGGAGAGCAGGGCTGCTGACACAGCGTATACCACAGAGAAGGTCAAAATCGCCCTCCCGCCACACTGCCTCCCAGCGCACCCACGGCTGCACTTAGACACGTGCGTGGAGGAAAAGCAAGCCACGGTGGAGGCGATGTTAAGGGATGACCTCATACCTTGCTCTTTTTAATCTAAACACTAAGGCACTTACGAATGCAATTTTATGGAGGAACAAAGTGAGGGCCGGGAGGCAGACTGAAGGATCCCCAAGGTCGGAGAATTAAGTGGCACTGCTTGTTTTAGAACGCACACTGCTGACTGCTCTTCCCGGATCAATGTGCTGTTTCAATAAACTCATGGGGGCCTCCTGAAGGGGCCTCTTCTACGTAACTACACCCTCCACTCTGCCCCTGAACAAAGCACTCCCAGGAGACCTTCAGTGCACGGATTTCTCCTTCAAAAGCCAAAGTAGTCTGACCTCTTTAAATACTTAACAACCATTCTATTTGCCTGGAATGATGCTGCAGGTACCCAAGACAGCAGATCTTGAGGGACCCTAATCTGCTATCAAAAATCGGTCTTTGTCTAACCATCTAGAGAAACTTACCTTAAATAAAAAATTAATTTATTGAAAGCTATGTGCCAAATACCGTTTTAAGCACTTTCTCTGTATTATCTCATTTAATTCTCATTATAACTGTGAAGTTGTGAATTCCTTTTATTCCCATTTTACTTAAGAAACAGAGGTAGAGGGGATTCGCAGACTGTCTGTGGGGTAAAGGGGAATGGGACAGGGAAGTTGACAGCAGAGAGGGAGAGGGGGTCTCGAGGCTGGCCGCCCACACTGCACAGCCCCGGAACACGTGACGGCGCCCCCAAGAAACCGACAAGCCCTGTGGTTTCACGGTTTCACCCGGAGGCCTGCAGGCCTCACAGCCCTGCTGCCAAGCCTGCGCCCTTCACCGTACGCACATACCTTGAGCTGCCGGCCTCTGCCAACCAACTGAGCTCCGGTGGGTCAGTAGGAGGGCACGCAGCTCAGCACGGGTCTCAGGGCACACCGTGGAGGGGCAGGTAGCCGCTGCAGATTTCAACAGCAGACAGAGCCTGCAAATCCCTCTTTGGAGGTAGTGGTGTCCGGGGTGGGGAGGAGTCTGGATAGGGGTGAGCAGACAGGTTCGTTTTGTGCTTTGAAAACTCATACGCAAGCACAAATCAAAGCTAGGTTCCCTGGGGAACTGGACGGCGCTCCCTAACAGGCCAGGCTCCTCCTACATCCCCTAGACACGACCTCTGAGTGATGCTGGGGGCATTTAGGTCCTTTAGGATCCTGCCCTGCAAGACACCAAGAGGCAAGGCAGGTAAACAGCCCTGGAGAAGGCGTCCTGGGTTCCACGCGGGGACGCGAAGCGCTCCAGCAGGGTCCCGCCCTTCACTCAGCACTTTCATCCTGACTTCTTGGCAGGGAAAATGAAGGGGCTACGGCCCTTGACCAGCAAGACTCCAAGGGCCTGACTCACGTGCCTCATCCTTAGCCGTTTCCAGAAAAGTCAAGCCTTTGCCCGCGTGAGCCGGTAGTGGTGCTGTGCAGAATAACCCCATAGAAGGAGCCCCCGCCCTCACACAAGCGTCTCATCCTGGGGAAGGTCTTATGGACTGAACTGTATTCCCCCCAGATTCTTAAGCAGCAGCCCTTCCACCAACACCTCAGTGTGACTGGATCCGGAGACAGGGCCTCTAAAGAGGTAATTAAGTTAAAATGAGGCCATGAGGACGGGCCCTAAACAATCCGACTTGTGTCATTTAAAAAGGACAGACAGAGGGATGTCAGGGATTGGACGGCACAGTGACAAGACCAAGGAGAGAGGCTTCAAGGAGAAACCAACCCTGCTGACACCCTGGTTTTCGATTTCCAGCCTCCAGAACTGTAAGAAAATAAACTTCTGTGTTTAAGCCCCCAGCACAAAGCATTTTACTGGCGCAGTCTTGGCAAATTACTACCACGGAGGGTTACACCCATTCTGTATTTTAGCCACTGCCTATCACAATTCAGAATGCTAAGTGAATAAAAAAACCCAAACGGCTGTTTGGTTAATACTTTTAATTACACGATTGTAATTATACAATTTTTACTATTCAACATTTTGTATAAAACCAGTTACAATACACAAGATTTTCAAATGTGACAATTATGTACCAAACTACATAGATACGCAAAGTTTACAGGCCATTGTGAAGCTTTATCTTAAAAATACCTTCAGGAAAATAAACATTCATTCAACCAGTTCTCTCAGCTTTATAAAATATGAGTTAGAAATATACATTTTAATTAAAAAAATCAAGACAATGATTGATCAAATACTGATTATTCAGTTACATTTGAAAACTTTTAATAATCTGTACATGAGTGCAGGTTAGATAAAAGTCTGCAAATTATTAATATAAATCTGCAGTACTATAATCAGATGAACAGATCTGCTGACAGTTAATTCTATTGGGCGATTAAGGAGGTAACTTCCTACACAGTACAGGTGAACTGTCCAGTCAACTATGCACACGTGGAGCATTCCCACTTCGCGACACGGAGAATCCTCACTTAGGAGAAGGGGAGGAGCAGCAGGTAACCTCACAGGACGGTGTCAGCGGGAGAAAACTGCTAAAGAATTAAACTATGCTTTTAAAGTTGTTTTTGATGAGCACTGCTTCCCAAAATGTGATGATGGCTTGAAAGGATGTCTGCAGGAGAGCAGCTAAGCTACTTTTTGAAATCAAACATCAAAGGAGGGCAATGCTCGCATATCGAGCAAAGGAGAGGATGCCCAGGATGCCCACTGGTCCACGCGGCCGCCCGACCGTGTCTCAGACTCCACGGGCAGACACGTCTGCCCCGTGAGAACACCGGGGAACTCCTCTGAAACTTGTCTGGGCCCAGGAGGTAGACATCACCCCTGTGAGAGGGGGAGGAGGGCAGGCAAGAAGTGGGTGGGTGGGGGGGAACAGGCTAAGGGGATCAAGTTTAGAACAGAATAATTCTGGAGACTAGAAGAGCAGCGCGCTGCGTAGACGCGGCTACATTTTGACAAGGCTACTTGTTTCAGTGAGGCACTGCTCAGGGTCCTCCCTCTTCCCTGGGAAGAGAGATTTCTAGCCTTTCTTTAAGACTCTGACATGAAAGTCTGTCTATACATCTTAGGTACCCACTTTGGCAGGCCAGAAAGCTTCAAGGGCACCTAAAAGAGTTCCTTTCTAATTTTAATTCCAGTGGAAACTGACTTGGTGTACTTTCAAAGCTATTTAAGGCTCTTAAGTTAAAGTAATCTTTCGGTCTGACATGCCCTCTTTCGTATCCCATAGCAACAAGATCTTCTGTAACAAATGAGACTCAGAAGATTCTTGAGTGTGTTGAAGTTTCTGCTGGGGGCTGGCGGGGGGTGGAGAGTCTACTCTTATTATTCATCGCAGGAAGTTTTCCATCCATCAGACCCAGAGCCACCCTGGATTTGAGATATGTCCCCAGTAAGTTTACGAACACTGTGCTATGCAGTCCGTCTGAAGCACTAGCCCAAGATGTGTGTTCCATCCAAGCAATGCTGCTTGATCCAATCCCTAGCTTGCTACGACTAACCTCAGTGAGCCTGTCAAATACAAGGATTTGTAGGAAGAGCCACAGTGACAGCAATTCTAGCTGGAAACTTGAGCAGCAGACACAGAAAAAGGCAATTTGTAAAACAAAAAGTATACTGAAGCCCCAATTTTTCACTCTTGGCCAAGACACCAAATGGCTTTTTCACTGCGAGGGAGACGGCACATTTAACTCGTTCTGACCGACAAGAACAGTTCAGATGGAAGTCTGATTTGCACCACTGCCTGGACTAGTTATGTAGGAGATGGCCTTTAGAAGTATAAAGGGAAGGAGAGTTGCCCTGAGAATTCAAGGTTTTACGCCTGGGCACAGGATGACCCTGCGGTATGGTCGCCCAGAGCGACACAACAAATGGAATGTTTCTCCTCCCACTCAAAGCTTAATGAAGAGCTGTTTTCCTGTCAGGCAATGGGTCTTTGTATCTGTGAACTTCCAGGGATAGAAAAACCGCTGTTTTTCTGAGCTCTAGTCCCCAACTTAAAAGCTGGCTTGGCCCAGCCCCATGGTGCCCAACGAGGGAGCTGCTGCTTTGGCCAAAACAATGGCGTCTTCCATCTCCTCTGAAAACAAGGCAATCTTACAATCTCCTCCAAGAGTAAATACCAAAATAGAACCACAGCCTTCCAATTTTTTTTTTTTTGGCCTTAACAGACTTTAATCTGTTTATTCCACAGCCATTTCTTATTCTGCACAGTCATATGAAAAAGGCAGCTTTTTAAAAGTGGATTTGCCTACTAACGGGATTCATTCATCTTGTAATGTGAAGGCATTTTGCCTTTAAATACTGTATCATCCCAATCTCCAAACTAGGCTAATGATAACCGGTTAATGGTAACTAAACCGTTCACTTCTTATTATGGAAGTAACCCAGGTGACTGCAAAAATATTCTTTTATTTTGGCCCCCCCC
Source organism: Camelus dromedarius (assembly GCF_036321535.1). NCBI lineage: Eukaryota > Metazoa > Chordata > Mammalia > Artiodactyla > Camelidae > Camelus > Camelus dromedarius. The sequence continues at coordinate 2,046,880 of NC_087445.1, read as the reverse complement.
TTTCTTTTAGCAGCAAGTAAATTCGGATTTGTGATTGCCTGACATCACAGACTCTGCTGTGTTTCTGTGGGGTTGAGGGGAGAAGGCACTCTGCAAAGAGTTATTAATTGTATTCCCTAACCAAAGGCAACAGTGAGTTTCTTATTTACAAACAACTGAAATCCAGATGCAAATAACTGTCACTGAAATAAAAGGGTGTGTGAATGGCCTTAGGCTGATCACATAACAAAAAAACCCACAGCGCGACAGGAAAGACCCTAATAAAGTAACTTTATATAAAAAAAAGGTCACCATTATTTGGGATCACGGTTTCCAAGGGCAAACATCAACAGTGTGGGGTTTCTTCCCGCATGGAAGGAAATACAATTTTAATTTGTATGACTGGGCAGCCACATAGTGGACAGCCCTGGCATTCTTCCATCTCAAAATGACATAAAAAGGGACGACTTACAACAATCTTCCAACTGTGAAGCCAGTTTCTCCTCCTGAGGCTTCTAAAGCTACGATTAATATTCTCTTGCAAGTTTTAGGTTACCCGAGTACCAATGTGTATCGCGACATGCACCAGTCTTAAAATGTGGTTTTCACAGATTCTTGTGAATAAAGCACTCTTTGGTGGAAGACAAGCAGCTTGGGTACTTAACGGAGTTAACATTTCAACAATATCACAAATATTAAAATGGAGATGATTAAACCGAATGGCGTCAAATGACATAAAGTACCATTTCAGTAACGCTTGTTTTATCTTTAGAAGTTTTGACACAGGGTGACCAGCAAATAATTAAGTAAAAAAAAACCTCCATCAGATCCTCAATTCTTCTGAAGGCCAGCAGCTAAAATGATTGCCATCACAGGGACACACGTGCACCACACAGACGCGTCAGCTGCCCTGAGAACAGAGGGCGTTGATATTTACACCTGAGACTAATTTACAACCGCGTTTTCGTTGTTCAACTTAAGACGTTTCTACAGAAGGAGAGTTGGGCCTTCTTCAAGTCACTCGCTTGTGCCCAAATCCTTGTAGTTATTTAAATTCCAGTGGACTTTTTCTTCGTTGAATAAACTTAGGTGGCAAGCAGCTAAGGCTTTTGCAATTTTTGTTTTGTCTCCAAATAAATTGTGCTAAAATCCTGTTGCAGTTTTTCTGTTCCTAGAGTCTTCCTTCGGCTCTGGTCACAGGTTTTTACTTAACGCAAGACTGTTTTAGTCCTTGAAATGGAGGGACTACAGGGGAGAAGAAAAAAAAAAAAAAAAAGGATTTTACCATGAAGGCTTTCAAGTGTCCCATGTGGTTATCAAAGACAAGAAAAGGCAACATAATAAAAATACTGACATGCTAAAAAGTATACACACTGTGTAATTCTTTAATGACAAAATACTTTGGGAAAGACAGCACAGTATCAACCATAAAGTAAAGACAGACAGTAGAGAAAAGGCAGAGCAGAAAAAGGTTCAAGTCTGCAAAAAATTAAAAGACAATAAAAAAAATAAGAAAGAAAGAAAGAAAGAAAGAAAGAAAGAAAGAAAGAAAGGAAGGAAGGAAGGAAGGAAGGAAGGAAGGAAGGAAGAAAGGAAGAAAGGAAGAAAGGAAGAAAGGAAGAAAGAAAGAAAGAAAGAAAGAAAGAAAGAAAGAAAGAAAGAAAGAAAGAAAGAAAGAAAGAAAGGAGGGAGTGCAAAAGCAGCCGAGCAATGAGAATACCATAACGCCATTAAGGGCATTTGTTGCAAAGCATTCCTTTTCCTTCTTTCCCTCTGAGGAACCAGGCTGTGGGAGAAGTGGAAAGAACGAAAAGATAAAGAAGTGTTACTAGGTTATTTCCAAAGCCAGACCTCGGTCACAGACAAAGCTCGGGCACCGAAAGCAGTTTCCAGGTGGGCAGGGTGCAGCAGGTGCCCGCGCCGCCACCCCGCTGCAGGGGACACCCCGCTGCATGGAGCTGTCGCGTTCGTGCGTAACTGACCTGCGCTGACCTCACCCTTCCTCCCTCCTTCCCTGCCCCTATGGACCACTTTGACTTTCAACTGAATAGATCCCTTCAAAGGAAAACTAAAGCTGAAAGAAGGGAGCCAGAGCAACCAATCCCAGCGTGGAGGGGGCCCCCCGCGGGTGATGACGACGCTCCGTCAGAGCAGCTCATCTGAACCACTCGCCTCGTGCACAGAGACCCCGACAGAGTTCTGAATATAAAGGTCCAAGTCAGTTGGTGGAGCCAAGAGGGAAAAATATCTGAAATTTCAAAGGGAGATTAATATTTTTAAAAGATGAGAGGTCACCGGCATAAAGGAAAACTGAGATACAACATGCTGGGGCTTCTCCAGTGACACAGTTTTTAAAGACAGCGGCGGCAACAAAAATGCCAAGCCCAGAGATGAGGGAGCAGACAGCGAGATCTGAGACTCTACGGGACAAGAAGCAGCGACAGATGTGATGATGGAAAGTGCTCCATATGAGAAGACTTAAAAAGCCCAAGTCCTAAACGTACTTACTCTCAACCGAAGGGCTTGTGAAGGGACTCATGGTTCAGAGGCCAAGAAAAGAGCCTGAACATTTATCTTCCTCCAAAATATGAGAGACTGGGGTACAAAATACCCCAAAGCAATGAGCACCGGTTGGGTTTGGCAGGTGAGGCAGAAAGTGCTGGTTCCCAGTGATGCCACGTGGGATTGAAAAAGACACATGACAGTTTTCCTGGGAAACAAATGAAGTTATAATTTTTTAAAGAGAGGGAGGGAAGGAGCAGGGGAGGGAGGGAGGAAGGAAGGAAAAATGGACTGCCCCAATGCGACAGCGTACGCTCACAGCAACACGCACTCGATGGGTGAGCGGTGTAAAGACATGGACTGAACTGAATACATCAAATGAGGGAGCTTTGGGTCCTCCACCAGAGGCCCGATGACGAAATGTTCAAGACTCATACTGAGAGGGCTCTTCAGAGCGCTGATGCAAGAACACCGAAACACAGGCCAACTCGATGACGCCGGTTCGTCAACGGATTAAAAGAGAAACATTAAAATGGGTTTACAGCTCTCGCAGGGCGTGGGAGATGTAGAGATCTGTTAGTTTGCTTTTTTGGACTTAAGAAGGCAGACGAGGGAGGTGCCACACAGACTCCCCTCAGCACCCCACCCGCCACCAGACGCTCGTGTTTCTGTGCCTGAACTGCTGTGGCCGTGACAGAGCAGAGCTTGGCACCCGGGACTCAAGTTTAGACGTGGCTTATGTTCAACGGATACACGAGGGGTATCACCTGCCACGAGAGAAACGTGGTGGCATTTCTTCCCAACGACAAGTGCTTATGGCCACGTGTATTTTTCTAGTCTCCAAATAACTGCTCTCTTGACATGTTTATGGGCAAGTTCTTCAAAGGTGTAGAGCCTTTCAGTGAACTGTCAAAAATCAAAGGAGCCAAATCAACAGACAAGAGAGTTTCGGAGAGGTCTCCATCCTGGAAGCCTCGAAGAATAGAACAGAACGTAATGAAAGGTCAGGTTCTAGGGGACAACAGAGGTGATGATGATGACGACATGGAAACGACGTCAACCTGCAAGAGAGAAGGTCCCACAGGTGGGAGTGGCTGCAGGCTGGCAACCCCGGCGCCTCGGAAGTACTTATGAACGTACACGGAAAGGGTGTATCTCTGTGTGTGAGTGTGTGTGTGTGTGTGTGTGTGTAAAGATTTCTAGTCAATACGTTAAAATTATTCAACAGTCTTAGCTCATACTGTTTTGTCCTGAATCAGATTATGTACAAATTGTGTTAATTCTCTCATTACCCTCCAACCAAAAATGAGTATTAACCAGCAGGGTAAAAGCTTTGGGCTACAGCCTGGCTGCCCGACTCCCATCGTGTCCTAGAAGCAGGGAGTGGGAGCTGTGCATCATTCATTTGCCTTTCTCTCGTCAGCTGCAGGTGCTCACAGATGAGGTGATGTCAACACAGGCCACGGCCCCGAAAGAGGCCAAGGAGAGCCGGCGTGGAGGGAGGGGCGGTGAGAAGCACCGTGAAACCCACTTAACTCGCGCGATTTCACTTCTTTGCCCCTCCAGATCCCTGAAAGTCCATTTTGGAATTTAAAAGAAGTCTTTTGGGTTTTCAGTACCATCCCAAATGCCTGGAAACTGCTCGGGCCATTTTAATACTCAGTCAAGTGATGCAGTCTGAACTCTACTTTCGAGCCCCCAAAGCAACGGGTCCAGGGACCCCAGGAAGATGCTCGCTGCAGTCCGGAACCTGCTCTGCTGAGATGCACACGTGTGGGTCACTAGACAAGACCTAGATGGAGAAACAGCCACATGGCCACGCCCCTGAGAGCATCGTGGTGGGACCAGACACGCGAGGTCCCGGCCCCGGGACGCTACTCATCGGAAACCTGGAGAGCACCATCCAGGAAAGCAAAAAGCAGAATTAAACGTGCAAAACACACCTGGCTGTGAAGGACGCCTGCAAAGAACATGTCCATCCAAAACATGTCTAACTATCACCAACAGCTGGCTTTTTAGTTGAATTTTTAATAATGTAATTAACCTGAAAGTGTCAAGGTTAAAAAAAAAAAAAAAAAACTCCCATTTCCCCTCATTTATTGTAGAGAAGTTAGGGGAAAAAATTTTTTTAAAAATCCTCAACTGCCCAACTAACCAGAAGAACTGTTAATATTATGGCACATTTTCGTTTATCTTACTTTGATAGATTTACACCCATAAATGTTTACGTTTATAAATATTTACATATCTGCACCTTTCTACATGTATACAAAGTGTATTTTACACTTACAAAATTAGAGCAATACTTGACAATTTTTATGTGGAGCCCTTTTTACTTACTGCTCCATGAACAATTAATCCACGTCACTAACTTTTCTTTTCACGACTCTCAAATTCATTTGGCAGAATTCATCAATCATTTCCTGTTTCTCGCTGTTACAAATAACGTTCTGATATTCTGTTATAATGTACCTAAATCTTTTGACTTTTTTGCCAGTATTTCTCTAACAGTCTTCTCAAGTGGAATTAGAGAGTAAAAAGACTATGAATATTTGATACCTCTCTAATGAAAAAGTTTAAACCCTAAAATCATGAGTCAGCGCCCAGCTCTCAATTACACGGACTGAGGCATTATCACAGTCTCATGTAAGTACAAGTATATAATAAAAGCGCACAGAAGAATTAGCAAAAAGGAAGAGTGGCAGAACTGAACGATTTTCCTTAAAAAAGCAAAACGCCCAAAGCACGGTCGGTCAGCGAGTCTTCTGGACACAGACTGCCGTGGAGGCTGCAAGGAGAATGACTCAGCACTGGAGATCACTGTCGGCCCAATGCCTCAGAGATGTGAGGGCATCGGAGTCATAAAGGAGCAAGGGAAACTGCGAAAGGCGTTTTAGGGCCGCGTGGGCTGCCAGCTCCAGGCACAGCCTACACAAACACAAAGAAGGCGCTGCCTCCCCTCCTGAGACAGATGGGTTAACTGCTCTCCTCTAAAAAGAGACGCTTTTGAAATACGTTAAAAAGGAAAATGTTTGCCTTGGTCCGTGATAAATATCCACAAACAATGGCGAGTCATAGATTTGGTCACGGAACGTGTCTGTCTTCTGGTGCAAGGCTGTCTGAAGGAAGTGAAGGATGCTGGGCTGGAAGGTGAAGGAGCTGCCCCTTGAGGTGTAGCCTGTGCCAAGAGGACAGCCACACGAGGCAAAGAAGCATCCCAAACTCACTAGAATTCCCCTTTTTCCACCATCACAAGTAACTGCAGTGAATTCTCCAGTAATCATGTTGCGTCTGATACACAGACAGGAAAGATTTCCTCCACGTGCTGACAGAGAGCTTTGGAAATTCTCAATTTAAGAATTTATGTAAGTACAACATCCTCCACTGGCCCATATTATGACCCAAAGACTACATTTCCAGTGTTGAGAATCACCTCTGGAAAAAAAAAAAGCAAAACCAAACAAAAGCCTGCGTTAACCTGGTCCAGATGTCCTTTGATGAACACGTCAAACCCTTTTGATTAATTTCCCAACACAGGAGCCCTGCTTTCTCCCGTCTTCACTTCTATCTCCAGAAGATTAAACTGGAAAACCAATGCTTGAAATTTTTCAGAAGAGTAGGATTCTTTTCTCACCTTTTAAAACTGCTTTTTCTGGAAGCAGATCTGGTGGTTCTTTTAGTAATGCCTGCACTGCCAGAAATGTTAGGTTCAGACGTTTTACAGCGCTGAACACTGGACTGAAGAATTACTCTGAAAACAGTTGGAAAAAAATAACATTACATTCACTGGAACAATTCGCAAGTGGTTGTCAGAGGAAGGCATTTTGGCTCTCCAGTGCAAATTATTTTCTTGAGAACCGATAGGATTTTCCACAAACACATTTGCCAAAAAATATCTGAAACACACTTTTTTTTTTATACCAAGTCGTCTGAAATAAATCGCCTCATTTCCCTATGAAGCTTTACACGAAGATAATCAGAGAACTTTGCTTTTGGAAAACAAATGACCTGGCATGTTGAACAATTCCCACACCAAAGACATACACCAGTAAAACAAATCTTTGGGCCCCAAAGTAAAAATAGATTCTCAGAATTCTAGTCATGAAAACAAGAAATCATTTTAAAAAACTCAAATTCTAAAGACTATGAATATAAATATCTACACAATATTCACTCTTCAGAGCTCGAAGCACAAGCAATAAACCTTACATCAATACTAATGTTTATAACATTTCAAACTTTGAAAGTCTGTTCAAGCAAACATTTTTTTGTCTGGATTACAACTACTCACTGAAGTCACCAAGCACCATTAACGTGAAAGGGAAACTGTCTCAATTTTGTGAAATTTGATTTAATTAAACTCTAGAAATCTCAAGGAACTGATGCCTGTGGGAGTAATTACCCCGGAGGCAAATTCATGAATCAGAAAGAACACCTTCAGATAAAACCCACACAGAACCCCTTGTTCACAAGCAGAGGGGGTTTTAAAATCCCTCATGGAATTGTCATAGAGAAAACAGCAGAAAACATCACAGAAGTTTACAAGCAATTCTTTTCTTTAAGACATAGTGACTAAAACACTGAACTGCATCTGCATACACACACGTTTACATATCCTCAACTTTTTACTTCTCTGTGAGAGAAAGCATTTCTTTTAAAATGCTCCCTCCTCTCACATCCAAACATAAAGGGGAGACAGTCAACAACTTATGAGAACCCAGCTCGTGAGTAAAAAGAAACTATTACAACGAACTAGTAGTCAGTCCTACCTCCCAGCCCTAAGTTAATATCATGTTAGTTACTAACCAAAACCAAGTCCTTCAAGTGGAGTAAAGATTAATAAGTTCTTATCATAGTAGTATCACCCAAACCATAGGATATTCAACATTTAGTAAAATGCTAACTTCTCATCACTAAAAAAACCAAACAAACTCAGAGGGCTGATTGCACTGGAGGTCAGTGGTTTTCAAGCTGTTTGGGGAAGTGAGGGAGGGAAGGGCTGAGGGAAAGGCTCTCCCAGCTGTTTCTCTCCATCCAGGCAGTATTTCTGAATCAGGCCTCCAGTCTCACTGAGGGAAACTGATCCTGGGTAAACGAGCCAGGATTTCTGATAGTTTTCTCACCCTAGATGCCGAATGTTCTAACACAACAGAAAATGAACGTGAGGACATATGATCACAGAGGACACCGACTGCCCCCGCATTTAAATTTCACCCTGGAACACAAGGGATTTATTTTAAAATTCTTTATGATTATATTAAGTGAGAAGGAACTAGTTAGGTGTCTCCGCTAAGGATCCGAACCTAGAGTTTTTCATGCAGAAAAACAAAACGACAACAGAGACAACCCGCAAGTCCCCCGCAGCTGCTTCTGAAGCCCGGGCCCGGCGCCCGGCGTCGCCATCGCTGTCCCGGCGCCTCTCAGCTGTGCAGCAAGGCTCGTGGGTTTTCATCTCCATTTTCACAAATGGAGAAAATGAGACTCCTGTTGGCTTTGTCTGAAACACCGCATCTACTCTGCAAATAACTTGAGGCCATTTATGGCCAAAAGTCTAGAAAACTATCACACTATAAAATCATTACTATGAGGGCAAAAAAACAAGAGCCAACACGTCGCCTGCTTAGGAAACGCACCTCCTGGCTTCTTACCTATTTAACCGTGATGCTTAAACACTATACAGAACAAGAAGCTACTGCTGAATCGTATTTTAGGCTGATAAGAAACATCTTTTTAAAAGTATTCATTTCTCTGTGAAATTGGTGTAAACCATTCATGTGAAGTAATATAATATTAATAGCTAATAATTTGTGTGGAATTTTGAAAATAAGAGCATGATGGAAATTTGGGGGGCATCACCCGCATCAGCAAAGAATTCTGGTCCCCAGTTACTTGCATTAACAACAGAGCGGTTATTACATCTGTAGGCGAGGCTTCAATAAAGTGGGGGAAAAAAAAACGCCAGCAATGCGCTTAGAAATTACCTGAGATATTCTACAAGTAACACCATGCGGTGGGTTGAGCTGGCAAACATGCGTGAAGTGTTCCCTCGCCAGCTCCCACCCTGCACACCAGGCCAACCACAGGGCTGCACAGGCCAACATTCAACACGTCACTCCTCCTGCCCGTCTTTCCCGGACGGAACCCTCACCCTCAGTCCTCTCTTTCACCTCTTGTCCACACTGCAGCTGACTTTCTTCTCGGTAGTTATCTTTTGAGGCCTAAGATTTTCAGGTTTGGGACATAAAGATACTTGCAACTCGAGGCATCCAGCAAAGCAGAATATTGCCAAGCCGGGTCTCTCACTTAGAAAGCCACCGAATGCTTTGGACAGAAATGTTTAGTTCCAGGAAGAGATTCCACCGGGGCAACCGTGCACTATTCACACGCCACCACTGATTGAAAAGGAGCCTTCAGAATGATGGCGCTGAGTCCCTGCCCCCTGCAGAGATGCCTTCCCCACTGTCTGAGCGTCTGCACAGCATGTGAAGGGCTGAGACAGGCAAGCTCTCCAGGCACAAGGTGATGCTACACTGTCAGCCAACAGAGGCCAATGCCAACCATGGTGCCCATGAGCAGTCACCTCGGAGGGTGACGGCAAGGCTCCTGCCTGCTGACATCACTCTCACTGTTGACAGCTTGATTCTGTAAACTCCAAACTAATCAGGCGGGCTAAACTGAATACTCCGCTTTGGCTCCCGAAATACACTGGCAAATGTCAGTAATAATAACAACAAAAAAGGCTATGTCTTACATAGAATATTAAAAAGAAAAGAGACTCATAGAGACCATTTTTTAAAGTTTACCCTGCAAAAAATAATACAACCATGAAGTGCCTAAGTATTATTAGCAAGGACTCAACCTGTTCGAAACATCTTTGCCACTTGAAATAGCTGGAGAAAAATACATCTACGCCGTGTGTGATGGTCCTGAGTCAGAGCACGTAAAATCTAAGCTCATTAAGAGAAGTAACAGAAGAAAACATCTCAGGGGGTAATCCATACCAGGAAGAGAGCAGGTGTGCCTCTGTAATAACAACCTTGTATTAATAAGATATTTTTAAGTGTCATAAATAAGAACGTGTTAGGCAGTTTTCTCTCAATTTTGAAAAGAATGGCATCTGTCAGATGTTTAAGTCTTTCTAGACATCTGAAGACACTCAGCGAAACCACGAGGTACTCAAGTTGGCTGCAATGGAATTTTGTTTTGGAGGAGATCCTAGAAGGCACTTCTGTGTCCCTTTGTAACTCTCAAGCACAAGTTGGAACAAGATAAGGAATTCTTCAAATATGAGCTAAAGAGAAAGTTTTGGAGAAAGAAGAATGCAGCCTAGACGGAAGAGGTTAGCGGTAAACCACAGTCTCACAGCATACACCCTCCTTCCTTCCTGTGCTCTTGGTCTTAAGAACATGACATTCCCGGGCAAGCTCCTTGCCACATTCCTCTGCAGAAAAGGAGTCTCTTCACTATTAAGGGATGCATTCAAGACGAAAGATATCAAGAGAACACAAATCCTGCCTCTATGAACCTAATAAAGGCGTTCTGGTTACTTCTGGGAAAGGAGGAGAGCGGGAGGGAGTGAGGTGCATGGTGACTGTCGCGTGGAAACACAAACACAGACAAAGGACTCCAGTCTTCTCTGCTTTCTTATCTTCCTTTAACATCAGGTGTTGAAAACTATACTTGACTGTATTCCCTACAGCGGAGGAAGTGAAATGAGGCAGAGGAGAAAATCCTGCAGACTCAAGACAGAAGACTTCTTAGGGAGGCAGGTGCCTGCCCAGTGTGCTGTGTACCATGGCAGAATCAGAGGTGAGATGGGATGCGATGCTCACTAGACCTCATGGCCACAAAATCAAATCTTCACCAACATCAGAAAATCGGTGGGAAAATTCTTTTTGCTAGATGGGAAAGGCTATATTAAAGATACTTACTCTAGAAAACGAGAGGAAAGCTGTACAGACAACTGACTGAAAGAAAGCCACCCCAATCATCTCAAACGATTTTTCACAGGGAAAAGAAACTCCTTCAGGGTCATTATAAATTGCTATTTCAAAAACTCTGTTAAGAGTAAGCACATCTTAAAAGCAAAGTGTGTTATTTTTATACGTATGAAAAGAACAGCGAAAATTTCCCTCCCCGCCACCCAGCGCATTAAGTGAAAAGATTCAGAATGAGAACGTTTGGGAAATGGCAAATGAACACAGCGAGAAGAGCTGACAGAAGAGCATGCATCACGAGAAACACAGCGGACACCAGAGGGGAACTCTCGTAGGAAAACGGAACGGGACACTTACAGCTATCTGTCAAAGGGTCCTGATGGCTACTGTGTCCTTAAACCATCGAGACAGAATAGCAGGGTGGGGAGAAGGTAGTCACACACAATCCACCAGATGACAACACTACACAGTGCAGAGGTCAGCACAGCTAGGGAACATCTGGAAAGGGGCGGAGGGGAGAGAACAGATGTTCAAACTGGGAGGCCAAAATAAACAAAATCATACATAAATAAAGCCATGTGTGAATTTCAGACACCCAGTGAGGCAAAGGGGTGGGAGACGGGGATAAAACTGCACCATTTTATGTTGGGGGAAAAAAAAATGCTATCCTCGGTTTCAAACGGATTTTGATATTTGGAAACAAAAGATTAGACCCCATCTCTCATCGGGTGACCACCCCCGTGTTAATTTAATTGTACCATCCAGAAACCAGAGTCGTACCTAAGGGATTGACATTCTTCAAAAAAACACAAGACACACGCAGAGAAAATTCAACCAAGCCACAGAGGGAAAAGGGGGCAAAACCAAGCAACCAAACCAAAGAAAAAAAAAAGTCCTGGGCTGACAATTAATATATGTATGTTCATGGACAACTGAAAAATTGTGCTGTACACTGGAAATTGACACAACATTGTAAACTGACTATAATTCAACAAAATAAAATTTAAAAAAAAAACCGCCCTGGACTGGTAATTAACAACCTCATAGGAGGCACAATTACAAATACAGGATTTGTTCCCCTAGTAAAGCTCAAGAATTATTTTCCAAGGCTGAAAAATACCCATCTATAGTATACTGTTAAGGGGGATCTAAGGGTTTTTCAAGGCTAATTATGTCTTTACCTATTCCCTTGTTGGATGCAGTCTTCATGTATCATTTCCCTTACCCCTGACACACCTAGCAGAAAGCATTACTACGATGCAGAAAGGCAGGCAGCGTGAAGAACGTTACAAAATCCACCAGGTCTGTTTTAGCACAGACAGTAATATACTTGCCACCAGGTTCTGAGGGTCACTGCAAGACCACGGTGCTACATGACTTCCTGTCTTCACAGCAGTCAGGGTCAGACAAGCTCTCTGAGAAAATTACTATTTCACAATGTCTAGCAACTTTAACTCTCCCCAAATACTGTTTGCAAAATAGAAACCCATGATTTGACTATTTTATGTGCTATCACTTTTGCCTAAGAATCACCAGCACTCATATTTTTTCACTGATTTTTCCCTCTTGTAAGTGTTTTCAGTCGGCTAAGTGCCAACAGCAAAGCAAACGAACGTGTCCGCTTTGACAGATGGGTCAAAATCTGAAGGCAGGAAATGGATTTAGATTTCTCAACCCAAGCTGCTGTTGCCAACTCTCTTCTCGGGGGACTTTTATTTCTAAAATAACACGAAGACTTGGGAAGGAAAGGAAATCTCTCCAGTTGACCGCCTCTTCTAGGGCCAAAGGAGCTCCCAGTAAGAGCAAAAAAAGAGATGATTCTAATAGCAAAGAGGGTCTGAAAAAGCAGAGGAGGGGATAAGCAAAATGTAAGGAGAAGAAAAAGAAATTTGCTGTGACTAATCTTAAATTCCCCGGGGTCTTTACACATAATTAATTGCTTAGAAGAATTTTAGCATTTTTGCTTTTTCCTGTAAAAGTGCGACTTAAAAAGTCTGTTAATTGTGTGTAAGGGAGGAGGGCAGTTGGGAGGCTATTTATTTTACTGTTTAGGGGATTAAAATTACAATTAGGGGAAATCTTATATTAAATTAGCTTTTTTTTTTTTTTTTTTAAGCTTTTACCGTTTTTACTTGGTTGTCGTAACATATGCCAAGAGCGCTTCAGAGCAAAGGGCCAGTGCCCTTCATTCCCACTGGGGGTAAGGAGGGTATAAACAATTAAGTAGCCGAATGCGCAGCACAGAGGCTGGTCTCTCCTCCACCCAGCCCTTGTTGCTGGTTACCTTCACTCAAGCATCGCTGATCCATTCAACTTTCATCCCAGAGAACCTCACATACCACGGTGAATGTCATAGCATCTAGCGTTACCTTCCGGTTTCCAACAATATTTAGAAATTTAGTCTACGTTCGTTGTTTCCTTTTATGTTACCACATACCCACCAGGTATGAAAGAGACTCTTAATATAGTCTCCATTTTTCTAGAAAAAAAAAAGCATCAGGGGACTTGAACTCTTAGAAAACACGGACTCAAGAGTGGCTAAAGGAAATTTCCTTTAAGCCCTACCGAACCTTTGACCGAGTGGAACTCCCGTGCCCTGGCTCCCAACTTGACTTCTGAACAGAAGGCAAGAAACTACGGGGAAATAAATTGATGCTGCAGATTCTTAAACACAGAACAAAAAAAAAAACCTGCACACGGCTAAAAGCAACCCATAAAATCACCCATTTTCTAGGGCTTGCGGTTCTAAGTGTGGTCCCTGGACCAGCAGCATATGCAACACCTGGGAGCTGGCCAGAAATGCAGAATCACAGGTGGCACCCCAGACCCACTGACCATCACCTGCATTTGAACAAGCCCCCCACGAGGCTTAAATGCACATTTTGAGAAGCACTGCTCTGGGGCACTAGATTTTTCCCCCATGTCTAAAATTGGCTTCAGAATGATTATTTGAATGATTATTTCCTCCATGTCTAAATAAAAAGAATCAGTAAGACCTTAAATGAAGGCTTAGAATGAAATTAAAAACAAAATGGCATTTGGAATAAATTACATAAAATGCACCATTCTTAAAGCATTCTAGTTGACTGAATGCACCACTAAACTTCAGAAAGAATGCTTAATTAATGCCTATAATCAATATTGATGCCTGTCATTCACTTGGCACTTTATTTTGGAAAACTCAGTTCTTTTCTTTGGGTCTTTTAAGCATCTCCCAAGGCACTGGCCCATGACGACACACGCCATTAAGTCTAATTCTACTTTGCAATTTAAGATTACAAGGAGATACCAGTGAAGAATCACTTTTAACTAAAAAGGCCTTGTCTTCTCTGCCATGACCATGTCATTAGTTCTTAATCATATTACAAGGTGCTTCCTGAATAATAAAAAGACCTATCTCCATCACCCCGAGCCCCAGCAAAAAGGGGCTGAAATTTGGTACCCACTCCACAAGGAAAAGGGAAGTCACCAGAAGGAAGGGATCCAGTGGCACAGGTAGGAGCATGTGCTAAGTAATACCCTAGGGAAAGTACTGTGGCCAAGTGTTCTGATTCCACGTATCTTTCTACCAATCTGGGATATTCCATGAGATTGAATCCCATCCAACACTTACGCAAGTAAGCACGAGCGGACCTGCACACACCACCCAATAACTATAGAACTTCCTGTCCCCACGCTAAACCTTCTTCTGTAACTTGAAAACCATTCCTCAAGCAATAACACAAAAATATAGTTTAATCAGTTCACTGTTGACCTAAAATCATATAGTGACATTACGCCACCATGTCACCATGAATTAAATTCTACCATTATCAAAACAAATTCTCTGTAATATGGTACTGAATTCAAAGAAATTCACCATTTTAATAACTAGGCTGTCGTACAGTTTACATCTGCCGTCACTCTCTTAAGGATGTCACATGATGATTATCCAAGGAGAAAAAAAATTCCTCATATTGCTTTCCTATCCCCACAGGCTGGTGAGGTTACAACAGAAGACAGATAAAGGATCGCAAAGAACTTCTTAGGCAAGACCCCTAGATTTTAAATAACGTACTCATTTCAAAATGGCATTAATGGGCACGCAACCACGGAGAAAAATGCACAGGAAAAAACAAAACAAAACAAAACAAAACGACCTCGTACACATATTCAGTGCCATCAACCACATGAAGGAAGTCAGACTCACGTGAGGGGAATTGCGTTTGCTTTTGATTGTCTTCTGCTTTTCAGGGCCCGAAGTCTATCACCTTGTGTCACTCCGTTGATCTCATCGTCATCGCTGTACTGTGTGAGTAAAAGAACACTGAGCTAATGATTTACGTTGTACTTAAGGCAGTGAAGCGTAGCAGGTGCATTTATCCAATACAGACCACACACAGACACACGCAAACATACTTCAGCTTCCTGGTGAACCCCCAAATACCCTGCTCCTCTCAGAATAAAGCTACAGGACCCCTTTCAAGACAACCAAGAGCTGACTTTCACAGAGAACCCAACAGCACTGTTGTTATCAAACATTTTGACAGTGAAGAGGCGAAATGGGTTTTCAATACTGAAAAAATTCTTTTTATTTTTAATTTCACAATCTACTTACCACCCCTTAATCTAGTACTGCTACCTTCCTCCCTAAACTCTTGGTTCTTTAAAGTTCTCCATTTGAGAACAACTGGCTCCCTAATGGGAAAAAATGGGGGAGAGGGCGTCACTGTGTCCATTTTCACATACCTCTTTTTATCACCAATGCCTTGTGAGTAAAAAACAAAAAACAAAACCCAAAAAACTTTAGTTTTATGGACACATACCTTGTTTTAACTATTTTGACTAAAAAAGTGCCTAGAGAGGGCAGTAAGTATTTAAAAAAAAAAAAAAGATGTGTAACAATAACCCCTCAAAATGTGCTTTATTATTTTGATCTACAATTTTCTCCACGCCCTTCTGAAAGACTCTCAGCAGCACCGGAAGCAATGAAAACAGCGTGATGGGGGTGGTCCGATTACCAGCTCAGGTTCTTGTTTGTCCTGATTCTTGACCCCATTGATTGAAATGTCATCAACAGCCACGAGGAGTTTTGAGACGGCTGCTCTGTGCCTTCCGTTCTCCTGACCCCTTAACTTTTGACGAAAACAGTCACCTTCCAACCAGAGGCTTGCCTGTTTCCTAGAGCATTTAAATAACAACATCAAAATACAGCTTTCCAGAAAGATACATACGAACAACTTTCTCCTACTAGACTACCTGCTTTTACTGGAGACTGAGAAAAATTCTACTTCCCCTCATCTTCCAGACCCACGTGTTCCCTGAGGAATCACACAAGCTCTCTGTCTACTTACATCATCAAAAATTGTTGCTGAGGCCCGATCACTGAGCCGGGTCTGCAGATTCTGATCCAGGCAATGGTCTCGGTGGCTGTCATCCTGTAATGCTTCATGATGTAGCAGGCTATCAGAGTGCCTGTCCGCCCAAGGCCAGCTAGGAAAAGACACAAGCCAATGAGACCTGGTCTCGTGAGCTCCCGAATTTTGTTGGGCAGGTGGAATTTTTTAAAAAGGCTTCCCCATGATTCTGCTCTTCCTGACAACAGTTCTCATGCTTTGATGCATAGTATGATCAACTGGAAAGTTCTTTTTTAAAATACTGGCTCTTACCTCCAGAATTCTGATTTACTTGGTATGTGATGGAGCCTGGACATAGAGATTCCTAAAATCCTCCAGATGATTCTCTGTTTCAGCCAGGACTGAAAATCACTTTCTAATTGATGATTCTCAGTGTAGTATTTTATACTCTGGGTTTTCTGTCAATGGTACCATCATCTTTCCAAAAATACAGTCTTATAATCTTGTACTTTCTCCCTCATCCAATAGTTTTTTCCTTCTCTACTTCTGTATCTATTTTCATGTGGACATTTTCTCACTCTATTCTGGCTGCCCTCCTTTACTCTCAACTAGACCACAGTCATTACCTCCTGTGATGGTTAATGTCATGTGCCTACCTGGCAGGTGTATTTGGCTGAGACTGGCAGACGTTGAGTAAGCTGACTGCCCTCCATAACGTGGGTGGGCCTCACCCAATCAGTTGAAAAATCTGAACAGAACAAAAATACTGGCCTTACAAAGCTAGAGGGAATTCTCCAGCAGGCTGCCTTTGGACTTCAACTGCACCACTGGCTCTCCTGGGTCTCTACCTTGCCAGTTCACACTACAGATTTTAGACTCGTCAGCCTACATATTCATGTAAACTAATGCCTTTTGATAAATCTCCTTCTCTCTATATACATAACCTACTGGTTCTGGTTCTCTGGAAGACCCCCACTAACACAGATTTTGGTACTTGTGAAGTGGCATGCTACTATAACAAATACGTAAAAATGTGGAAGTGACCGGCACTGGAATTGTAAAGGCTGGGAGGGTTTTAAAGCACATGTTAAAAAAAAAAAAACCAAGGTTGCCTTGAAGGGACTGTTGGTAGGAATACGGGTGTTAATGGTGATTCTCGCGCGGACTCGGGTGGAAACAAGGAACATGTTATTGGAAACCGGAAGGAAGGCAGTCCTTGTTAGAAAGTGGAAGAAAACCTGGCTCAATTGTGTTCTAGTGCTCTGTGGGATGCACAACTTCTGAGTGACGACCTTGGATGTTTAGCAAAGGAGATTTAGATTTGTAAGCAGAATGTTGATGGCACAGCCTGGTTTCCCTCACTGATGTGAGAGGAGAGAGGTGAACTGAACTATTGAGCAAAAAGGAACGAGAAACTAAACATTTAGAAAATTCTAAGCCTATTCATTTTGCAAAAAGTGAGAAAGTGTGTTCCAGATACGAAGGGTGTGATCGAACCATCAATTCCATGAAGATACTGCCCACGGATTTAATCAGCCATCTCCGCAGAAGCCAAAAATAGTGATGGGGTTACACCAACAGACATGCTGCCACTGTGGACCAAAGGGGACAGAAACAGGATGAAATAAAGGAAGGCTTGTAGATTTTGGAGATGCTATGGACTGGACAATAGAAGTCACTGGCTGCAAACATGGCTCATCCTTCAAGAGAAGGGAAGCGTGACCTTGATGGTGATGCAGAGATTGGCTTGGCTGCCACGGCCACCACAGGCCCACAGGTCAAGGCTGTCAACTCCCAGGTTTCATAGGGTAGGGGCCCCCCCTCTGTGGTTTTAGTGGGCCAGGCTGCCCCTGCCTAGAACCACACGGGCAGTGCCACCGCCTTGGGCCAAGGGGATGGGCTGCCACCCCAGTGGGCCTGTAGGGAAAGGAGCCAAAGAGCCTAAAGATGTAATGGCATTGGCCTTGCTAGGATTCGGACTTGCCTGGGACCTGTTCCACTTTCCTCTTTCACACTTGGAAGAGGAATGTCTATTCTATGCCTGTATTCTCTGCCTGGTTGTACATTCAGGCTGGGGAGGAACTTGCCTCAGGATGAAGCATACCTGGAGGGTCACCCATATCTGACTTGGGTGATATTTAAATAAGACTTTAGATTTGGAATTGATACTGAAATGGATTAAGACTTTCGGGGCTGTCAGGAGGGGCTGAATGTATTTTACACACAAAGACATGAATACTGGGTGCCCAGAGAACAGAAATGTTATAGACCGAACTGTGCCACCCCAAGTCCATATATTGAAGTCCTAACTCCCAATGTGACTATCTTGGGAAAAGGGGCCTTAACAGAGGGAATTAAGGTTAAATAAGGTCATGGGGGGAAATCCAACAGGACTGGTGTCCTTCCTTATAAGAACAGGAAGAGACACCAGGAGAGAGTGTACAAAGAAGACAAAGAGAAGGCGGCTGTCTACAAGCCGGGAAGAGAGGCCTCACCAGACACCAGGCTGGCACCTTAATCTTAAGGTTCCTAGTCTCCAAAACTATGAGAAAACAAATTTTTATTGTTTAAGTCAGTCACAAAGTCTACGGTATGCTGTTATGGTACCTCGAGCAAATGAACACTGAATCTCACTTTTCACTTGATAATCCAACCTTCACACTGTCATCAATTTTCTTCCCAAAACAAGATCTAATCATATTGAATCCTTTTCAGATTTTTAACTGGTCAGCAGTCAACATCAGGGTTCCTCAACCCCGCACTACTGACACTTGGGGCTAGATAATTCTTTGGGGACTGTCCTGTGCATTTGGGGACATTTAGGGACATCCCTGGCCTCCACCTGCTAGGTACCAGTAGCGTCTGTCCTCCCAAGTTGTAAAAACCAAAAAAATGTCTTCAAACATCATCAAGTGTCCCCTGGGGGGCAAAACTGTCCTGAATGAGCAGCTCAGCTGAAAATAACCTCAACGGCCTATGATAATTTTTAAAAAAATGAAATAACTGATGTTGGATTTTTTTTTAAGCTTTTGGTAAAACATACCTAACATAAACTTTACCATTTGAACCACTTTTGTTCACGCGTCATTTTCCTGATTTCATTTACTTCTCTGCTTCCTTTTAGCTCGGTAAGCTTTGTTGGTTTGTTTGGCGGGGGTCGGGGAGGCATATGGAAATCTATTACTATCATGCTTTCACCGTCAAAACATGTCCTTGGTCTTTCCTTCTTGCCTTTGTATAAAGCCAAGGGACACTGGCTACTTTAACAGCCTTAAAGCAAACTCCGGGAACGTCACCAACGGCACGACCTTTGCGACCAAACCCAGCAACCAGAACTTCATCATCTTCCTCAGTGAAACCCAAACAACCATCATTGCATATAAAGGCTGTGATTTTTTTTTTTTTTTGACCATTCTTGATTAGCTGAATCTTGACACATTTCCTGATGGCAGAATTTGGCTATTTGGCTTCAATTTCTACTTTTTCAAGCACAACCTCTGCATGAGAAGTGCCTCCAAAAGGGTTGGCCTTCAGGGCTGGGCACAAATGGGCTTTCCTTTTCCACTGATCATGCCACGTCTGCTCTCGTCAGTGGCTATGGAGCTTCCAGGCAGTATGAAGCCCCCAAAACTTGCCCATCCTGCTGGGGCCATGGGCGTGAGCAGAAGAGCTCACTGAATATTCTAAAGACAGACACTTAAAATTCTTTGTCAGGCAGTGCAAAGATCTATGTTTCTCTAGGGTCAGTTTCTGACGATCATTTTGGCCATTTTTAAGTGTAGAGACAGCGGCATTAACAAGTTCACATCACTGTGCAACCATCACTACCATGTCCCATGTGTACTTGAGACAAACGATATTTTGTTGGAGAGGCGCAGGGTTCTCCGCTACATTTAGTTGTTGTGTTGCTCAATGTCTCCGCTTTCTCAACTTATTTTCTGTCTGGCTGTTCCATCCTTTGTTGAAAGTGGGATGTTGAAATTTCTAACCGTTGTTGTACAGCTGCTTGTTTTCTCCTTCAACTCTGTCAACTTTTCCCTTCATGTATTTTGAAGGTCTGTTATTTGGCATGTGAAATGTTTATAATTGTTGTATCTTCTCGCTGTAATGAGCCTTTCATTAATATATAACATCCTCTTTTGTCGCTTTCTTGATTTAAAGTCTATTCTGTCTGATAACCAACTCTCTTTGGGTCACTATTTAATGAAATAGTGAAATGAAAGTTCTCATTCTTTCACTTTCAACCTATTTGCGTCTTTGGATCCAAACTGAGTATCTTTTAGATAGCATGTAGTTGGGTTATTACTTTTTTAAGGCATTCTTCCAATCTCTGCCTTTTGATTAGAGTGTTTACAAACCAAAGCTACAATAATAACAGCTTTTATAACTGTCCAGGTATTTACTTTTACAGAGGTCTTTATTTCTTCATATAGCTTTGAGTGACTGTCTGGTGTCCTTTCATTCAACCTTTATCATTTCTTGCAAGGCACGCCTAGTGGCAGCAAACCCTCTCAGCTTTTAGTTATCTGGGGATATCTTAATTTCACCATCATTTCTGAAGGACAGTTTTGCCAGATAGAGGATTTGTGGTTAAAGTTTTTTCCTTCAACACTTTAAACATAGCCCACTCCCCTCTGACCTCCAAGGTTTCTGATGAGAGATCTACTGCTGGTCTTACCAGGAGCCCTTGTGTGTGGTAAGATGATTCTCTCCCTTTGCTTTCGAGGTTCTCTTTGTCTCTGGCTTTAGATTGAATTTCATCTTGGTGTAGGTCTGAGTTTATTGGGCTTGGAGTTTGTTGAGCTCTCTGATGTTTACATTTGTGTCTTTAATCACATTTGGGAAGTTCTTAGACAGTAACCCTTTAAAAAGTCTCTCTGTTTCTTTCTCTCCCTTCTCCCTTTGGGATTCCCACAATCCATTCACAGCCTACTTTATGGTGTCCCAGAGTTCCCTTAGATTTGGTTCTCATTTCAATCTTTTTTCTTTCTACTTTTCAGACCTGATCATTTCAATTATCCTATCTTCAAGTTGCTGATTTCTTTTGTCTGCCTGCTTATGTCCGCTTGTGAACCTCATCAATCCATGTTTCATTTCAGTTCCAGAATTTTTTTTTCCTTTTAAAGTTTTGTATCTCCTGTTGATATTTCCATTTGGTCCATGCGTTGTTTTCTTCACTTTGTATTCATTTTATTTTAGCTCTCTCACCACCTTTAAGACAGTTGTTTTAATGTCTTTGTCTAGTAAGTCCATCATCTGGTCTTTCTTTGGGACAGTTTCTCTTGATTCATTTTTTTCCCCTTTGAGCTATCCTTTCCAGTTTCTTTGTATTGTTTGAGATTTTTTTGGGGGGGGGGTGAAAACTGGACATTTGAATCTTATAATGTAGGAACTCTGGAGATTAGATTTCTGCTATTCCTCAGGTTTGCTGTTTTGTTTTTCTTTTCCCCAATATTGAATTTGTCTTAACAAAAATATATTCCTTGTCTTCTTAGTTAACTAACAAAGGGAGGAAAGTTAAATAAATCCTAGTATGCCCATAAATGGATTGTAACACATTCATTCAATAAATATTTATTAAGTGCCAGGCACTGTTCTAGCTGCTGAAAACCTAGCAACTTGTTAGGATATAAACTCTACAAAGAAAAGCTCTTGGAGTCTGCTCTGCTCACCAACATATGCCAGAACCTACCAAACAGTAGGCACTGAATAGATATTTAAGGAATAAATGAATGCATTTTAATATGATAAGCTTTTGTAGAGTTACCTAGAAATACAACTTAATTTACCACGCTTTCCATATAAAATTAGGATTTTTAAAGCATTCTTTATATGAACAGCCTTTTTATGTCAATCATACCTCAACAAAGAAAGAAGGTTTTAAGAAGAAAGCAACTCACAAAAGGGAAAAAAAAAGCATCTTTGAAAAACAAAGGCAGCTTCATGTGTCCTGGCACATAATCTAAATGAGGATGGTATGTTTCTACCCGTACAGACACGCATGACCACCGTTCTTTAACCAACACTAGAAACATACCTTTACAGTGTACTGCAACGGCACCCTCGGCGTTTTCACAAATACCCAGAAACTCTTTGACAATGGCATCAGTAGGGGTGCTGCCATCCGCAAAAAAAAGATCATAGTGATCGAAACCGGCATTCGTAAAGCGTTTGGCATCATACATCCTTTTATTCAGACGAATGATGGTAGTAACGTTGTGACTCTTAAAATACGAAATATAGGCCTCAGGAGAATGTTGGTGGTAACCTACATAAAGAAATTCACCAGATGTTGTAAAATGCAGAAAGAAAACAGTGGACAACAATTTCACCTGTAACTGGGTGGGGACAGTATCTGGACTGGGGATTGAATACCAATTTGACTATAACTGTGAAAAAAAAATTTTTTTAAAGTTAAAATCCAGGAAGAATGATGTGCTAAAATGACCAAGCATACTTAATTAAGACACTCCTGCTTAGTTTAACTCTTTGGCCTCTTTCAAAAGAAAATACAGGATGGATATTTTTAATAACAAAATTCTACTGGCCCCATATTTTCGCATACCACTTTCAAGTCTGGTTCTTGAATGAGGTCCACAGAAGGCAAGAAATCGGCCTGGTATTATCCAATTTAAATCTCCGTTTTCTGCTTTCTGCAAAGGGAAGACCAGCACAATTCATTTTTAGATTTAATCTCCTCTCCATGCCCCTTCTCACTACTGAGTATCTGAAGGACTTCAAATCCATTTGCTTCAGCACAAAAGCTGTTTAGGAATGCCCAGGAGACAGGAAACGAAACTGAGCCTGCTATGAGTAATTTCTAGGGAACAGTTGGCCCTCAGTATCTGCAGGTTCCCCATCCGTGGATTCAGAAGGCTGACTATGACACTTGATCCGCAGTGGGTACTCGAATCAATCCCCCACGGGTATCAAGAGACAGCCTTTGGAAAACACAGCTGACCACTGCTGTCCAAACCACACCTAAGTACTTTGGTTATCTTAACCAAGTAAGTTCTTATATAGTTGCTGGTAAGTAATAAGAAAGCAAACTTTTCTGTTCTGAGAGATCTGGAAACATCCCTGATTTCCCGAATGACTTAACTGGCTCTCGATATATGTGCAATCTTGACTTCTTGAAAAAAGGAGGAAAAAATGTACCTATTTAGGTTCCTGGTTTCTCGATATTTACTTTTTATTTGTAGAGAAACACCTTTCCACCATTTTGCTAGCTATTTAATAAGAAGGTCAATGAAAAAATTTCCCCAAGCTTATCAGGAAATTCAAAACGACAAGTATACTGAGATCACAGTATGTTGTCAAGAAAAAATATGAATGTAAGATGAAATAGAAAGCACTTTACTTCCTATTGTTAAGACCCTTGGATTGAATTATTACCACAATTATTGTAACGATAAACAGAGTTGAAATTTAATAACAATAGAAATGGATATACAAAGACTTAAGCAGGAAGTGGGAAACACTTGATGAGGGGGAAGGAGAGAACATAAAAACAAGATCAATTAGCATTACAACTGGAGTGTGTATATGTGCACCAAGGAACAGGTTAGAAGTAAACCAAGAATTGCCTGAAGATCTACCAGCCAGGCAAGTAACCCCTAATCCACTTACTTAACTACCAGCCAAGGGAACTGATGGTCCTTCCATGTTAAAAGATGTAAGCAGGAATGAGGACAGGTGATGCCAGGTGTTCTGATTTTGAAGTAAAATCAGAAAGTTGGAATTTTTTAAAAAGAAAACGTGTGTGATTAGATTTCACTGAATCACAGGCATCATAGATTGTAAGATGCGTCCTGAATTCAGAGAAATTAAAACAGGAAAGATGGGCACCACGGAGTCAATGAAAATCTAGTCCAAAATTTCTAAATACACTATAGAGACTAACGCTACCATGGTCCGTAGCTACCTAAACGGTTCCCTGGGTCTCAGTGCAGTTTTGCTGAAAGTCAATGACATTTGTGGGTGACCCTGCTGCTCCCCAGCAATGTTGTAATTTCTGCATTAGTGACAAGGAAGCCAATTAGCACTTATATTACTCACTGGTTAAAAATACACACACACACACACACTCAAGTGTGTAGAGTGTGTGCTTAGCATGGATGAGGTTTGGGTTCAAGTCCCAGTACCTCCATTAAAAAACTAATTAAATAAATAAACTTAATTACCTCCCCCACCAAAAGAAATTTTTTAAATAATAATAATAATGATAAAAACAAAAACAAAAACAAAAACACACACACACAAAGGCATCCCTGTGCTACACTGAAGGAACACCAACTGGTGTTTTTAGTAGTTTTGCTTATCTAAAAAGAGAAAGTGTATTTTATTAGAAATGTTCGATTTTATAAGGAGAAGCACAAAAGTGCTGTTATACTCAGTAGTTAAGATGGTAAATACACACTGTACTTTAGAAATGTATTGCTGTTACAGAGAAGTCAAGGTAGGGTTGGTCTAATGGATCATTCACTATGCTTTTACACCTTTGGTACATCAGGGTTATGACTGATGGTGACTAGTAACCCAATTCATCAAAAAGTAGTTCAGATATACCTAGGAGTTCAAAATAATAGTGACTTCAATAACTTGATTGTGAAAGAGTAGTTATCTGAGGGTTCAAGATACTACTGCATAAAATGCCCTTCATCTGTGGAATCACTCCATTATTAATGAGAGTGTCTGCTCAAGGTAACTATAGCAGGATTAAAAAAAAAACAAAAAACCAAGGTTCCACAAGTATTCTTGCCCAGAAAAGACTTTCAGTATAGCATCTTACTCATTATCTACTTGGAGGGTGGAATGGTAGAATCAAATTACTCATTCTTTAAAAAAAAAAAAAAAAACCATTAAATATGTACAGGACGTCTGTGGTTTTGCCTGCCTGGACTCTCTCCCCGCTGCATCTCCCTTTTTTTGCTGTCTGTAAGGTCTGATGGGGCTGACCCCAGATCCCCGCTCCTGGGATAGCCAGGGTATTCTATGCCCACTGACTTCCCACTCTCGCCAGAAACACAGCCTGGTTCAGGGACAGAGACACGATCTAAGCCAAGCCAATGAGAGAACTGGTGGGTCCTCTGCCGGAACCAGGGATGCTCTTTTCCAATGAGTTTGGGTGAATCAAAGCTGCCGGTACCCATCATTATTCCTACTGGGAAGGGCTGGCCTCGGAACAAAATTAGCTTCAGCCGAGTTTCTGGTGAGTGTCTGCGTACCTGAATCTGGTCATGCATGAAGTTTCACTTGCTCCTGGACTTCTTATTCCTGTAAATCAATAAATATCTCCCCATTTTATTTAAGCCATTTGTGTTTACCTTCTGTCATTTGCAACCAGAAGTATCCTGACTTCATACAAACAACAGGTTATGATAAAAACAGGTATTTTCCAGAGGTAATCAGATGTGTAATGCTAAGGGTTTCACAAACATTATCTCAATCGCTATATAAAAGTCAACAGTATTAAAAATTTAAACAAAAAATTAAAGAAAAATATCTAGGAGCACACTAATTCACCATAAGGATGTATCAAATGCAAAAATCAGTAAGAACCAGGACTGCAAGAAATGAGAGTAAGAGAATAAAGACTTGAGCTTTTTTTCCTAAACACATGTTCAATTTTTTTCAAAAACAAGACTATTACCTCTGAAAGTAAAACATGTATAAAGCAGTTAAAAATAATATCCTTGAAAACTTACTTCATAGTATTCATATTCATCAAGGTTAAATGAGTTGAAATTAAGGAAGTCAAACTGCATTGCCTAAAATCCAAAGGAAAGCTTTTTAAGAACAAAGATGCAAAAAAGGAAACAATTTCCAATCCAATTTCTTAATAAGAACGATCAGGAGGCACACCCAGAAAACATTACTATATTTAGATTATGTCCCACTGAACAGTTTTCAAGAGTCTTTTAAATGTTTCCATTAGCAAGAAAATTAGTTATAATAATATTTGCTTTAATTTTATTTTTTATTTCCATTCATCAATCATCCTATCCATGCAAGATCTAAATAATCAAGCCTTCAAAGTAATCCTACTAGTTTATTAGATCAACACCACTCAGGCTTCAAATATAATGCACAATATAATAATTGCTAAATAAATAACAGAGGAAAGAAACCACGGGTTAGCTTATCCCCCAAAATCCCACACACTTCATAAACATCTGTACTTTCAAATTCTTCTGAACAGTCTTGAGTAAAAGATTAATGTTTCCTATACTAAAGACAGCCCAGAGACCACCACTAAAATTCAAAATTTCAAGGGAAAAAACCTTCTTTCAATAAGAAAAAAAAATATGTAAGATTTTCCTCTTCTATTCTGTAGTGTCACTCTGCAGTGCAGTCGGCAGAGCATGCAAAGCAAAATAAAGAGGATCTATTTTCTGAGACAAGGATGAGCTGGCGGCCTCTGACAAGCGTTCTTCCTGCTTACTGAGCCAGACAATATGTAAGCAAGAACTCTTGATCAACAACGTATTCTTGGTTCAAAAGGGGTGATTCTGTTAACCCAGTTTTCAAAACTTAAAACGACTGAAATATGAATGAGAAATAAGAGGGCTACAATAACAAACAAGAAGACTCTTCTTTTATAAACTATAGTTATTTAAGTTCTAATTCCAAGATGGAATCCGTGATGACTTTTACTCCTTTGAATTCAAAATACCCAATATATGTCATACTTGGACTAGAGATGGTCCTAAGAGAATGATACAATAAAATGCTGTTTGCAGAGAATTTCTATTCTCTTTTGAATTTCATAAGAAGATCCTATTAGAATTAGCACTAAAATTAAGACATAATTACATTTTTAGATGTTTCAAATATGCAATATTCAAAATCAGTTACAAATGAAAAAATGTCTACATTGAAAATCAGAAGCTGTAGTCTCTTAAATGAAACTTAACATAGAACGAAAAAAAGCAAAGTCACTGGATTCAAACCCCTAAATTAAGGTTCATCCTTTTTGCCTGATACAGGAAAAAAAAAAAGGTTTATTAATTAATCTCTGAATCTGTACACTAAATAGCTCTCTGAGTTTAATCCTTACCATTTCTGTCAGAATTCTGAGAAAGCAACCATGTTTCAATACACAAGAAAGTAAACCTGGGTCCCTTTTGCCTCTGAAAATGACAAGTCACATAAAACTTGAGATGTTGTCGAAGGCTTATTTGATCCAAGGGCTCCTGACTGACAACAGTCATTTCTGGCGCTGTCCTGACATGCAAGCAATATACATAAGGGAGTAAGTGTTATAACCAGGGTCTGGTGCATCACGCGACCCCAGGGCACCCTGTTCATTTAGAATGTGATAGGAAAGGTGTCCCCTGGAGTCAAAGACAGCAAGCAACCCTGGTTGTAAAAAACACAGGAGTTATTTTTAAAGAGCTCTGACAAAGCAGTAGTGACCTACTTAGGTTTATATAAAACCTAGTAACAAATTACTGGGCTATTCAAATTCTGCTGTTGAACTAGAAATTGAATGCTTGAAGATACAAAAACAAAGTGTTTGACACTTACTGTGTTATAGAAATGTCTGTTGTAAACAGGATTTGCGGGAATCAGACCCATAAAAGGTGAATCAGAAAGAACTAGGAAACCAGTCATCTATTTGTTTCTTGTTTTCCATAGAAATCACAACACATTCAAAACCAACTCTGAATTTAGAACTCAATTACATAACTGTTTCTTATTGTTTCCTGTTGTTCAGGTGGCTTTTCCCTCAACTCATGCAGAGAAGCACTCAGATTCAGAATAATCTGTTTTCTGGTTTGGTGTCATTCTGAAGTTGGTGGGGAAATGGGGTTCCTCTGACATCATACACATCTTGGAAGATCTTTGGGGACGAAGGCTTCACTTTTCTCGGGCTGTACCTGAGTTCTCCAGCACAGCACTCGTCACATCCTACAAGTCACTTACCTTCTTTACTGCATAAAAACAGTCAAGAAGTGTAATGTAGAAATTGCAGCTCCCATAGGCAGCATCTCTGAAATCCCAAAAGGATCGAAATACACAGCTCAGTTAATTTAATTTTCTGCTGTACATTTATCTCAAGACAAAGCTGATTAGAATTTAAAAATCAAACACGCACAGGACAAGTCTCAAAAAAAAAAAAAAAGAAGAATTTTTGCCTTTTGGTTTTAAAATAAAAGATAAGTCACTGCTATAAATTTTACTGCAGTTTCTACCTACGCCAGTAGACACTGTTTTATAATTGTTGACCATTAATGACAACAGGACCACATCCTAAATTTCAAATGATCTCTCTAGATTCCTTTTGGCTTTGATAGTTGAGCTTCAGAAATTCCTTCTTGAGTTCAACTTCTCAACAGTATGTACTCTTCCCTCCAAAAAGGGTAAGGTATTTGATTTTTTTTTTTAATTCAAACTGGAAAACACCACATAAACTGTATCAGGAAAGACTGCCTTTTGATCCTGTGTATACATACGTGGTGTGGGGAGGTGTAAGTTTCTGTGCACGTTTATCTCCATCCACGCAGGAGAAAAATACTGGGAAATCAAGGTAATATTTGAAACACTAGGTGCAAGCTAAAAAGCATTTTGTTCCTCTCCAATTTAACTGGATAACTTCTTCCTGGTTCCTTTTTTTTTTTTTTTTTCCAGTTTCTTTTTTTTTTTTTAATTTTTGGCAGAGCAGTGGGGAGAAGATAATTAGGTTTATTTTCGGAGGAGGTACCAGAGATTGAACCCAGGACCTCGTGCATGCTAAGCATTCTTTTTTGGTTCTTAAAGGACAGCAGTACCAAAGAAACCACAGGAACTAAGGCATCAGCTACCTTTAGTAGAATCACTTTCCTCTTGGGGAACTGCTTAAACTAGGTTACAGACAACCCCGCCAATACTGCATCAACACCTATCAGTAATCTTACTACGAATGTCTCAATGTAGTTAACGTCTCAAGATTTTGTCCAGAAGAATAAGCTATTTCTCCATCCCCACCTGCTTCTCCTTTTTGGCTCTCTTGAGTCATTGCAAAGTGAAAATGCTTAGAATTAGGCAAGATAAAATTAATTATGGTCATTCCAGGCAAGCTGAACAATGTGCCTGTCTGAATGGTACTTACTTGGTCCCAGTGAGGAACCAGGTTGCAACTGGAGCCATGATTAATTACCTGCCTTGGTTGGGTTTTCACACTGTAATTTACCTGAAAAACTACACTGTACATTTAAATTTTTTAAATACAGTACAAACCTTAAGAACGTAGACTACTATAGCAACATTAAACTAACAGAGAAGAAAGGGCATCCTTTTCAGCTCGAAGAGTTTTAGATGTTACTGTCTGAATTGGTTAGAATTACTGCAGTGTGTTAGATGTCAGCCTTCACGAGGACTGGACACAGGGCCTTACGACATGCCATTTTTGTCCTGTAAGCTTCTGAATTTAAAAGCTGCTCTTCCGAAAGCTAGAAAAGGTCTCAGTGGAACCTAGAAAATGATTTTACCAAGAGCTTCTTGGCAATATTCAGGAAGGAGAAAAACAAGATGATCTGCCACGTTAAGTTCTGAAGTGTGCCCACTGGGCAAGCAGCACCCACGTCAACCCCATCTGTCAACCCCATCCGCCAGAAAGGCTGATTCTCAAGCCCCATGCCCGGACCTAGGAGACAGCCGTTCTAGGGGTGGCGCCAGGTCCCGCAGGTGACTGTGATGTTTGCTCAGGCTTAAGAACCACTGACCTATAGAATCAACACACACACACTTGTTCTGTACAAATAATTTTTTTCATGGAATAAGGAATGTTTTTAAGATGGAGAGGCTAAAATAGGGAAATAAACTAGTTTAGTCTAAACCGAAATCAAAATTATCAGTGGAAAGACGCTGAACTCTCAAACTGCATTCCAACGTTTCTCACCAGGTCTCCTGTTACCTATGATCACCGTCTTCTTGATATACTGATAATTCTCTTCCAATCAAGTTGAAGACAGGTTGATTCAGTTTTTGTGACAACCCGATGCATTTATTCAATGTATATTTTTTGAGGACCTACCTGTTTGGGGGGGGGGGGTCAAGCCCTTCTCCATTCAGTGATAACTTGACAAGCTTTGATCTGGGCTTGGATAAAGGTTTTGCCTCAATAATCACACTATCTAACTAGACAAGAATCTTTCTTTATTCACTTATGTTTATTTCATTAACACCTCCAACTTTAAACACACCCACACCTCCTACCCAAACAGACTTCTTCCGAACGGCAGAGCTGCAGCAGCTACAAATGTGGATGTAAGTCTTTGCTGTGGGCGGAACTTTATCACTAAGATCATTTAACAAACTTGAAAAAGCAGGTGAGAATCAATAAAGGAGCACTGCTTAGAAACTGCACAACGATGCCAAACACTAAGAAAATAAGTTTTCATAGCAACCTGTATTCATAATAGCCCCAAACTGCAAATCACCCAAGAATCCATCAAAAGGGTAATGGACAAATAAATCGTGGTATATTCATAGAATGCTACACAAAAGCAATAAAAACAGGACAAATGACTAATACGTGCCATCACATGGATAAGCCTCACAGACATTATGTACTTAAAAAGCTAGGTCCCAGCTCTGCAAAAATATACGCTGTATGATTCTACTTACGTAAAGTTCAAAGGTAAGAAAAACCATTGGAAAGGGGCGGGGATCAAAGGAAATCCTCATGGGGGCTGACAATGATCTGTATCTTGAACTGGATGGTAGTTACATACAAACATGTAAATGTCTGCCGTGCTGTATACATAGGAGTCGTGGGGTTTCTGTGTGTAAGTTATATGTGAATTTGAAAAAGAAAAAATAGGTACGTGCAGCAAATGTTAGCTAAGGACCAGGCACTACACCAAGTGTTTCCTGTGCGGGAAGCTACTTAATCCTCACATCTCATTAGGGTGAATTACTGTCGTTCCCGTTTATAGACTAAGAGACCAAGGCTCACGTTTGTAGAGAACCTCAGATATTAGTGGAAGACCTGAGAGTCAAACTCCCATCTGATGTGAACAGCCAAGCTATTAGCAACCATGCAATTCTCTCTCTTTCAAGAAAATAGAGAATAGAGACGGAAAAAAATCAACTAAGAGGCAAAAGAGGATCACAGGCAACTCTAAAGAACAGAAATACATGTTTTTCAGTGATCCCAAGGTATTAAGAAAATGTGGAACTATATTTTATACTGTTTTTTCATTTACACAGGCAGAGAAATATCCAGTCTAACTCATTAAGAAATCATACATACGTATACACACATTTTAAAACTCAGGGTTGAAGAATTACATGTCAGTTAAATTAAATTGAATCACATACTCCTATGGTGCATAAAGAAGCTATTAACTATAAATGAATGCTATTCTTGCCCAATCCTTTGTTAACAACACTCTGTTAGCAGTTACATTGATTCCGTGCAGCTGAAGTGGCAAGGATAAAAGACTGTAGTGGAATTTCTGTCAAAACATTTTCAGGCTTTATTAATTCTGATCGGCCTACTTTTAATTAGTAAGAACTGTTCCAAATACTATTTCATAGAACAGTAAAATGTAATGAAGCGTTGGATTTTTAAATCTGCCAAAGGCTAATACTTTTGTAAATAATAACATTGCACTATTACATACCCACAATAATGCAATAATCTTATTTTTGTAAATAAAAATGAATTAGAAAAATGGAATAAAAAAAAAACGCCTAAAACACAAGCCTACATTCTTATAGCATTTGCTTCCACAGACACAAAAATACTCTATTAATTGCCAACACTTCTCTAAGATCTTACTCTCAGTTCCTATACTTATCATAGGCTGGTAACAAAAAGCTCACAGGCTGGCACTAGTTCACAAGCCAAATTTTATGCTTTAGATAAATCAAATACCTGGCATCAATGACTGAAGAGATTCAAATATCACAAACCTGAACTGTTTCTAGCTCAGTTCTGTTTTTTTAAAGAATTACTAATTTTTGTTCTTGGGACCAGAAGTAACTAACTTCATTTTCACAGTGCTCGGTAATTTAAACACAGGTATGGCAGTAAACAACATGCATTCTATTTCTGACCCCTGTGTTTAAATTAACACAAAACCTCTCTTGCACCAACAATGTTCTGTGGATCCTTTCTTAGATTATGTGAAATGTGGAAGCTTATTCCTGTTTCAGGACCTAGTGTTATAAACGTTAAGAATGGCACTATTATAAAGGATTACTGTTATAAAGAAGAGTTCTGTAGAACAAAATTATCACTGTATATCAATGTGGCTCAGGGACCACAAGTATCATCATTCCTTCTCAAGGAAGTATATGGCTGCTGTTGTAAGTTGAGAAGAAAAATGGAGTATTCTCCAGATTAGAAAATAACTTTGATCTCTTCCTACCCACCTGGAAGAATAATTAAGATCATCCACTTGCCAGGAAGAAAGGCAGTGATGCTGGGTTCAAAGCAATTCTTCTAACTGGCTAGATCACTAAAATACAGTCTTTCGTTCAGTAAATACTGAACTCTGCAGACTGTCCTCACAAAAAAAATCTCTATAAATGCAGTCTATCTATGGACGGTCCTATGGAGTTATTTAAGAAGGATATTCTGCCTAAGGTTAGAGAGACCCATCCCAAAACTTGTCCACAATTAAGTCAGGTTCATAACCTTACCCTTTAAAGGCAAGGCCATACCTTCAAAATCAGGCATTCAAGGAATATGCAACAATCCTAAAACTATTAACGAATTTGCAGGTGAAAGAATAATACAGTATTTGAAATTATTAATACAGCATGCAATGAGTAAAATCATTTCACACATTTATTATACATTAAGCACCATACAAGTATTTAAATTATACCGCTAAGTCAAGTACTTTGATAAATAGGTAGAGAAACTTTTAGAACTTCCTTTGACTTAAAGGGGGGAAAAAACCACAAGTGTTTTCAAAATATCTTCAACACAATCACCTGGTCACTGTGAGATGAGGATGTCATGCATTTATATAAAGACATTATTTATTTACTGCCTCTATGACACAGCTATTTGTTTTTTCAAGTAGTGGTACTCAATATATTATTATTAATATATCTTATGCACTATTTCTGCTGGCTGTGTCCCTAGGAACGGGAACATCATTTTTGCTCCGGAAGTAATTCGTGATTACTGGGAAAACTTACTTCTTAACTCCTCAGGACCAAAACTCTTCAGAGCACTAAGCTGAGTACTGTCATTCCAGGATTCTCAACCGATTTTACAAAGCAGTTTCCATCAGTGGGAGTGGTTCTCACCACTCATATAGGACCAACTCACCACTAGCACCAGCACCACGGAGATCTGGCAACGCCTGGAGACGTTTCTGGTTTTCATAAATTAAATTGGGGGCGGGGCGGTGAGGGTGTTACTGACATCCAGTGGGCAGAGGCCAGTGATGCTGTTAAACATCTGCAGTACACAGGACAACCCCTCTGCAACAGAATGTCAACAGCATCACTGCTGGGTAGCCTAATACGGTGGTATTTGTACCCACCGCAAAATGACTATTTATCAGTTCTTCTTTCCAGAAACATCTAAACCAAGATACATCCAGCAAGGGCCTGATTAAACGAATCTGCCGTAACATTCTTATATTTACCTGAAAGGAATATAGGCTGTATCTCCAAACATTAATATTCTATACGCTTCTTCTGGAGTTTTCCCCAAATATATAACCTACATTTGAAGAGAGAAGAAAAAGGCAATTTACTTCAAAATGAAGACAGTACCGCCACTGCAAAGCTCTGTACAATTTCGAGCCAATCAACTGAACCTGTTTCCCCAGCCTTCCCAAGGACCCTGTCAGCCACCCGCTGTCCTCAGTGAATTCCCTGTCTGTCTAACTCTGCTGCCACAGCTGGTTTCTGTTGCTTGCAGCAAGAGCCCTGACCAGTAACTTTTTACAACAATCTTCCGTGGTAAGAAGTGGAACATTTTAGGAAGAGATTTGCTCAATCAAGATGGCACACTGAGCACGCGCTTTCAAGCTCACCTCCTTTCCAAAACTCCGCTGAAATGACAGGAAAGAGGTGTGTGGGAGATGGCAGTAGGGGATGGACTGAGACTGGGACTGGGATGAGGATGAGAGGACCATGCAAGCAGAACGAAGATTTTGATGAACTCCATCCATTTCGTTTTAACAACTGATAATGTTGTACAAGTTTCCTATAAAACTGCATTTGTTTCCTGTTGTCACTTGCTGCTTTTATCTTCAGAACTATGTCATGCTTCAATTTCCAGCTGGTAGACTACTTCAAGCAGATTCATTAGCATTTGGGGGCCATAGTTGGAATTCTTTGCATTTCCAAAGTATCTTGTGTTCTGCCTTGACATTTACGGACTTGTATATACAATTTCAGGTCGGCAGTCCTTTGCTCTCACCAGTTTATAAATGTTGTTCTGCTGTCTTCTCATGCCCAGGAATGCAGAAATATTTTACCAGTCTCATTCTCTCCCCTTCCTCCTCCTCACAGGTAATTCGTTCTAGAAACCTGGAGTTTGAGAACGTCCACTGTCATCCCTCTAAATAAGTCATCCCCCCGCCGCAATTAGGTTTGCGGGACTTTCTGACCCGCATTCCAAATTCCAGCAAGGCATTTTCCACCCATAGATGGAGGTGGAAGAGTCCACTCATATTATTACCAAAATTAGGATTCAATTCTAAAGCTTACTTTGAGGTAGAATACATTTTAAATATTGACTAGTAAAAAGGAATCACTAAAAAATTTAATTACAAACTTTTAATCTCCATCACTTAACTTTATACATACGAGCTGTTTCTTCAACCAAGTTGCGAACATTCTGAAGTGGGGACCCACGTCTTACATTTCATTGTAACTCCTGGTTCATATATTATAGACAGACTCTGACGGAATGTTTAATTCACTGAACTTAAACCTATTTATAATAGTTAGGAAACTTTAAGATAATTGATGAAAGGTTGATATAAATGTAAAGATACAATTGGATTAAGAAAAATTATGGGGAGGGTATAGCTCAAGTGGTAGAGCACATGCTTAGCACGCATGAGGTCCTGGGCTCCATCCCCACTACCTCCAACAAAAAACTAACTAAATAAATAAACCTAATTACCTCCTCCCTACAAAAAAAAAAAAAAAATATATATATATATATATATATATATATATATAGAAATCAAAGACCCAGCAAGAGTCTCTGAAACTCAGAAGGACATATCCGAATAAGACAAGTTGTCGCAGTTGACCCAGCTTCCGCAGGCATTTTACCAATTTTCTGTTTTAAGACTCATAAATGGAAAATTTTCCCAGTGTTTACCCTGTTTCTGAAAATATCATCCCATTTACTCTAAGAATAATACAAAACTATAATCAATTATACAGAATCCTCTACCACTGATTTACCTAGAGCAGCATTCAAACCCACATCCACAAAGAACAATCAATTCCAAGAACAAAGAAATGGCTTTGTTATCTAGTATCAAACAAATTTTCAAGTGCAATATTACTGATTCATATAAGATTGTAGTTTATCATGAATTAATTAATCAAGATCATCTATAATCACACTCAACATATTATATTTGTCTATATATTATTTAATCTACACTTAGATCTTTTAAGCATCAACCTATCAAATGACTTTCTACTGTATTACTACTAATTTGGGAAAAGATTGTAACAGTTCTCTTAATAAAAACAAGTCTTTTAAATTAAACCTCCTCCCTTTTTTCTCTAAATTTACCCACTCTCCTCTAGTCTCCAACCTGCTTCTTTTCTTTTCTAAGACTTGCTGAATAACATTAGTAAAGCCTTTTCTTTTTTCCATTCTATTTTAGGACCTTCTAGCAGACCCCTTCCAAAAAATACTCCTATTACCAAAAGTAATAATAATAATAAAAAAATAAAAAATAAATTTTAAAAAATACTTTGAGGCCAATGAGGGTGAAATTATGGTTTGATTCATTTATGTATGTATGTGTATATATACATAATTTAAATAAATTAATTAAATGAAATCCAGAAATCTCTTTCAGAGTTCCCCTAAATTTCTCATAGGACCTTCTCTCAAATTATATAAATTTTTCCTTAAGCACCAGGTGGAAGATAATTTTCCGACTCAAGACTGAGGTTGCAACAAGTTTATACTGTACAGCACAGGGAACTATATTCAGTATCTTGCAGTAACTTGTAGTTAAAAAGATTATGAAAAGGAATATATGTATGACTGAAGCACTGTGCTGTACACCAGAAATTGACACAAGTTGTAAACTGACAAAGACACAAAAACAAACAAAAAGACTGCAGTTCTTTGGTTTACCTTTAATTACTAAAATTGCAATGTTATTATTCCCTTCTAACATTCAAAACAAAAATAGTCTAATACATTAAATAATTGTGGGTTTGCCTCGGAATACAAGTTCAGTTCAAAGAACACAAGAACAAAGTAACATTTTTTCCTATGGAAAATCAAAATCTAAATTCCTAGTGATGAACTTCTTTTTCTTTTAAACTGAAGTATAGTCAGTTTACAATGTTGCGTCAATTTCTGGTGGCCGGCATAAAGTTTCAGTCATATGTATACATACATATATTTGTTTCTGTATTCTTTTTCATTGTTGGTATGTAGACATACAGCTGTATGATATATATTACATAGCTATATAGATTATAGGTGATGAACTTTTAAAAAATGTAATTCTTAAATTCAGTTGGGGAATGCCTGTAGATAGAGATTTTAGGCACAATGAGATAAGCTGGAGGAAATTTACAGATTCAGAATAAGTTTATTTACATAACACTACAGTCTGCATATTTGTGTCCCGTCCAAAATTCTTATGCTGAAATCCTAACCCCCAAAAGGTGATGTCGTGGCAGATGGGGCCTCTGGGAGGTAGTCAGCCATAAGGGCAGAGCCTCATGAATGGATTTACTGTCGTATAGAAGAGGCTCCTGAGAGATCAGCAGGTCCTCCCGCCACGTGAGAGCACTCACCAGGCCATGCTGTCACCCTGTTCCTGGGCCCCAAGCCTCCAGAACTACAAGAAATAAACTTCTATTGTTTCTAAGACTCCCAACTCCCAGTCTCTGGTATTTTGTTATAGCAGCCCAAATTGCTAAAAGACACATAATCAGTGAAAAAAATGTTTGCTAATAATTTAGAATTTTTAATTTTACACCCAGTCACCTTCCCTAGTCAAAAGCCCTTCCCCAATAAAATTATGACAAATTTGTTCATTGAGAAGAACCATTGAAATGGCTCCTGTATTAACCAAATTCTCAAATTAGTAAACTCTAAATCAATGCAATATATGATGCTTCACTGTGTTCCTGGCAATCTGGAAGGTATGTGCTTCTCAGATTCTTCTGGTACAGTTTCATGAGAAGATAGATAGATAGATAGATAGATAGATAGATAGATAGATAGATAGATAGATAGATAGATAATAGATAGATAGATAGATAGATAGATAATAGATAGATATAGTAATGGCCACTCTAACCCCACACTGCTGTCTAAACATATAAAACAACAAAAGAGATATTAAACAGCTGTGGCAGCCAGCTTCCAGGACAGCCCCAAGGATGCTCGTCTCCTGGTATTTCCACCCTCAATGAATAGGTCGCCCTGGTGTAAACAACAGGATGCTGACTGCAGTCATGGCAGAGTGTGACTTCTAAGGCTTGATCATAAAGACATTGTGGCCTTCACCTTGCTGTCTCTAGGAACCCTCACTCCAAGTGAACCAAGCTGTCATTTTGTGAGGACACTCGGGCAGCCCAGGAAGCGAGGAACAGCAGCCAGTGCTAACTTTCCAGGCGTGTAAACGGGCCATCTCAGCAGTGGGCCCTCCAGCCCCAGTGAAGCCTCCAGATGACGGCGGCCCAGGCGGATCCAGAAGCAGACCCACCCACGTGAGCCACTTCCAAACACCTTCCCCACAGAAGCTGTCTGAGACAGCGTTAGGTGTGGTTTTAAGTCACTAAGTGATGGGGGGTTCTGCAAGGCGGCAGTGGATATAACACAGCAAACAGTAATTGATCATCTCAGTTTGTAGATAGTAGATAAATTTTTAAAAAATGTGACAAGTGCACAGATGGAAAGGTAAGGAAGCCCCACGGCTTAGGGAGCATCAGTAAGGAGAACTTGCTTTTGTCTCTCTCCCGGGTAAGGAATCTCTTTGCAGGAGCAAAGGGCAATCTCACAGGAAAAATGAAATACTGGGGCAGTAAATACTTGAGAAGTCACAATACAGGTTTTTTTGGTTTTGTCTTCTATGGGGTTTGGGGGTTTTGTTTTGCTTTGTTCTGTTGAACAGTACTGCAGCCATTTCTGGGACTCTCACCATTCCCATTAAAAAATGACCATCTGCCTAACCCAGCCCCTGGGAAAACTTCTGATCCTCGATTACTGCTCTGTGTTTCCAAACCTGGGCGAGGCTTGCTGAGTGATGAACTAGGGAACTGAAACGGGTCACAACTTGATCGTGTATAGTTTCAATTCCGACAAGTCAGGTCTCAAGCAATAAACCCCAGTTATTCAGACACGTGCTTCTCATTCTTATCCTTATGCAGAACGTTTTGAAGTTTAATCTGGGTACTTATAGAAGCCTTTGGTATAGTTTTAAAAACCAAAACATTACACAAGTCACCATAGATGAGAGTTAAGAATAACAAAGGGTATTTAAATTCCAACAACAAATGTGGCAACCGAATAAACCAGTAGACTATTTTCAAATACTCTTCATGGAGAAATGTCACAATGTTTCTGGTATTTAAATATTTTTACATCGGCCAGATGACACAGTCATCCCTATGCCAAGAACCTGACTGATCTTTTTTTTTTTTTTTAAATCACTTTCTCCAGATTAACAACAGAATGTTCATGAATCAATGCAGGTTGGAAACAGGCTTAAAGATCCAACTGCTGAATAAAAAAGATGAACAGGGGAAAGAGTACATGTAATAAACAATTTTATATGGTAAGTAAAGAAGATAAAATCCTTGTCACAGCTTCTACATAAATACTAGTAAGGAAAAAAATAAATCCTGAATCACTTAAAAAAAAAAAACCCTATGGCCTTATAGTTCAATAGTTAGAACTTCTCAAATTACTTTTATTTATGTGTCCAGCAGGTTGGTATAATGATGCTCGATTTAGACACAAGGAAACTGGAAGTCTGGAATAGCAAACACATCTCTACCAAGGCCAGACAGCTAATAAATGTGAAGGACTTGATTTGGGGTACAAATGCACATGGATATACGATGTGAGTGGCAGAAATGTTTTGTAAGACAAAGGAAAAAAAAATCTTGATTTCTTCTTTTTTTTAGAATAAAAGCTCCTAATTTTTAAACACTGGCAAAAACAAAAACTGCTATTTATAACTACTCCGTGAGTTACATAAAGCTGGCAGGCTACGACTTTCCAACCTCTGGTGTTAACTGCTCACCTAAGATCACACTGCTTGCTCCCGATGGGAGAGGTCCTGCTGCTAGCCTTATTCATAGATAAGAAACCATGCCATGTAAAGCAAGTCTGAAATAAGAATGGGACGGAGAATTGCAGACAGCTGAACGGCTCTGTAGTCAAAGATCACACATGGCCAGAGGGGCCACTTTGCTTTATTCTTTCCCAAGGTTAATTAACAGCAGCTAGCAAGTCTCTTAGCAAGTCTCACCGGCAGCTGAAATGTCAGTTAGGCCCAGCAAGGTGAAAAGGGAAGTAAAGTCGTGATGAATGATGATGGCAACAGCCAGGTGCCCCCACCATGGGGCCTTTTCGGACAGCAGGGGCCCACGCTGCCCCCTTTCTGCAGCTCTGCTGCGCCGCAAGCTTCTTGGTACCTGGTTGCTATTTACATCTGCCCGGTTGCTGTTTGCCCTGCCTGTCACAGATGCCCAGGAAGGGTGCTGGCCCAGGGCTGGGTGTTTACAAAGACTGGCCATCCCACCTGGTTCTGTCTTCCTGTCTCTGATGTTCTGTCTAGTCTGCTGTTTGCTGAACTGGGTTCTTACCCACAGTTTCCAGATTCTCCCCCTCTCCTCCCATTGTCTTAAATTCTCGTCCGATCCCCTCACCCTGCAGCCACCTTAACCCAGCATTGACTCCTCGGAGTCCAAATGGTCAAATCATTAAGAAAAAGTGAAACACAGGTTCAAAACAGCGTCGTTGAATAGCAAAGTAAGACCCTGAGCTCTTACCATAACTGTTGAAGCAATCTCAAATTCAGTGCAATTTAGGATTCTCCTCACAGATTGAATATATTCCTAGAATTTAATTAGTATCATAATTTTCAATATAAACGTTTACAAGGTAAACCATTCCAAAGGCTATACAAATTGCTTAAAATGAAAAAATAATATTATAGAGTAATGCATTCTGAACAGGGAGTCTGTATGTTACCGCAATTAACTCTGTCTAGTCTATTACACATCAGAGGAAAGCTAATTTGCAAATTATGTACCAGCAGTTTGCTTGTGTCATTTATTTTATACTCAGAATGCTTTAACCACAGAAAAATGTTAGAAACAATGGTTAATTTCCCAGGCAAGCCCTCAAAAGTCCTTTTAACCCATGGAAGAGCAAAATACTGTATATCTGCAGGAGAATATAAATGCTGGGGCAGTAAGATGTAAGGAACCAAAGTTGATTACTGTTCAGACAGAATGGTAACAATTTTCTTAATATAAGTAGATTTAAGGTGTAATAATGGC
Organism: Camelus dromedarius; assembly: GCF_036321535.1. Classification (NCBI taxonomy): domain Eukaryota; kingdom Metazoa; phylum Chordata; class Mammalia; order Artiodactyla; family Camelidae; genus Camelus; species Camelus dromedarius. The sequence goes on along the minus strand of NC_087445.1, from coordinate 2,006,433 downwards.
AGACAAAATCAAGAAAGAGAAAGACATTCTGTAAATGCTTAATTTGTACCAGATACTCTACCAAGTTGAAATTAAAAGCTAATCTGAACCTAAATCCCTAAACTTCATCCATCATACAATGGTCTCTTTCAAATAACTGTTTAGCCACTAGAAATTAACGTTTGCACCTACTAGTGTAATAACACATCACCATTATAAAGTATACACATAAGAAATTAAAAGGAACAAGATAAAGTGACAGTTATTTCTAATATGAATTATACATTGTAATTGTGCTTAAAAAACCCTTCGCTCACTAAAATATTAATACATTTAATAGTTAATGGGATTGATATGCTTCATTTTTTTAAAAATCTTGATTTAGAAGTCTAGCTGTAAGTTCAGCCATTTCAATTCTTGATTTTTAACAGGTGCTATAACTTAAAAAGATACATTACCATAATATGTAAATGCAAATGCAGGAATGATTACACTCATTTTTTTTTATCCCATCCAGCAATGATGTACATTTGGTTAGTGAATTTCCAACTTCCTAAATGCTAATCAGATGTTAAAAACTTGGGAAACTGCTGCACTTTTTAAAAATGTTTATTAGCAAATGAGTTAAAAAAAACCCACTGAAACATTATTTAGATGATTTCAAAGCAGGTTATAAAATTTTGTTTTGTGGCTATCAATATAATACTTTACTTTGAAAACCAATTAAAGGGAAACAGACATTCATTCTGCCTTCTCAGTAGGAAAACTGGTTTCAGGGTAACCAAAGAGCCCCCGCTGAACGAGGGACAGCTCAACCCCCATAAGAGTAAGCCAGCTAATAAATTACGGGGGAGTGACATAATTAGAAAGATGTTATACTGAAAGCGTAATAAAATTACTGATTCGGGCAAGTATGATCAATTGTTTAAAACACTAAGATGCACGACTGAAGGGGAACTGATTATACAAACAGTTTCAAAATAATACCACACAGAATGCTTAATTCATAAGGAGAACACAGTACATTGAAGGGACGTGACAGCTGGCACCTAATAACCATTAACGGTCATTTAGGTATTATATGCCTTCTGATGTGACGCAACACATATTACTAATGCACAAGGTTATAGATACAACTTCCAACTCACAAGAAATACAAAGAATGGAGAGACGAGTGAAAAATACAATAAAGAAGAAACCAGAGAAATTCAACAGGTGGAACTTTCTACAATAACAGGTCTGGTCTCTTCATAAATCAGTGTTCACAAAAAAGGACCATGTGCGAGAGAGTCTAAGAACACGACAACCCCATGCAAGGAATGGTCCTGGATTAGACACTGGTTTGGAAATTTTGCGTCAGTTGAGAAATATGATTATAATCTGGGTATAAAGATGATAAAACAAGCATAAAATGAAAGAAGAGATCACTGACTAAAAAAAAAAAAATCGGGTGATAAACCCTGTACTGGTTCATATATCCTGCTTCTATAAATATAAAAAGTACTTTTTAGAAGAAATCTTTCTAAATTTCTCAAGGGTATAAATATCAGTTTTGTACATGACCTTTTATTTAAATGACAAAATGACAGAACAGACTTTCAAACTTTTATTTTCAAAATACTCTCTCAATCGTGAATGTGTTTTGAAAGGCACTTACTTTTCCACTTAGAACTTCACCATTACTTGAAATGACAGGTCAAGGAGCATCACCCCAAAGTCTGGCTAGCAAAGAGACACTGACTTATCTCAACAGGATAGCAAACTTAGTCCTTTCGTAAAATGATACAGTTCACTTATCTTTTTGGAAAAAAAAAAAAAAACTCTGTTATCTTTTATGTTCTTTAACCCTTTTACAGTGAGTGGTACAGAAAGATGTTTAGTTTCATCCTGATTGGTTACCCAAGAATCTACCATTTCAAAACAACTAGCAAATTCATTTACCAGACCACATAAACTGTAAGGCATGGAAATACGTTGAAAACAAATGAACAGTTAAACTGTTCTCACTTCTGATACCACAGATGGCGCCTGACCGCCCGACAAAAGAATTAAATAAGCATGGGCATGTCAATCCTATTTTAAGCATTTGAGTATTTGAAGCATTTGTAAAGCCTAACCTCTTCTGTTTTAAAAATAAATAGGATTACTAACACTTGATTCTCACACCCTCTCACGCCCCCTTTTAGGTCCTTTTGAGCCCACAAGCATACAATTCCTTTCCCAGGTCCAGAATTTAAAGGGACAGATAAAGAGAGTCAGTCCATTTGGAACACTTCCTTCCTGATAGTTCTTTCTCCAGAGTTTTTGTTTGTGATTTAGCATCACTACACCACCCTCTAAGTCAGTCACCAAAAAGCCTTATTATCGCCAGAACTCCTCAAACAACTCCAGAAAAAGGTTATCAGGCTTGAAGATCAATTTTTAGGGAGTTTTCACTCATCTCTACAAATCTTTAACCAGAGGATTCAACAGACTTCAACCAGATCAAACCCTTACTTACTTCTATTTTGATGTTTAATCTTGGGGGATAGCCTTATTATATCTTGACATTCCTTTGCTACTATTAATAAATCTCCGTTTCTTAGAAGTTTTTCTGCTCCTGCGTTAGCCGGCCAGTCATGGCTACAAAGATATTCGTTACAGCCAAAAGATGTAATCCTCCTGCCAAGCTGGCTTCTAACTGAACAGAGGAATGAACTCTAGTCCTAATTGCTTCCCTGGCACTTTCCTAACCAATCAAATCAGTGCTAACCTGGGAGTGTAAAATCCTGGAAGGATTTCTAAATCTAAAATACATTAACTATAGAAAAATAAACGTCTGCATGCCAAAATACAACCATAAACAAAGTCAAAAGGCCAGCACCAAACTGGGAATGGATATGCTAACAAATTTTCAATCAATATGCCAAGGAGTTACTGCTTTTTCACTAGCTATAAAAAACAACAGCAAAAGGGACACTATGAACTCATTTACAAAACAGAAACAGACTTGCAAACATAGTAAACAACCTTACAGTTACCGGGGAAAGGGGGTGGGAGGGGATAAATTTGGGAGTTTGAGATTTACAAATGTTAGTCACTATATAAAAAATAGATTTTAAAAAAAGTTTCTTCTGTATACAGCACAGGGAACTATGTTCAATACCTTGTAACAACCTTTAATGGAAAAAAAAAAGGAAAACGAATGTATGTATGTATATGCATGACTGGGACATTGTGCTGCACACCAGAAACTGACACACTGTAACTGTACTTCAATTGAAAAAAAAAACAAACAGCAATAAGATTTAAAAAGAGAGATCTCTTATTTAGAAAATTATCAAGTGTTTTGTTTCTAAGACAACCCCTGGCTCCCACCATGCCCACAGCCATCCTCTAAGGGGTTCTTGCACACTGAAGTCACCCTATCTGGCTCCTCAAGACCCCACCATCTTAGGGACATCCCATCTGACCAGAGACAAATGACTGAGCCCAAAGCAGCCCAGGCAGAGCTCTGTGTGTTCTGCTCAGGAGCATGTAGTTGGAACTGCTCCAGCCATCCAGACTTTCCCTTGGGCAGTGTAAAGACTTTCACTGTTACACCAAGGGCCATTTCTCCAGGGTTCCCTTTAATATTTTATGAACACCAGGATTCTGGCTGCATCCGTTTTCCTGCAAAGCTGTCATGATTTACACTAATCCTCAGGGTTCCCCTCCCTAGTAACTGGCCAAGGAACGGGACCAAATGCCCCAATTAAAACAGCCACCTCCCCATACTCTTTTCCTTGGGACCCTGCATAGGCTCTTTCCACCCCTGCTCAGGATTTTTGCTGCTAAGCACAATAAATACGAGACATGACAAAAACAAAAAACAAAAACAAAAACAAAAAACAAAAAACAAACATAAATACTCTATCTGGGTAAGCTTAAGAATTCAAATATTAAGAGACCTAATCTACAACCTCTTTTTCATACATTCAGAGATGATAATAAAACTTAGTTATCTCAGGAACATTTTTCTCAATTACTTTTGTGAGCACAAATACAAAACAAACCCCCCATAGGCCTTAATCATTGTTGTTAACCATACACCTTAAACACAGAAAAGGAAACTATTCAATTTTGAGGTTTCAACTAGTTACTAGTTGAACTTCAGTTTCAACTAGTACCACCAACTTTTGTTCTCATCATTGTAAATTCCAGATTATCAAACTCCGTGTCAGAAAAATGATTTTAAAAGAAAACATGACAGTAGCAGGTGGCAAGCAGGGGGAGAAAAGAACTTATCTCAAGAACTCTGAAACGCAATCCTCTTTTATCTACATTAACTATGACACCTGCCATGGGTGTGAGTGGAAGAAATACCCACTCCACATTCTTCTGCACTGAACAGACTAGCTAGCTTCCACACCACCAGAAAAATGAGGGGCACCACTCTGGAGGAGCCTTTAGCTTACTCAGGACGACTGTTACTTGGGTACTCCTGAGGATGGATGCACTGGGTGCCAGACAAAATTTGACTCTCAAAAACCAAATATCTTCCGTGATATTTACAAATAAGTGAAATTCACAACTCACGGAAATACTGGCAATTCCAACGCACACTTCCAATGACCCAAACAGACCAACCACTCAATACCGTATGTAATCTACGTAGCATGTGACCCATTTTCCTAGAAGACTCACATGCCTAGTCCTCCTGCCACCTGTGTTTAGAATCACACCTTAGGGGGAAATGGCCTGTATTCAAATTATAAAGCGCTCCTACCTCATAAGACATACTTTTGACGCTTTTTTTAAAAATTAATTATTGGTCCTGACTCCCCTTTTACCACTTTACTAAATGGATCATGAGTTAATAAAAACATAGCTTTGGCGCATTTAAGTGCCATGACATGTAAAAAGGTTTTCATGCGAGCTGGTCAATTTTTTTAGAAAAATAGACTTTTTAGAGCACTTTTCAGGTTCAGAACAGCAAAACTGAGTAGAAGGTACAGAGCTCTCCCACATACCCCTTCCTCCAAAGCCTTTTCCAGTTGGTCCATTTTTTTAAAAAAAGCAAAACATGTTCTTTCTGGAAAGAAACCAGGACAGCTTAGAAAAAGTAATTTCCGAATTCCAACCCCAAATGTAAAGCACCACTGTTGTCTGCGTCTTCCCTGACGCAACTGAAAAGTAGTTGAATACTTACCATATAGCATCCAACAAGGAAAGCAGCATTGGCTTGTTTTCTCTGATCAGGGCCAGTAAAATGAATAATTTTCTTCCTCATCATTGTAATGGACTGCATAAAGATAAACAGCTGTTAGTGTTTGCTTTTAATTTCAAGTTCTCTAAAACTTAATGATTTTGTGATTAAACTTTGTGATTAAAATAAATTCCAAATCTCACAATGGCCAAGTATTCATACTAGCAAGACTTTTTCTTTAAACATTAGCTTTGATACCCTGAAGTACCATGTACCTCCCCAGAAAAGGTATATTTTTGGAGTAAAATGAATGCACCATTAAAGAGTAGGAGATGAGATACCTGAAACTAAGATAATACTGTAAATCAACTATACTTCAATTTTTAAGAAAAAAAAGTAGGAGAGGAGACAGGAACAGATATATGCTCCAAGTATATATCTCTGGAAGAATATATAAAAAGTTGGAAAAGGTTAAGAGAGATCTTTTCTTTCCTTTTCCTACTGTCTGAAAATCTATTCCCAAAACCTTTAAATCAAAATAAAAGGGTACAGAAATGGGCAAAGGTAATTCATTCTGTAAGAAATCAGGACAGTGAATGGGGTAGGGAGGGATGGGGTGAAGAGGAAGATACAGAGATAACCCACGAGTGTCAGTGGGTCCTTCTGCAGTGTTGCTGGGGTGCTAATAATGTTCTCTTCCTGACCCCATGATCAAGATGATTACCCATGCCTATTCAGTTTGTGAAAATTCATTGAGCTGTATACTCATCATCTGTAAGTATTTCTGTATGTACATTCGCTTCCATAAAAAGTCAAAAACAAAAAGGATATGGAATTTAAAAACCAAAGGAACACACTGTTAGTACTTCCTCACCTGAACTTCACTAACGTGAGCAGAAATGGATTCAAGTAAGGGTCAGGAACAGGATACATTCAGCTGAATAAGCAAGGTGCCTCTTAGCTTCTGTGAGTCACTGTTCCAGTGATAAATATGTACCTATTTTCCTCTATTGTTCACGTAGGGTAAGAGATTCAAGTTGATAAGAACCCAACCAGCCTTCAAGCAGCACAAACACAGGAGACTCAGTGCCAATTCTCAGCACACGTTTATCACTATTAATTGAACAGGAATCAAGGCTTTGATCAGACGAGATGGTCAACACCCTGCAAGGTGTTCTAGTAAACAATTATTTAATTCTTAAAAAAGGACTACCATATTCTCAGTTGATCAAGTATGTTAAAAAAAAATCTTTCAATATTAAAGCAAGTGAACACAAGTGGGGGAAAGGAAGTTATTTTTAGCTGCCTGGTCCTGCATGAACCAAAAGACCTGCCATTAGTAACTGGAAAAGGGGAGCAGGGGGAACATAAATACCCAAGGCCATAAATGCTTACATTCCTGTTCAAGGGAGGAATAAAGTCCAGAAAGAAGAGTCTCCATCTCTGTATAAATCTCTAGTGACTACAAACACAATACAGAATGAAAAAGCAATGCTACAGCTTCCATTTTACATATAAATTCTACATAGTAACTTATCAGACAGGTGTTTCTAATATTTATGATGTGGAATTTTACATTTGATGCTCAAAGAAAAAAATCTGCCTTACCCACATACTTTAAATATAATTTTTAATTAAAAATAAATTTTATTTCTTTGTACTAGTCCTAGTAAGTAATCAACTGAATAAACTTGTTTTGAAAAAGCACCTGCCCCAATCAATACAATCCCTATCAAAATACCAATGGCATTTTTCACAGAACTAGAACAGATAATTTAAATTTTGTATGGAAACACAAAAGACCCCGAATGGCCAAAATAATCTTGAGAAAGAAGGACAGAGATGGAGGAATCGTGTTCCCTGACTTCAGACTATACTACAAAGCTTCAGTAATCAAAACAGTATGGTGCTGCCACAAAGAGACACATAGATCAACTGAATAGGATAGAGAGTCCAGAAATAAACCCATGCACTTACGATCAATCTACAACAAAGGAAGCAAGAATATACAATGGAGAAAAGACAGTCTCTTCAATAAGTGGTGCTGGGAAAACTGGACGGTTACATGTAAAAGAGTGAAGTTAGAATATTCTCTAACACCACATCCAAAAATAAACTCAAAATGGATTAAAGACCTAAATATAAGACCAGATACTGTAAAACTCCTGGAGGAAAACATAAGCAAAATACTCTTTGACACAAATCACAGCAATATTTTTTCGGATCCATCTCCTAAAGTTAAAGGAAATAAAAGCAAAAATAAACAAATGGAATGTAATTTAATTTAAAAGCTTTTGCACGACAAAGGATACCATCAACAAACAAAAAAAAACAACCTACTGAATGGGAGAAAATATTTGCAAATGATATGATTGATAAAGGATTAATATCCAACATATATAAACAGCTCGTACAACTCAACATCAAAAAAAAATTTTTTTTTAATGAGCAGAACTGAATAGACATTTTTCCAAAGAGGAAATGCAAATGACCAATAGGCACATAAAAAAATGCTCAACATCACTAATAATCAAGGAAATGCAAATCAAAACCACAATGAAATATATCACCTCACACCTGTCAAAATGGCCATCATCAAAAAGAACAAATAACAAATGTTGGCAAGGATGTGGAAAAAAGGGAATCATTCATTCTACACTGTTGGTGGGAATGCAGTTTGGTGCAGCTACTGTGAAAAGCAGTATGGAGGTTTCTCAAAAAAACTAAAATTAGAACTAGCATACCATACAACCCAGCAATTCCACTCCTGGGCATATATCCAAAATAGCCAAAATGCTAATTGGAAAAGATACATGCACCTGAATGTTCATAGCAGTATTATTTACAAAAGCCAAGATATGGAAGCAACCTAAGTGTCCATCAACAGACTAATGGATAAAGAAGATGTGGTATATATACAATGGAATACTACTCAGCCATAAAAAAGAATGAAATCTTGCCATTTGCAACAACGTGATGGACTTGAAGGGTATTAAGCTAAGTGAAATAAGTCAGACAAGAAAGACAAATACAAAGATATCACTTATATATGGCACCTAAAAAAATAAACTAAGTGAATATAACAACAAAGAAACAGACTCACAGATAAAGAGAACAAAATAGTGGTTACCAGTGGGGAGGGAGGGATGGGCAATATAGCAGTGGGAGAGTGGGAGGCGCAAACTACTGGGTATAAGACTGGCTCCAGGATGTATTGTACAATGTGGGGAATACAGCCAACATTTCGAAATAACTGTAAATGGAAAGTAACCTTGAAAATTTTTATTAAATATTTTTAATTAAAAAAAAAAGCACCTGCCACCATATCCAGTGTTTCTACTTGAGAATTTACAGTGACTAATTTGGAACTGCTAGTAGTACGTATACACTTCTTACTGTACATGACCAAAAATTCAAAGTTTTTCTTTAAATAAATGAGTATGGTCTAAGTTCAAACTAATAGTAACACACTTTTACAACTCAGTGATACGGTCTTAAAGATAAGCTGTTTGCCCTTATTTCCCTGCTCCTTAATCATATGTGGGAAGTGAAGAGCCACAAGTTAGTAAAATTTCATGGGAGGCTCAAGATATAATGAGATAAAGATGAACCGACTTCTCTTTATTAGTTTGCTGACACTCCCTATCACAGTGAAGGCAGAAAGAATAATGATCAAAGGAAGGAAAGATTTTCTTATGAGGTTCAGTTCCAGTAGGTCAAACGATAAGAGGTTCACTTTAATGTTTTTGTTTTGTTTTTTAGGAGAGAGGTAATTAGGTTTATTTATTTATTTTTAAGGGAGGTACTGGGGATTGAACCCAGGACCCCGTGCATGCTAAGCACGCACTCTGCCACTGAGCTATACCTTCCCACCAAGGTTAACTTTATTAACCATTTTCACTTTGACTTTTCAAATAGCTGAGCATCGCTAATCCAAACCAGAACCAAATGATCCACACTTAATCCATTCAATCAAAACGCTGGAAAACAGATACATTATGACTTTAAAAGCCATAAACCATGGGTATGTCCCGAATATCACGGCAGTGAAGAAGCATGACATTTCCTTTTTAAAAACAGAGGGATCCCCCCTCCCCTCAAGATCAGGCTAATAATGATTTACTTAAGTCAAGTCTTCAGTAAAAAATATTTTACCTTTAATTTCTTATTTATCTTGCAGCAATATCTGTAAACCATTGCTAGATTCAGTGGTCCAAAATCTGCGTAGAAGCTTTAAAAACGAAAAACAAAAATGTGTATGTACATTCTAGAGGCTCTGAATATAAATGCCTGTTTGTAGCTACAAGGTCAAATTAAAGTAAGAAAGCATACACCAAATTATTATAGGTCATACAACTTAAAGGTACTGCCTTACTAATGGAAGAAATACTCTGATTAAAAAATTGACTATTAAAATGCATGACAAGTGCTATAACACTTAAATCTAACCTCAAACAATATATGAAAATACCTTCTGAATTTTTTTTTTAAAAACCCTCTTTTTCCACACATATTTTTTCCACTGGCAGAAACATGTCTTAAGAACTTGTTTGCATAAACAGTTAGCCTGCTCTGAGGTTTAGCAAGAATGGTAGCTGGTTAGTACACTAGTTTATACCTCATTATACTGTAAACTATTAGAATTCCAAATGTAAATTGTTCAATTTAGGGAGGTTCTTTCATTTTAATGTTTTCCCTAAGGATCTATTTTATTACCAAGGGTTAAAGAAAAAAGCATCCTGCAGTTATCAATCAAAAGATCTGCAATTTTCCAATGTTATAAACATACCTTTAGATTCTTCAAAATAAAAAAAAGTTACTAACAATCTTTTAAAAAACAATACTTACTTTTCATATTCAAGTTCATTATCTATGCTGAAATAATGTACATTTGATGAACTCTTTGGTCTGCTGTAGAGAATGGCAAAACAAAGGCGATCTGAAATGGAAAAATTGCAATGTTCCTTCCTTCACATGATCAAAAACGTTTCATATATGCAACTCTTTCCAAATAAAGTCAAACTTTTTTTTTTCCATGCATGTTTCAGATGGTAAGGGTGCCAATGGATAACTTCGAAATGTTCCGTCTACTCTGATGGGTAATAATAAATAATCAACTTTTTAAAAGGAGCAATTGCCTTTAATATATGTTTCAATAGCAATAAACGATATGGCCTGATTTCTTAAGGAACCTCCCATCACAAAGTGTCAGTTCCCCTGGACAAAAGTCATTTCAGCAAATGGCAAGCATGCATTTGATGGCTAGGCCATCAACCTGGATGACTTCCGCTGTTTCGCTCTGTTTTTAAGATATCCTAAGAAGTCATTTCAGCAAGAAACTGTATTTTAAGTAAAGAGAAGACACTTTCAAATTTCAAAATACGGCTACAGGACACAACAAAGCAAACAATATGTTTATCCAACTATTCTTAGGAATCACTACTTTTGAAGTGACTTTTACAATCAGACAGGTTACCATTACAGCAGAAGCAATGAGTTTTCTGGACGGTGAGTATGAAATGTACTTGTGTTGCACAAATAAATGTAGTTAGGTTGCTGTGAAGTTTAGCAAGAATGGTAGCGAAGTAGTAAAGCTTGGAGGCTCCACCCTCCCTCCCCCGCCCCGCCCCACCCCAAAAAGGGTTGCCAAAAATCCCTCATCCGCAATACCTAGTAGAGCTAGTTGAATACCTGCATTCAAATTGTGGTAAAACCAAGTACAGCCCTTAAAATAGCAAGAAAAAAAAAAGGGCGTCAGCTGGCATCCCTTCCCCAGATGGCAATTTCAACAATTTCTGTCTGCAATTCAACTCACACAATTGCTGTCTTTATTCCCCTGTAAACTCCTCAACTAGAATGTCTTGCAACCACAAACACTCCAGCGGATGACGGGGCTTACTCCTTTGCAACCGCAAATGACCCTTGATCCCTGTGCACAGGGAGCTTGGATTTTGCTCCCTGAAGTGGAGAGCCTACCAGCCAAGGGGTAAGGACACAAGGATCCCAACTACACACATCAGTGCGGATTCCGCCCGGGGGGCTAGGAGTCCTAGGAGGCCACCCACGCTCATGAGACAGCATCGATCCTGGCCCTGAAGTTTAAAGGCACCCCTTGGCCAGCACCGGGGGCCTCCCTGACCCCGGGCACTGCCTGAGGCCCTCTGAGTAGGGGGTGTTGCGGGGGCGCCCGGGCCAGGCGAGCCCCGCGCCCTCCGCACTCACCTTTGATCACCTCGGCCACCAGAGGGGTCCCTGCGCCCTCCCGGCTCATGACTCCACAGCATCTGGAAGGCGGGGCGCAGGGCAGCGCCGGGTGGCCAGGGAGCAACCAGCCACGGAACGAGGAGGGCCGCGACCACACCCCCAAAGTTTCAAAAACAAAAGTTTAAAGGGCCGCGCCCCAGCACTGGGCACGGCGACGCCCCGGGGACGCCCACCCCGGCCCGCCAGCCCCGGAAGTTCAAAACTCCTCAAACGCCCCGAACTGGGCGGCGAGGGAACCACCCCCAGCCGCCCCGGCTGCGCTTCGCCCCGCCTCGGGGACAGGGGGCGGTCGTCTGTGGCGCCAGGCCCCTCTAGCACCGAAACTCCACTCTCAAGAGTGGGAACGCGGGGCAGAGGGTCACAGAGGCAAACACAGGCTCCGAAAGCGATGAAGAGGAGGACTTCTCGGGGGAGGAGGGCTCCGAGGCGGATCTGAGCCGCCGCCGCCGCCGCCGCCGCCAGGGGGCGCTGCAGCGGGGCCGGGCCGAGAGGCGGCGTCCCGGCCCCGGCACAGGCATCCCGGCCCGGGCACAGCCCTGCGCGGCCGGCGCCCAGCCTCCAGGACCCGCGCCGGCCCGGAGCTCCGGCCGCCGTCGGGTGCGGCCGCGCTGGGCGTCGGGCTCGCCTGGCTGCTGGCGTCTCATTTTAAATGGACCTCTTCAAAACTGAACAAAAATGAAAGGTAAGCCTAAAACTGAGGTCATCCATTCCTTAGATTTCGCCTTAGAAAAGTACTGGGATGGTTGAAAAACAAAAATTCCAACACCATACTAAGCAACCATTCAAATATTTTCTAAAACTATGTTCCTATGTTAGTCTCAAGTGAAAAAAAAATACAGTATGTTCCCAATTTTGTTACATACAATGTGGTACTGGGATTACAGGGTTATTTTTATTCCCTTCTATATTCTTCCAAGTTTCCTACAGAAAGGTGTAACTTTAATTATCCGTGAAAAAAATGTACAATGACTCTCCCATAAAACGAACAAGCAATATACAGTAACAGCTATTTCCCCAGAATTGCACTTTATCATCAAAATATACACATTATATATCACAATATATACATTTTCCCCTCAAAAGTAAACCTTCATACCTCCTAACCTTATTCTAAACTTCCAGCAGATTAAAGATTTTCAATGTAACAAAACTATGAATTATTTTTAATGAAGCAAAAATCTAAGTAAGAGAATCTGTTAAATTGGTAAACATTTTTAAATGGTCTTCGCAGCAATAAACTCAAATTCGAGATAAACTGGAAAAATATTTTAAGTCCATCTCAAGAAGATGCCCAACTTCAACAAATGTATCTTACGCGAAATAACAAAAACGTAATTTTAAACTGTGGGGTACTACTTTCCCTTCTGCCTGGCAAAAATCAAAGGAGTTTATAAGGCACTGTGTTGATGAGGCGGGCACTCTTATTGCCTGTAGGTAAGAATATAAATTAGGACAACCTCCGTGAAGGGCAACCACGGGCAAACTTGGCAGAAATTTTCAAGACTGAAAATTAAATACTGGCAAGGTAGCCACGATAAGACTGCTAAAAAGTACAATTTTTAGGTGCATATTTATAACATGTATGTATATGACTGTGGATGAAATCTTGCATATCTCTGGAAGGAGACACACTGGTAGTGGTGAATGCCTTTTTAGGGGGAAACTGGGTGTCTGGAACTTTTTAACTTTTGAATTTTGTAACATACAGTACCCACTCAAATTTATGAAGCTTTTTGAAAGGTGAACTTGCAGGCTAATAATATTTTTCCAAAGCTGACTCGTCATCAAGATATAAAGCATGCAAGAAAGCACAGGATTAAGACAACCTGGAAAATGTCCTTTGCACACATTTAACCAACAGTAACTTCTTGCTACCATCTCTTGAAATCCAATTTCTTTTCACAAACGCAAGTAAAACTGGAAGGAGCAAGATGGAAATGGGGAGGAATTTTCCCTCCAAGTCGAGACCTGAAATATAATTTTATGTTTTATGGGGTGGAGGGGAATCAGTGATTTTTGATGTCCAATTTATCTCTGTACAATATATTCTCAACATTCTATTATTAGAGTCACACTGATGAACTACTACGGAGTCTTAAGTGCTGAGATGAGAGCTATTTATTAGAAACCGAGAGCTAGAGAACAGGTTTCTCGATCACATTTTGCTTAAAGGTTCATGATTCAACTTACCCGCCTGTAAACCCATGTGTCCTCCCTTTAATGTGTTTGTTGTCAAAAAACAGAAAACGGAATTATTGAAGTGGTAAACCTTTCTTGCCTGTATATGCCCATCACATAAAGTCACCACTCCTGCTTCTTTGACTGACATAAGACAGTAGAAGGAAATGCAATCTCATGGTTTTAAAATATTGATAAAAACATTCAAAAATCTACCCTTGTGCCTACGGTTCTGACTTGGCTCTTGGGGCCTCCAGTTTGCTACTTCTTCCTTTAATAAGTATTTGTTAAATAAATGAAAAACATTGTCCCGCCTAACAGCTGTAGCTATCTGGGGCATAATTAATCATGAAACAGAGAGGTATGTTCTAAACCAATTGAGAAATACAGGTAGAAGTCAAGTGGCAATGAGAACACACTGTCACTTTTTAGTACAAATGAACTAGACTGACTTCAAGTCCTGGCAGAGCAACGATAGAAGTAAGTGCACGGCTTCCCTGCAGGATGGGGACGTCTACCCTTGGTGAATGCCCTGTTCATAAAAGTACTGATTAAAAAAAAAAGAAGCATCGCTCCCTAAAGCAATGACAGCTAACAATTATTCAGAATTTAGTGCCAAGTACTGCATTACTGAGCTCATTACCACCCATGAGACAAATACTCCTACTTTCAGTATTTTCCAGGAAAGGAGACCTACTAAAGGGGCAAAGTGACCACCAACCTGAGCAGAGTCACAACACTTGTTGGAAAAGTAGCAGAATGAGGATTTGAACACAGGCTGTCTGGCTGAAGCCTGAGATTTTAAAATTCCTGCCTCAGAGACGTGCCTTAATATAAAGGCAAAAGTTAATTAAAACAATATGATTTTAACACAGCAAGACACAAATATGAACCTAGGCATATATGAAAACTTAGTATATGAGAAAAAAACCTGGTTTTTCAATCAGTCACAAAGATGGCCTAATTCAATAAGGGACAAGTGTCTATATGTATGAAAAGAAAAGGAGGTTCCAATCTATGTATAAAATAAATACCAGATGAAATAAGCTTTTAAAAGCTATCCGCTGACTATAAAAATTATAGCAAATAATTTTATAATTTAAACAGGACTTTTAAGCATGATGCAAAACTCAAGTCATAAAAGGAAAAAAAGAAATCTAGGGGAAAATATATTACAAAGGGTTAATCATCACAACAGACAAAAAGGTAACTACAAAACAATAGAACAACCAATAAAAAATAAAACTCTATAAAGTCAATTCAGAAAAGAAATACAAATAGCCAATAGCATATTAAAAGAAAGTTATTCTTACACATGGCTCAACGTTAAAAAATCCATCATCCTGAATAGATTACGGATAGAGAACCATTTTCAACAGAGAGGACAAACTTTTCAAAAAATGGGATATTCACTGAAATCATCATGTATAAGGTCGCAAGGAAATCACAGCAAATTCAGGACAACAAAGAGCATACACATCATATAATTACCACAAAACAATAAAATTTGAAGTTTATTGATGAAAAGGTAACACCCGCAAAAATCTATCAACTTACGAATGTTTAAAACCCATTTCTAAATAGCTTGCAACAAAAATTAAAGGACAATTCAACACAAATTAAAATTAATCTCAATAAGAAGAATTCACGTTCAAATCTAGGGAATATGGTGAAACAAAATCTGAAGAAAAACATCTGCCTAAAAAAGGTTCCCTTTGTCACAACGCTCACACAAAAAAAAATAAACTCCACCTGGACTAAAGCTGAATGTAACAGTTCTTTCTGGTTCTCTACACTCCACACCATGGTAGGATTGCGCAACCTGACTTTTGAGGATAAATGAGCAGTGGCGAAATGTATCACTTCCAGGCGAGAGAACTCAGCCAGAACTCTTTCCTAACGATCAGCAGCAATCAAGATTATAGCTGAAACAGAACCATTTAAGAAAACTGGCGGTGTTTATAAAAATGAGCATCACACGTCTTTTGACTTAGTAATTCCACTTTTAGGTACACATCCAACAGTAATGCGTTTTTGTTCACGTTCACCGGGAAAAGGTTCAAAAAATGGTTCACAGAATCATTATTGGTTACAGCCAAAAACTGAAAACAAACCAAATGTCCGGAAACAGTGAGGTGAAACCCTCTGATACTTTCTTACAATGGAATATTGTGTAATGGTAAGGATGAATGAATGAACTGTGGCCATGCACATCATGGATGATTCTCACCAACACTGAATGAAAGAAGCCGAACACCAGCACAAAAATAGTATGATTCCATTCATGTAGATTTCAAAGCCAGACAAATCTACAGCAATAAGAATGACAATGGGGTTTATGCTTGAAAGGGGTAGTGCCTAGTCTATACAGAGCACAAGGCTGTGGTTTCTGGAGTATGATGATATTCTGTTTCTCAATCCACATGCTAGTTACTTACCCGTGATAATACAAAGCTGTCTATCAAGCTGTACACTTTGTGCACATTTCTGTGCATGTATGAATTATCAGTACACATATTATAGATACGTGTATATTATAAAATAAATTAAGACTTTGGTTGTTATATTCAATAAAAAGTGGTATGTATGCTCCACCAGCCTTGGTCACAAAAGTAAGATTTATAACAGCTCTTACTTAACCAGAGGTGGACATGAACAAAAAATTCACTTTTACTTTGTTACATTCCCCTAAGATTTGGGGGCTGTCAAAGCAAGCTACAGATTTAACGTGATCCCTATCAAATTATCTATGACATTTTCACAGAACTAGAACAAATAATCCTAAAATTTATACAGAATCACAGAAGACCCAAAATTGCCAAAGCAATACTTAGGGAAAAAAAACAAAGCTGGAGGCATAACCTTTCCCAGACTTCAGACAATACTACAGAGAGCTACACTAATCAAAACAGCATGGCATTGGCACAGAAACAGACAAATGGATCAATGGAACAGAATAGAGAGCCCAGAAATAAACCCACACACCTACGGTCAATTAATCTTCATCAAAGGAGGTAAGAATATACAAATGGAGTAAAGACAGTCTCTTCAGCAAGTGGTGTTGGGAAAACTGGACAGCTGCATGTAAATCAGTGAAGTTAGAACACTCCCTCATACCATAAATAAAAATAAACTCAAAATGGCTTAAAGATTTAAACATTTAAAGACAACAAACATTATAAACCTCTTAGAAGAAAACATAGGCAAAACATTCTCTGACATAAATCATAGCAGTATTTTTCTAGGTCAGTCTCCCAAGGAAATAGAAATAAAAGCAAAAATAAACAAATGAGACCTAATTAAACTTACAAGCTTTTGCACAGCAAAGAAAACCATAAGCAAAACAAAATAACCTATGGAATGGGAGAAAAATATCTGCAGATGATGGGACTGACAAGGGCCTATTATCCAAAGTATATAAACAGCCCATACAACTCAATAACCAAAAAACACAACAACCCAATCAAAAAATGAGCAGAAGGCCTAAACAGACATTTGTCCAATGAAGACATACAGGTAGCCAACAGGCAAATGAAAAAATGCTCAATTATTGCTAATTATCAGAGAAATGCAAATCAAAATTACAATGAGGTATCACCTCACACCAGTCAGAATGGCCATCATTAAAAAAATCCACAAACGAAAAATGCTGGAGAGGGTGTGGAGAAAAGGGAACCCTCCTACACTTTTAGTGGGAATGTAATTTGGTGCAGCCACTACGGAAAACAGTATGGAAATTCCTTTAAAAAGAAAAAAGTAACTTACCATACAATCCAGCAATCCCACTTCCTGGGCATATATCCAGAGAAAATTCCAATTTGAAAGATACACACACCCCAATGTTCACAGCAGCCGCTATTTAAAATAACCCAAGACAGGGAAGCAAACTAAACGTCCATTAGCAGATGACTAGGTTAAAAAGTTGTGGTAAAAATACACAATGGAATACTACTCAACCATAAAAAAGGAAATAATGCCATTTGCAGCAACATGGATGGACCTAGAGATTATCATACTACGTAAAATAAGTCAGACAAAGACAAATATCATATGACACTACTTACATGTGGAATCTAAAAAAATGATACAAATGAACTTATTTACAAAACAGGAAAAGATTCAGACATAGAAAACAAAATTACAGTTTCTAAGGGGAAAAGGCAGGGGAGGGATAAATTAGGAGTTTGGGATTATCAGATACAAACTAGTATATATAAAATAGGTAAACAACAAGGTCCTACTGTACAGCACAGGGATTACATTCAATATCTTGTATATATATATTTATATATAACTGAATCACTATGGTGTATACTAGAAACGAACACAACATTGTAAATCAACTATACTTCAGTTAAAAAATGAAAAATAATATAAAAAGATGTTAAGGTTGTCATCATAGTATAACCTAGCCTACCCCAAGTGATACAAATCTTTCAATGTTTAAGAAAAGTCTTAAATGAAGACACAAAATGCAAAAGTTATGAAGAGAAAGGACTTGATAAATTTACAAAGACACCATTAAAATATTTTTAGAAAAGGGGTGGGAGGAGAGTGGAATACAGTCCAAAAAGCTCCCAAGGCCAAAGTTGGAACAATTTGAGCAACAAAGTAAGTACATAACATTGGGTTATAACCCTAAGTATAAAATAAATATGCATGAGGGGGGAGGGTACAGCTCAGTGGTAGAGCACATGCTTATCATGCATGGGGTCCTGGGTTCAATCCCCAGTGCCTCCATTAAAAAAATAAGTAAAGAAAGAAATCTAATTACCATCCCCTGCCTTCAAAAACTAAAATAAAGTAAATAAGTCTATTTTAAAAACTTTAAAAAGTAAGCATGCAAACTAACCAAAAATAAAGCTTAAAAAAGGTAAAATAGGAGGGGAGGGTATAGCTCAGTGGTAGAGTACACACTTAGCATGCACGAGGTCCTGGGTTCAATCCCCAGTACCTCTGTTAAACTAAACAAACTAAACAAACAAACAAACAAATCTGATTACCCCCCCAAAAAACATAACAAAATAAAATAAATATGCATGAATCCATGCTGATATTAAAAAGGGATTGACTAAAGAAATGAAGAGACAAATCTTCCTTACAGAAGAATTCCAAATAACATATGTAGATACTTCCTTCTAAGAGTTAGAGATGACTCCCCCCATCTTTGGGTATGGGTTGGACCTAGTGACTTGCTTGCACAGAATACAGTAGGGAAAGTGAAAAACAGTAACTTTGCAGAGAAGAATCCTGGCCAACACTTCTTTAACCAAGTGATCGTAATTCACCAGTCATGTCATGTGGATTTCACTTACCCTCTGATCTGAAGCAATGAGAAGGGCACGTCTCCTCTGTGGTACCTTATTCCAAAAATGCAGTCTAGTCATTAGAAAATATCAAATAAAATTTGAGGAACATGAACAAAATACCTGACCAGTACTCCTCAAAATGTCAATGTCATGAAAGACAGGACTGAGAAGTTGTCACAAACCTTAGGTGGCTAAGCAGATGACAGCTAAACGCAATGTGGTATCCTAGGTTGAATCCTGGAATAGAAAAAGGGTATTTATGGGAAAACTGGGAAATCTGAATAAAGCCTGGAGTACCAGTGCTGGTTTCTTAATGTCCCATGGTCGTGCAGGATAATGTTATGGGCTGAATCGTGTCTCCCCTCCAAAATCCATACTAAAGCCCCAGCCCGCAGTGTGCCTGTGTTTGGAGACAGGGCCTTTAAAGAGGTAATTAAGGTTAAATGAGGTCATAAGGGTGGGGCCCTAACCCAATAGGATTGGTGTCCTTATAAAAAGAGGAAAAGACACCAGGAGTGCACATGCACAGAGAAAAAGCCATGTGAGGCCACAGCAAGGAGACAGCTGTCTCACCAGGAACCAGTCCTGTTGGTACATTAATCTTGCAATCAATCTTGCCTCTAGAATTGTGAGAAAATAAATTTCTGTTGTTTAAGCCAGTGAATGCGTTTACCTTATTATGGCAACCTGAGCAAATGAATACAAATAACATTCAAGGAAACTGAAATTGGGTGAAGAGTATACAGGAACTCTGTTACTATCTTTGCAATGTTTCTATAAATCTAAAAGGTATTTTAAAAAAAACCGACCGACTGGGAGAAAATATTTGTAACAATATTTGTAACAAAGAATATTTTATATATATGTATATAATATATCTCAAAAATGCCTATAAAATATCTTAAAATTGCAAACAGTCCCATAGAAAACTGAGTCAAGTATAAAAAAGGCAAGTCTGAAGAATAGGAATGACAAAAACAATGTGTGAGATGTTTAACCTAATAAGTAATCAGAAAAACCATTATAAAATAATGAAATTTTGGAGGGAGGATATAGGGCAAGTGGTAGAGTGCATGCTTAGCACGCGTGAGGTCCTGGGTTCAATTCCCAGTACCTCTTCTAAAAATAAATAAATAAACCTAATCACCTACCCCCACTAAAAAAAAAAAAATGAAATTTTATTTCACACCATCAAATTGGAAAAAAAACTTAAATCCTGATATCAATTAGGGAGAGGCTGTAGGGAGATTGCTACTTTTATACAAGGAAGATGGGACTAGAAGATGGTAGAGGTGTTGTGGAGAGCAAGCTGGCAGTCTGCACGTATCCCTGGACCCAGCCAGTCCCCCGTCATCACATCTATCTCAGAGCAGTACTAGCACACCGCAAGTAAGAGGCTGTAAGGATATTTACCGTAGCCCTGTCTGCAGTAAAACTAAATGGAACGAACAGCTGTTACCCACAGGGGCATAATTACAGAAAACTATGGCAGTCATACTATGACTTAAAATTAATGCAGTAGGTCAATATGAAATATCTTCACAGTAATGCAAACACATTTTTTAATCTAGTTGTACAACAGATATATGTAAAAATGATCAAACTAAGCCATTGGTAAATATATATGTACGAAAATAAACAGAAAGGAAACTGAGAGAATACTCCTGCCAAACAGCTTACGGAGACGGAGCTGGGACTGGAGGATGGAGAAGGAAATGTTTACTTTACTGGTACTTGCTTGGGTTTTTAAGAACATCTTGGTGTTCATTTATATTTGAAAATATATTCCACTGAGAAGTAAGGGAGGGATGGGAGAGGAAGTCTTTTATTTTTCAAGATCATCTATCTCCCCTGCAAGATGGGCACCCTGCTTCTCTGTTAGGGAGTATGGTCAGGCCACAGTCCACCACCCCAGTGCAGACGCAGCTGAAATAAAGCACTGGTAGCCAGCACTCTCGAGTGGAAGGATGAGTTAATAACCCCAGCCAGCTGCCTCTCCCCATCCTTCCTCATCTTTGTCTAGCCCGTATCCTGGGACAGGAGAGTCAGTGGGCTGACTCTCGGGGCACTTTAAGGGGAGTAACTGAGGGTGGTATGGATCAGAGAGCTGTAACAGCTCCTTGTTCCGTCCCTTGTAAAACAAGAGGCCCCGATCCCTTAAATCGCTGGAAAGAAAACCTCTCCAAGCCCTTTGTGTCACATGCTCTCTGGCTGTGTGACAAAAAGCAAAATTGGAGTTCCAGACCCTCGTTTCCTTTGTCACTGAATGTTGTGTATGTCTCTTAACTACTCTTATCTCTTTTAATTTTAATGTACTTCCTAACTAAATTGATCAGGAGGCAGAGTGTGCTATCCAGATGAAGTCTTCTCTTCTCGTTTTACATAATGGGACTGGGTTACGTTAATTTACTTTCAAATCACATCGACAAGGTTGAAATGTACGTGATTTGGTTTAAGCTACGCTGTGGGGCCGATCTGTTGATCTGGGGGTGGTTGCTCTAATTAGAAACTCACACCCCATAGATGGACAGCTATTATTAAAGCAAGAAAGTCATATCCCAGAGGTGATACAGCTTTTCTGTTATCCACAACTGGAGGACTGAAAATACTGAGTGTCAAAAATGGGTTTTTTTATTAGTAGAAGTAATAGCTTGTTAATCAGAATAATGGTTGCTAGAAATGGGGTCTCACTGGTAAAATTAATGGCTGTTCATATATGTAGATTGTCTAAAATATTTTACAGACAGATTGCACAGATTATAAGACTGTAATGAGACTCTTACTCAGGGATAGTGTATGAGTCTCAAGTCTGAGACGCCTAAACAGGCCCCTGTCTAGCTATGGGTTGTGAGGATTTCTCATTAAATGGTGCCAACTATAAAGTTAACAGAATCCTGTACCCAGAATATTGTCAGGTCTGTTTCAAGTGAACCTTTCATAAAAGGAGTGATCAGAATATCTAAAAAATGCAAGAGCTGATAAGCTTATGACAGGGGTACATCATGTTTTATGCCTGCTTGCTAAATAAGAATATTTAATAAATGACTTTGTTGTGTGGAAGAATTTTTTATCTGAGATCAGCTTTCATTATAACCTGGTAGCAAGGCTGCACAGGCTTAGCAAAAATTCCATCTACTTCAAGTTTTTCTGCAGTTACTGTTATCTATCAAAAAGTCCTAAGAGCTGTGAATGACTAAATTGGCACAGATCAGTTTCCAGCAGTATGATACAAAGAACTGAGATCTGGCATCACTAACAAGTCTAAAACAGCTGGATCATAGTCATGGAAGTCAGACACTTGAACCAGAAAGAGAAGTCACATAGAAGTAAAGCAGCAGACAGATATTTTTCTAGGATCCCAAGTCAAGAAGTTTGATAATGGAAACAACCTAAACGTCCATCAACAGAGGACTGGATAAAGAAGTTGTGGTATATTTATACAATGGAATACTACTCAGCCATCAAAAATAATAAAATAATGTCACTTGCAGCAGCATGGATGATGGACGCAGAGATTATCATTCTAAGTGAAGTAAGCCAGAAAGAGAAAGAAAAATACCATATGAGATCACTCATATGTGGAATCTAAAAAATAAAAAAGACATTGATGAACTCATCTACAAATCAGAAACAGACTCACAAAGATGGTGAACAATGTTATAGTTACCAGGGGAAAGGGGGTGGGAAGAGATAAATGTGGGAGTTCATGATTTACAAATATTAACTATTACATATAAAAATAGATTTTAAAAAATTCCTTCTGTATAGCAGAGGGAACTATAATCAGTATCTTGTAATAACCTTTCATGAAAATGAAGATATGTATGTGTATGTATGACTGGGACAGAGACTGACATATTTGACTATACGTCAATAAAAAAGGTAATTAATTAAAAAAGAAGTTTGATAAGATAAATTCTAACTGATCTACCTTTAAAGCATTTTAAAGGGAGGGAGGGATAAGTAAATGATATGTCTCATTTTAAACTTCTTGGCAATGAATGAAAAAAAAGACTTGAATGAATATTTTTAATATGTAACTGCTTTATCAGGAACAAATTCTTAATCACAATACTCATTCCTTATCTCCATTTCGAGGCCCTCCTAACAATATTGGGATATATCAGAATTCTAGGCCACTAGTCTTATCAATAAGTAATGTTTTTCTCTAAAGAAACCACTCAAGGAGTTTTTTGGGTTTTTTTTTTTTACAATGCCATTTCGGCTGTGGCTTTTAAGAAAATGGTGTAGAATAGAGAATTAAAGGTGCACATTAAATTTTTAAAAATAGGAACCAAGGCAAAAGATTTGAAGACACTTCTGAAAGAAATTATTGGAATAGCCTATAAAGCTCATAAAAAAGGGATTCAAATCAGGAAAATGCAAATTAAAATCACAATGAAATACCCACATCACACCCACCAGAATGGCTAAAATTAGAATGACAACACCAATTTTTGGAGAAAATATAGAACAATTAGAACTCTTAAATATTGCTATTAAGACACTGGAAAAGTTTAGGAGTTTCTTAAAGTTACATACACTCTCCCTAGGACCCAGTCATCCTACTCTTAAGTACATACCCAAGAGAAAGTAAAACAGGTGCCTACAAAAAGACCTGTACATCGGCTATTTGTAGTAGCTTAATAATAGCTGAAAGCTGGGAAGAATATAAATGTCCATCAACATGAGAATGGATAAGCAGACTGTGATATATTCATATGATGGAACGCTACGCAGCAAAAAGAAGAGAATGAAATGTTAATCCACAAAATAAAATGGATACGTCTCTACAATACTATTCTGAGCAAAAGAAGACAGACACAAGAGTTCACGCTGTATGATTCCAGATATATAAAATTCAAGAACAGGTAAAAGTAATCTGTACTGCTAGAAATCAGAACAGTGTTCGCTTGTGGTAAGAGGAAGCTGACTGGAAAGGGCCCTGAATGAACAGTGGTTCACAGGAGTACACCCTTGTAAAACTTCAGATTGTACGCATGAATCTGTGCATGTTATTACATACACATTAAACTTTACTTTTTAAAAGCAGGGGAGACAGGGGCTGAGGTAGCCAAGAAGAATCTTTACTGGTACAAATCCATGAAAAGACTACAGAATAAAGTATTTTGGGTGGAGGGTACAGCTCAGTGGTAGAGCGCATGCTTAGCATGCAGGAGGTCCTGGGTTCAATCCCCAGTACCTCCATCAAAAATAAATTAATAAATAAACCTAACCCCCCCATATTTTTTTAAAAGTATTTTGTATATAATATAATTAAGAATTATCATGGCCTAATTAAATTTATGGTATAGGCCATGAATTGTAAATTACATTGCAACTCAAAAAAACCCCAAAAACACTTCAATTAAAAAATGAATTAATTAAATTAAAAAGATGACACATTATAACTGACTGTTCTTCAATTTAAAAAAAAAAAACTACCAGAAAAAAATAGTATTGCTAGTAGAAAGAGTCCTTTAAGGATTTTTGAAATCTTAAATATTTTTATCCTTCCTCAGTCTATTAAAAAAAAAAAGTCTAAAAATTATTCCTAAATTCTTCACGAAGGAAAATTCACAGAAATAGGGCCTATCTTTTAATAGAAAGATTATTAGCCATTTCTTATGCTCTATCAACCACGTTATTTAAAAAGCTACTCTGGGTTGGGAATAAGGAGAAAAGAGCGGATCAGATAATAATATCATGTCATATGGCTCCAACTAAGACTCACTTCAAGTAAAATAAACATAGAATAACCTGGAGCTCTTACATCTCTTCTCCTTTTCTTGAAACCCTAATAACCCAGCTCTCTCACACTACCTAGAACATTGCCGCCCAAGGAAACTGCAGTGATGGAACCATTCACTATCTGCTAACACGTGGTTAGCGGTTACGATGATGCACACAGGGCATACTTAGAAGAAGAAAATCCATCAGTTTCTAATCTATACCTTCTGACAGTGGGTACTAAGAGACAAAGGCTCCCCTGTCACCAACACAAAAGCAAGGGAGCTGTGGCTGTCCCTCTGCTGTTAGGACCTTTGGTTCCAAGCGTCCTGATCCTAACTCCATGCGTCACAGCATAACTCTTGATTTTCTCAGCTGCTTGAAAAGAATAAAGAGCGCCTGTGGTCAGGAACACCCCCGCCCTCCCCACCTTGCACAGTGCCGAGGACACAACGGGCACTCCGAAAATGACTGTTTAATAAACACATTTAATGAATGAAGAAGGGTAGACAAGGCTAGAAGAAAAGGAAATTCTCATTCACTGAGTACATTCTAGTCTAGGCACTTAGCACATACTATCTCACCTACTTTTCACCAGTGTCTGATGATTTTGCAGATGGGAGGCAGTGCCAAGGAGTAAGTAACTTACACAAGGTCACTTATGACAACGGGGTATAATAAAGCTTTCAATACATGTATCCCAAAGCGTCTCATATATAGGAGCATACTTACCCTGCAGCATTAAAAAAAAAAAAAAAAAAAAAAAGGCCCCTATTTTTTGTTATTATTATCAGTGTGGCTTTCAAGCAAACCTGCAGAAAATAATTAAGTGGCTCAGGTAAGTGATTTCTTAAAACTGCTTATTTTATGATATACCTTTCAAGATTTAGTGTTTTAATTTTTTTTTTTTTCAAAAAGCATCATATAAAGAAGATGAACTTTTCCAGCTCAGTTCCATCCAAAGCTTTGCTTCCCTGGGGTTAGGACACCACTGAGCAAACACTCCGGGTGGGGCTGGGGGTCTAGAAGGCAATCTGGAAGCAGCACAACCGTGTGGAAACCTAAGAAAGAAAGTGGGATGTTCACTGAAAGCCTTCTGTTAACCCAGCCACGCAACGTTATTCAGCCAAGGAGTAATATCACCTTTAATTACAGATGTTCCCAGCCGTAACATTAGCTCTCTTCTCTGCAGCAGCTCTCCACGAAGCAGTAAGCCCAAGGATTTTAATAGAAATTTGTTTATACTTTGATTTTGAGAAGGAAAAAGCTCTTGCTAAGTTATGTAATAATTTTGAGTTAGACTTCTCTATGTTCTTAAATTTGAATTTTTTTTAAAAAGGGCAGTTGTAGAAGTCATGAGAAACCCAGGAATTTTAATGTCCATGCTGAATTATATTTATCTACTTTATAACAGAGTGATATTTAACTAATGATGGAGCAGCTTTATATGTTACCGTATTATTTAGTTATAATTCAAAAATACCACCTGAAAGCAAGAATGAAATCTTCCCATTGGAAAAACACAAAGGACTAGAATTTCTGATAAAATTTACACCTGATAAGTGTATTTTATTTCTTTTGTTTAAATTGAACGGATACGTGCAAGCATTCTATTTATGCGTAATCACATATCCTAAATTTTCCTAAGCAATTCTAATTTCAAATATTCGGTTCCATTCCTAAAAGTAACTCTTATGATTGTCAGATGCACATATTTGCTTTTAAGATGCAAGTAAAACATTCTCTGAAAATTGGATTGTTGATTTCCAGGAGCCTAATAAATTCCAGAAAGAAATACATGTAACAATACTAGGGGGAGGAGGGTATAGCTCAGTGGTAGAGCGTGTGCCTAGCGTGCACGAGGTCCTGGGTTCAATCCCCAGTACCTCTGTTATAAACAAACAAACAAACCTAATTACCCCCAAAAAAGGCTTTTATTTTATTTTTATTTAATTCAATATTAAGTATGAAATAGAAATCGATGTGAAACTTAGTTTTTTAAAAAGACCATTAAGTTTTTTTGTGATCAAAAACAGCATAAAATTTACCATCTTAACAATTTTTTTGTGTACAGTAGTGTTAACTATATATACCCTGTTGTGCAACAGATTTCTAGAATGTCTCATCTTGAAAAACTGAAACTCTACCCACTGAACAGCAAACCCCCTTTTCCTCCTCCCTCCAACAATGGCAACCACCATTTATTTCCTATTTCCAGGAGACTGGCTACCTTAGATACTTCACAATTGGAATCATACAGTATTTGTCTTTTTCTCACTGGCTGATTTCAATTAGTATAACATCCTCAAGGTTCATCCACGTTGTAGCATATGGCAGGACTGCTCTTTTTTAAGGCTAAATAATATTCCACTGTACATATACACCACTTGTTTTTCATCCATTCATCTGTCAATGGATGTTCCACCTCTTGGCCGTTTTGTGAAAAATGCTGCAGTGAACAAGAATATGCAGCTATCTCTTCCAGATCCTGTTTTCGATTCTTTTGGGTAAATATCCAGACAGGGGATTGCTGGATCATTGAGCAGTTCTATTTTTAATTTTTTAAGGAACCACCACACCCTTTTCCAGAGCAGCTGCACCATTTTCCATTCCCATCAACAGGACACAAGGGCTCTGATGTTTCCACATACTTGCCAACACTTGTTACTTTGTGTGCGGGTGGTTTTTTTTGTTTGTTAGTTTTCAACAGTGGCCATCCTGACAGATATGAGATGATATGTTACTGTGGTTTTGATTTGCATCTCCCTAATAATTAGAGATGCTGAGCATTTTTTTCATATGCTTGTGTGAGACCTTAGAAACATTTATATATTAGTCTCTGCTCCCGGTGGCACAGAGTTCCTAAAACTCTTGCAGTTTCCTAAGTGATAGGAACACTAGGAGTATCTTTTGTTCTAATATTTGGTCTTTGGTCCTGGTTCCTGACACAGGCTATTAAATAGCTTGGAATTTCCTGGGTGATCGGAGTGTCTTTTGTTCTCATGAGGCATCTCTGGCAGGCTTCCAGATAGGGTCTGGTCACCTGAAAGAACAAACTTCACCTCCCCCCACCCCACCCCCCAGAAAAAACAACACAGAAAGACCAAGCCATATTAGAAGCTTGGAAGTTTCAGCCTCATCCCAAATTCTCTAGAGAAGAGAGAGGGGCTGGAAAGGAAGCTGATAACTGATCATGCCTAAGTGAAGAAGCCTCCATAAAAATCCTCATAGCTTGGGGTTTGGGGAGCTTCCAGGTTGGTGAACACACAGAGGTGCTGAGAGAGTGAGGGGTCGACAGAGGACAGCAAACCTCTGTGCCCCTTCCCACATTCCCTGCCCTCTGCATCTCCTCCATCTGGATATTCATCTACAACCTATATCATACCCTTTTATAGTAAACCAGTAAACAACGATTTCCTAACTTCCGCGAGTCACTCTAACAAATTAATCAAACCTGGGGAGGGATGGTGGGAACATCTGATTTACAGCTGACTAGTCACAAGCACAGGTGACAACTTGGATTTTTGATTGGCATCTGAAAAGGGGCACGCAGGGGTAGTCTTGTGAGACAGAGCACTTAACTTGTGAGAACTGATACTATCTCCAGATGGATTGAGTCAGAATTGAGTTAAATTGCAGGACATCCAGCTGGTGTCACAGAATTGCTTGGTGTTGGGAAAACCAGAAATGTCAGAAGTAAAGGAGACAACATAGGAGGGAAGACTGGGCAAGCTTTCCCCAATGTAGTTTGTTGGCCATTTGTATATCTTCTTTGGACAAATGTCTATCCAAGTTTTGCCCATTTTCAAGACTGGATTGTTTATCTTTCTGTTGTTGGATTGTGGAAGTTCTTTATATATTCTGGATATTTCATTCCTTATATTAACTTGTTTATTAGCTTGCAATGGTTTGCATATATTCTCCCCATTCCAGAGGTTACCTTTCACTCTACTGATTCTGTCTTTTGATGTGCAGAAGTTTTTACATTTCATGTGGTCCCATTTGTCAGTTTTTGCTTTTGTTGCCTGTGCTTTGGTCCCATATCCAAGAAATCACTGCCAAGTCCAAAGTCATGAAGCTTTCCCCCTATGTTTTCTTCCAGGAGTTTCATCGTTTTCAGTCTTACCTTTAGGTCCTTAATTCATTTTGAGTTAATTTTTGCATATGATGTCAGATAAGAGTCCCACTTCATTCTTTTGCATGTGAATACCCAGTTTTCCCACCACCATTTGTTGAAGAGACTGTCCTTTCCCTATTGTTCAACCTTGGCACCTTTGTTGAAGATCATTTCATCATACACATGAGGGTTTCTTTCCAGGCTCCATTCTGTTCCACTGGACTATGTCTGTCTTCATGCCAGTATCATACTGGTTTGCTGCTGTTGTTTTTAAAAACAGCCTTTTTGATGTATAACTTGTATACAATAAATTGCACATATTTAAAATCAACTTAGACATAGGTATACACAATAAATCAAGAGATATTTTCATTGCCACTAAGAGTTTCTTCTTGCTCCTTTGTAATCCGTCCCTCCCTCCATTTCCAACATTAGGCAACCATTTGTTTACATTCTATCACCTCAGAATTGAGAATTTTTAGGATTTTATATAAATGGAATCTTAAGAGTATGTACTTCTGGGGTATATAGCTCAAGTGCTAGATTGTATGCTTAGCATAAATGAACTCCTGGGTTCCATCCCCAGTACCTCCACTGAAAATATAAATAAACCTAATTACCTGCCCCTGCAAACATTTTTAAACATAACATAAAGAAAAAGGGTAAGCACTTCTTTTTAACAGTGTTCTTTCACTCCACTTTCACTCCGCTTCATTCAGTTTGCTGCATTTATCAATAGTTCTTTCCCTTATATTGCTGAACAGTACTGTTCCATTGTTGGATATATGACAATCTGTTAATCCATTCACCTGGTCACGGACATTTCTGTGGTTTCCAACATTTGCCTAGTAAAAGAAAGTTGCTTTGAGTATTCACGTACAAGTCTTTGTGTGGACACGTGTTATCTTTTCTCGTTGGTAAATATGTAAGAGTGGAATCACTAAGACATGTATGCTTAGCTTTTTAAGCAACTGACAAACTGGTTTCCACAGTGGCTGTATCATTTCACATTCCCCATGGCAGGACATGAGAGTTCCAAGTGCTTCACACCCTCCTCAACACTTGGGATGGTGAGTTTTAAAAATTTTTGCCTATTTTATGGGTGAGTACCATACTGTTTTGATTATGGTAGCTTTGTGATATGTTCTGAAATCAAAGTATGAGGCTTCAGTTTTCTTTTTCTTTCTCAAGATTGTTTTGGCTTTTGGGGGTCTTTTGAGATTCCATATGAATTTTAGGATATTTTTTCAATTTCTACAAATATACCATATTGGGGTTTTGAATAGGGACTATATTGAATCTGCGGATCACTTTGAGTAGTATGGAAATTTTAACAGTATTAAATCTTCCAATCGACAAACTTGGAATGCCTTTCCATTTATTTGTGTCTTTAGTTTCTTACAGCAATGCAAAACCCTAAGTTTTTAAAAGGCTATTTTGCTTCTCAAGCAAATTTCTATTCACTTATTAAAGAAATCTATTCACTGAATGCAATCACTATTAGCCATACTAACTTATTCTACATACTTTAAAAACAGGTAACCAAACAAGGATATTAACAGTCTTATTCCAAAGGGCTAAATAAGATAAAATACCAACAAGATCAGAAATGATCAATCTCTAAATTTTAATAATTAAAAACAAAGCCATGAGGTAATCATTTACATCATAAATGTAGTATTAATGAAGTTACAGTAACTCCGCAGTCTTTATTCTAACATCTAAACATTGAACAGCTGCTTCTACCTTTCAAACCTTTTCGTAGGCACTGTGGAGTCAAAGTTAAATAAAATCCAAGTGTTTTCCATAAAGAGTTCAGCTAACCGTTCAGAGAATTGTTAATATGTGAAATAAAAGAGAAAAAACTCCACTTATAATAGAGACAACAAAGATTCAAGTACCTAAGAAGAAATTTACAAAGTGTAAGACATTGCATGGTGTGAAAATTTAACACATTAATGAGCTACCAAAAAGAAGCCTTGGCAAACAAAAAGATACACCATGTCTGTGGACAGAAGGGCCATCATCCTAAAGGTTATTTTTCTCCAGATTAATTCATGTAAGTAGCTAGCAGCATTTTGTGTGTTTACGGAATAGGCAAGTTGATCCTAAAATTCATACGGAAAAATATGCAAGAATAAACAAACAGCAGTTGTAGGGGGAAAAGTTTTTTTGTTTTTTAAAAACAAGTTCTAAGAAGGGGCTACCAGCTATTACTCCATCAGTAATACAGAGTGTTCCTGGCACCTAACAGACATATACACAATAGAACAGAAGTTCTGAAACAGATGCAGACACTCACAGGAATGTAACACATGAAAGACGAAAAATAAAACCAGATGTCGAATAAATAAATGGTATTAGGTAGCCATCTGAAATGTAAATAAAAGTGCCTCCATGACCTTACAGCAGAATAAATTTGAAATGAAGAACACATTTAAATATGAGAAAAAGAAAACATAAAATATAAAAGAAAACACAGGCTTTCCACTGCCAGCCAAGATAAAGTAATAGGGACCAGATGTACCATTCCTCTTGAAGAAATTTTTTAAAAAAATTTTAAACAGACAAAATACATTAAGTAATGGTTTTCAAGACTTTGGATATCACGCAGTGTAGGACAGGGATCCCCGAGACACAGGAAACCAAAAAGGTGAGCCAAGCCATGACCCCAGCTTAAGGCCACTGCACAGAGTGGGTAAACTGAGGCAGAACCCAGCAGGCTCCAAGCTGAGATGAAGCTCAGTCCAGGGAAACCAAGGCAGCAAGAGTTCCTAATACAGAGAACCAAAGAAAAGGAAGCTACAGAGAGAGAATCCCAGAGATGTGTATAAAAAAATCTCAAGTATTTAAGAGTACAGCGCATCCAAGTGAGGGAACTACCGGAGCCCATGTGAAAGGATTCAAGCAAGCAGTGTCTGGCACCCCCACAGGCTTGGAGAGCTCTTGTTTTCACAGGCCATTATGTGACAACTCCTAAGTTACAGGGCACTGGGAAAATGTACTCAGGAAGGTCCTGCCTTACTGATGAATAATTAGCCCTCAGCTGAGCATAGATCCAGCCAGGCCCACCTAAAAAATCATAAAAGCAAAACCCCAAAGTATGAAACTAGTAACTTAACTGCTTCCATGAACAAAACTTAAGAAGGTTTATAAAAAATTTTTTAAAAATTCCACATCCACTAAGGTAAAATTCAGCATCCAATCAAAGATTGCCAGGCATACAAGAAAACAGAAAAGCATGACCCATTATGAACAGCCTAATCAGTCAATCAAAATAGACCCAGAACGGATGCATAAGTTAAAATTAGCAGAGAAGAACATTAGAAGTTAACATAACTGCATTTATGAATGTTCAGTAAGTGGATGAAAATATATGTCCAGATAAAAACTTCCGTATATACATATATATATTCAGATAGCAGCATTATTCATAATAGCCTAAAAGTGGAAAGAGCCCAAATATCCATCAACTGATGAACAGATAAAACACAATGTGATCTAGTCATACAGTGGAGTATTATTCAGCCATAAAAAAGAATGAAGTACCGATACATGCTACAACACAGATAAGCCTCACAAAGGTTATGCTAAGTGAAAGTAACTAGTCATGAAATATCACTAACAGTGTGTATCACTAACACTATGACTTAAAATCCAGTGTAGTTATATGAAATGTCAGTATAATGATATGAACAGTATAATACTTACAGTATAATTATATGAAATGTTCAAAACAGGAAATCTACAGTGACAGAAAGCAGATTAGTGGTTGCCCAGGGCTGGGATGAAGGGGATGGGGAAGAGAATGGGGAATAACTGCGATTAGGTATAAGGCTTTTTTTCTTGGCTAATGAAAATGTCCTAAAATTAGATGATGATGATAGCACCACAACTCTGTAAATATACTATTTCTGGCCCCCAAAATACTATTTTTTAAATATTTAATATTTAAATACTATAAAATGTATTGTTACAAAAAATAAACCATTGAAATACACATTTTAAGTTAGTGGACTGTATGGTATTTGAATTCTATCTCAATAGGGCTATTGTTTTCAAAAGAGTAAACAAAAAATAAAATAAAAAAATAAAAGCACCCAAATTGAGCTTTTCTAAATATGAAAACTACAATCTATGAGATGAAAAATAGATTGGGTGGGATTATGAGGGGATAAGAAAATAGAAGAAGAAAATATTAGTGAATTTGAAGGCATAGCACTAAACTTATCCAAATGGAAATGAGTGAGAGAAAAAAAAAATCCAAAAAACTGAAAAGACCATCATTGACCTGTCAGGCAGCTTAAAATGGCCTCATATAGGGGTAACTATATATTAAGGAAGAGGATTGGGCAGGAAAAAAATATTTAAAGAAATAAATGGCTGAAAACTTCCTGAATCAATGAACTCTTTTAAATCCACAGATCCAAGAAATTCAAGGAATCCGAAGTACCACATGAAGGAAAATATACCATAATCAAATTCTCAAAACCAGTGATAAAGAGAAAATCTTAAAAGCAGCCAGAGGTAAAAGTGCACATTACATATAGAGAAACAAAGATAAGCACTTGATTTCTTGTAGGAACCAAGCCAGGTGATAAGCCAACAGAGCACCATCTTTAAAAGTACAGAAAGAAGGCGGGGGAGGGTATAGAGCAGTGTACACTCAGCATGCACGAGGTCCTGGGTTCAATCCCCAGTACCTCTGTTAGAATAAATAAATAAACCTAATTAACCTTCCCCCCCAAAAGTTCAGAAAGAAAAAACTGCCATCCTTGAACTCTATACTAAGCAAAGACCTTTCAAAAATGAAGGCATTTTTAAATATTCAGAAGATAAAAGCGCATCACAGCAGATCTGCACTATAAGAAATGTTATTTTAAAAAAAAAATCCTTCAGGCAGAAGGGAAATCATAACTTTTGGAACTCTGGATCTACACCAAGGGGTAAGGGGCTCTAGCAATGGTAGCTACGTGGGTAAATATATAATATTTTTCTCATTAAATCCCTTTAAAAGATAATTGTTTTAACAAAAGTGACAACGGTGTCTTGTGGGGTTTATAATACATGTATACGTGAAATATATCAGAACAACATACATGCCAGGGCAGGAGAAATCAAAGAAAACACATAAGAATTCCTTTATAGCTTTGTTGAGTCCAACTATGACTTAAAATCCAGAAGCCATAAGAGAAACGATTAGCAGGTTCACTTGTAAACTTTGCATGACAAACATACACCACAAACACAAAATATATATATAATCATTTTCCTAATGATACACACAGGAGCTCCTGGATCCAATCCCCCAGGGATACTGAGGGACAACTGTATTTACGTATGCAAAATATCAAGCTTAAAAAATTATAAAAAGGTACTTTACAAGGGGACAAAGGGAATGAAGAGGGGTTATTCTAAAGAGAGCTTATATTTACAACCTAGAGACATACCAGGAATCTATGGCTTGGCTGGGGAAGGTCTACAATCCCTAAAAATCTCTACCAATTTTATGCAAGTGAATTAATGTACATTTTCCTCAGTAGAGGAGCCACAAGGAAATAACTATTTTACACCCATACAATGGAAAATATGCATCCACTAAGACACATTTTATTTAGACACATACTTACAACAATGAAAGATTCCACTATATCACAGACGAAGTGGGAAAAGTAACAATAATAATATTCAGTGTTTATCTTATTGATATAGAAGAAACACATCTCTCTACAAATACACACCAAACAATCTATAAGGCTAACTACGGTAGTCATTAATGCTGTTCACCAAATATTTCTGGCTCCCCGCCAAACAGACACGTTCCTGCCCCGCTCTGTGGGTGGGTGGGACCACGTGATTAATCCTGGCCAATGAGCTATGAGGGAAATGAGCATGTAATTCAAGACCCTTCACAGCATTCTTTTCCCCTCTGGCACAGGAACTATCAATATTAGAAACCATTGCTGCTTATCGGCCTAGGTCCCTGAACAATTACAATAAGCAGAAACCCTGGCCAACCCACAGTGGCTGTGAAACAGAAACAAGAATTAAATCTTTGTTTTAAACTGCTGAGATGGGGAGGGGGCCTGTTACTGTGGTGTAAGTAAGCCTAAACTAACGGATACAGAAAACACTCTCGCGGGTAGGATCACTGATCTTTTTCTTTCTGTGTTGTCTTTTTAAAAAACAATGAGCACCTGTATCTTAGGAATTTTATTTGGAGGCGGAGGACAGACACAGGTCTTAGCAGGGGACCATGGAGCAGACACTGACTAAGCCAGAGGCTAATATCACATCTTAATCAAGGGCAGCTTCAAAGCATGCTCCGCTAGGATCCTCCAGCTCCTTTTCCCAACATTTCTGTGCTCTCTGAGCAACCTAAGAGCAGTGAAAAAAAGCAAGATACAGATCAGTGGGAATAGTGGGCCGTAATTTGCATGCAAGGACACACACATGCGTCTGCACACACGTGTATACATATATTTGTGAATCCATGGAAAATCTCTGGTGAGACAGAGGTGGCTAGCTATGTCAACTGAGTCAACTGAGGAAAAATAGGTCGCCAAGTGACACGTGCCAGTGGGAATCTGACTCTGCTGTTTACTCCTTGTATCTTTTAAATTGTGAGCCATGTATGCGGATTATCTATTCAAAAAATAAGTAAAAGAAAAAACATAAAAGGAAAATGAGCACCTGAAGGTGAAGAGTGCTGAGTGTTGCTTAGTGGGCCATATTTCAAAATCAGAAAGCCCAGTAAAGGGGCTTGCATGGACCAGTGATGAACCCAGGAACCCAGAATCAGGAATGACCCGCAAGGACACGGAATAGGGTTAAAGGGCTTAAAGGACGGGGAAGATCACCGGCACTAGTTTTTTGAGTAAGTTCTAAAAGCTGTCCCCTCATGTTCAGGAAACTGATGAAAAATTATCTGTAACGTTTCCCAAGTCAAGGCTTTTCACACTGAATCTTGATCCCATATGAAAGCTTCCGCACTGTTAAATTCCACTTCTTACAAGATCAGCAGTATGACTTATTTTTTCCCCTCCACTAAGAACAAGGGACTGAATTATTGTTTCTAAAGAAAAATGAAAAGGGGACTATGGAAAGCTTTAATAATATGGGAAAAGCATCCAGAAAGGTAGGAAAACAGCACTGACTTACCTCATATACGGTAAGCTTGGCGTCTGTGTTAGCACTTTGTGCTCACATACCATACATGGATTATAAACTCTTGAGCGATTAAATCAGTAGATTTACCCTGAGCCATTCACGAGAGACTACCCCACACTGGCTACCTGGCCTTATTAGAAATAAATGACATAAGGTGGTTGACTTCACATGTACGCACAAACTAAACTGAGCTGGGGACGAGGAATTCCTGGAAGTGACACTTGCGCAGAATCCGCAAAGTGCCCAAGGAGATCAGTCCTGGCATTACACGCTGGCAATGGCTCAGCTCCTTCCAGTCACTTCTCATTCACTGAAGTCAGGATCGTCTCCGGCCATAATTCTTCTAGACGCTAATCACACAATCGTTAGTTACACCTCCAAGCGACAGCGACAGGCGTAAAGCCTTTCCTAAAAATCAAAGAACTTCCAACTGCCCTTAATTGCACACTGATCTTTTCCTAGTTTCCTTAAACAATTCCCGCAAAGGCCTCATTAAGCTCGCATCTTAAGCATCCAGCTTAGTACCTTCTGGTTGGTTCTTCCTAACGAACCCACCCTGTCATGGGGGTGCCTTTTCTCAACATTTGCGATCACAATTGCCCCACCAGGACACAGCACGATGACAATAAGACACTCAACTCGGGATAATGGTTGAGCGCTAACAAGCTAAGAAGAATCACTAATAGCACTAGGAGCACACAGAAAAATGTAACCATTCCATAACCGACTGCAGGAGTCCACGCCCCCGCCCCTCCCCTTCCCAGCACACATTGCAGTTACACCAGCATTTCTTTCAGGACTTTCTCCAGCCTGCAGAGACCCTCTGGGCTGCCCTCACAGCACTTCAAAATGATCACTCACCCTGCAAGTTTACTAGTGGAGGAAGACTGCAGCCCCCTCCACGCTCACTCATTCTATACTGGGTCCCAGATTTCCCCAGGGGGGATCAAACTCCAGCCACCACAGCAATGACCTGCTTGATAGTGAGCTGTCTCTAGTCTGCCTGTCCTGAACCCCTCACTTCCCCGCTCTACTGTGAGGGCTTCCCGGGACCATCTCCTGAAGAAAGCGCTTGCCTTGGCCGCCTGGCCTCCATCTGTCCTGGGGGAACCCAAAACAAGATGTTAACTGCAGTTTTAATATAGGCCTGTTGATTCTTCGTAAAATATTCTGAAGACAATATAATTATAACGGAGCAGCACTGCATAGGGTTATGTTAAATGGGATGTGTAAAAGGTACACACAAAAAATCGGCATTATTAAAAAACTGCTTTTGTGGCTTGAAACAACAAAATTTAGTAATCCTATTCACAAATCTCCATATTAGAATAATATTTGTTTTCTGAAATCATTTTAAAATACAGTCTTTAATCCAAAGATTTCATTTTTTTTTTAATCCAAGTTCATTGCTTAGCCTTCAGAATATCCCACATTTTTATGTTGGAAATTCCCCAAAGTGTCCTATTAAGGGGGGAAAAAAAAGTCCCTTTAGCTCTGTGCCTGAAAATGCTTGCCTTCTGAATCCACAAGTTTAGCCTCTAAAAATGCACTTGTTCAAAATAAGCTGAGTAGGTCCTATTAGATAAAGGATGCTTTAAGATTTATCTTTCTTCTCCTGCCCTCATGAGTAAGAGAGATTTCATTAAAGTATTTTTTCATTTTGGAGCAAAGTTGTTATTTCATTCAGGTTGACTGCTGTGTCTTGATGCCCATTCCTGGTGGAATGTTAAGAGCTGGACGTGGCGGGGGGCAGTTGGCACAGGGTCTGAAAAGGATATTTCCCCCGTGCTGGGGCAGAGTCTGTCCCCAGTCCCAGCAATCATCCCCCAACACACACACACACACACAGCTGCCATGATAGTAGCAACAGTACTGTTGGGAGGAAGGAGAAAGCAAAGACTCATGTGTGTTCCTGTGATCAAGAACAGTTCCTGGGGGAAGGGATAGCTCAGGGGAAGAGCACGTGCCCAGCAAGCATGAGGTCCTGGGTTCAACCCCCAGTACCTCCACTAAAAATAAGTAAATAAATGAAAACCCAATTACCTCCCCCCATATAAAAAATAAGGAAGAAATTTTTTTTTAAAAAAGAACAGCTCCTGATGGTTCTGCAGGAGAAAAGAAGGGACTCTTTTAAAACATAGCTCCCTCAAGCCTCCTTTCCAAGGATCCCATTCATTCAGAGGCATCTATCTTCGAGTGTCGGTGACGTTCATGGGTAAGTTCCTCTATGCGACACTGATACAGACACACAGGTATAGGTGTCGCTTCCAGAAATCGGGGTCAGGCATGAAATCTCTATGGCAGCTCTTGCCGCAGCCACAAGGATGAATCTATATAAAACGCACTCAAGCTAATCCTGGGTAGATTTTTTACTTCAAGCCCTTTGAGTCACAACAGCTTACAACTAGCATAGATTAATATTGGAGGTAAAACCCCAGCCTCCGTTGTGTTTGCCAGCTATATTCTAAGCTTTTTTGACAGTTTATCATCAAAAAGGAAATAAATACACGTTAAGACGCTCCGGTTTCACACTTTAGGTGCTTCCAACAAGCTATCCAATGACAGTAGGGCAATAAAAAAAATTCCAAGAGCAGATTGAGAACAGCTCCCCCAAAACGTAAAACCATAATGTTAATTCTGCTATACATTCGTATCAAAGCAATTCTTCCTCAGCACCTATAAAAGAATGTGAAAATAAGAATGCTTTTCAGTTCAAAAGTCACACACACCAAATCTAGTTCTTAAAATATTTAGCCATCTTCATCATTAGTGCCTTAAATTTAAGAAGCAATACTCAACTTAGAAGGTGCTCTGTAATTACTTCTTACCAGTAAATAAGATATTCTTAAAAACAAACAAGGTATCTCATTTTAAATTATGTCCTCTGGGACACTCTGAGATTCAAATTAGAGGTACAGAATTAATTGGAATTTAGACCTTTCACTTTGGCTCTGTTTTAGAAGAGATACAGTTTTCAGTATATTATTAACTATATGCACATATCCATATGATACATATGATTAGTTTTATACCAAAATGATGCTTTTCCTCCATGTTTCTTTTAAAGGTTAAAACACACACACACACGAAAGACACCATAAGACAGATCATTTTCACCACATATTGGAAAAAACGATTCACTCTGTAGGAATTATCATGTAGCATTTCCATCACAGAATTCTCTCAAACTGACACTGTCTAGACTAAGAGAGCTAAATCACGTAATTCCTTTATGGCCTGTCTTCACTGAGATGATGACTTACGAGTGTATTCCTTCTCAACATCTCAGGGACTAGGAATACGTTCTTACAAACATTCACAGCCCCTTCCTCAGTAATACTTGGCTCACTGCCTTGTTTAAAGTAGTTTTATTTATTTATTTATTTATTTATTTATTTATTTATTTATATTATTATTATTATTATTATTATTATTATTATTATTATTAATTTGCTGAATAAATCCTGTAGCACAATTCATATGTGTACAGAGGAGAATAAATGAGCAAAATTCAGCTGAGATGGTCCTCAAACATGGGCTTTGCGGAATTCAGAATCTGTAATGATGTTATAGCATTATGGGCTGGGTACAAAAAAAAATCAATGTCACAAGCTGCAGAGCAGTGCCAGGAAAGTAATTTTACTTTCAAATTAGAACTTGAAGGAACAACAAATATCACCGACGTCAGGAACAAGATGTTTTTCTTTTGCAAAAAGTACACTGTCGACCAAATTTTAATGGTATAAAAGTAAGCTACCTGAGAAATGAAATCAATACGTGATGTTAGGCAATTAGAATGAATTCACCCAGCCTTGCTTCCTCAGCTTTTCAGACTCAAAAACAATGGGACCAAATCTTTGAACTGACTGGTGAATTAAGGACTCTTAAGAGAACAGCTCTTTTGGAATATAAATGATACTGAGAATTAAAGGAGCTGAACAAATGATGAAGAAGATAAAGTCAGAAAAATTTTAATGGAAAATAATAAATATATGGGGCTATTCAGATTTGTTCTTTTGATAAATGGCCTTATTTGAGGAACTTGAAAATCAAAGGGAATCAGAATTTTTTTTTTCAAAGGATATAAAAGAACTTTCCTGTTCCCAAAGTTCAAGTTGGCATTTCATGAGATTTCCCTCTTAGCAAACACAGTTTAAGATATGAGCCTAGCCATTAAGCAAAGAAATGCCTAAAAATAACTAAGTAAACTGGGGGTGAGGGGGGAGGACCAAGAATAGCTGTTACAAACATTCTAAGTATCCTTTCAGCAAGAGCCTAGGAAAGTGAGATTTAATTAAACAGAAAAAAGTTTAGTATTACCAATTAACATCCACCATCCAGAACATAGCATTCATAATTAACCCAATGAAGTTTCACAGAAACAACTTCCAGCATTACCTGTACACAGAAACCAACAAAACTTTTCATATAAAGACAGGGTTTCAACTGAAGTCGTAAACATACGAAAGATACTCTACAGTTATAGAAAACTTAAACTGCTTCCTAAGACTAAAATTAAAGACAAGCAAACAGGAAGGGACGGAAAATCACAACTAACAGATTAAATCTACAGTTTTTAAATCATCAAAGAACTGCAAAGTAGAGTCAATGATCTGAATACCTTTGTTGGAGCAGTATCCATGAAAAGCTATAGAAAAAAAGAGAAAGAGAGAGAAGGGCGTAAAACTTTCATATAAACTAGAGAATCCAGATGAGACGTATACATTCCAGTTAAATAAGCTTGTATTTAGGAAGTTAACATCAAATTTTTGAAACTGTTTTCCAAGGTCATCACTGCCTAATATGGTAGTCAGTACTTCCAGAAACTGACTAACCTTGGAAGCTAAAAATCAAAAAACGTAAAGAAACAATATTTGAAGACTAGTCAGCTCCTGATGCACTGCTTTCTCTGTCTCTAATAATACAATCTCTCCACTTTCCACCCACAACAACCCCTGCACCTACTTACCTCACTCATAAAGGTGCCTGTCCTAAGGGAGGACCAGCTTTGAAATATTCAGATAAACCAGTCTAGGGGGAGAGGACAGCTGGGTGGTGAAGTGCCTGCCTAGCATGCACAAGGTCCTGGGTTCAATCCCCAGTACCTCCACTTAAATAAATAAGCCTCATTACCTCCTCCCCTTTAAAGAAAGAAAAAAAAAAAAAAAAGTCAGATAAACCAGTCTATGCGTGTTTTTCATTTCCATGAAAATTATAAAAGTAATTTTAATGTGAAAGACCTTTAATGACTTACTAAGATTAAAACTACTCTGTAAGAAAAAAAGTGCAGTATATTGTATATATGTATTTACATGCCATATAATGTACATGTGCAAACTGTAATAATTCTACCTAAGAAAACTGAAAAAGAAAAAAAAATACTCTAGCTAGGATGGGAAGAAACAAAAATACTGGTTACTAAAATTTTTTCCCAGTGTAACAAAAAGAATAGATTTAAAGATATCATTTCTTATTTATGTCTGACTCCCACCCCTTTCAAATAAATCGGGTCTCTGGGCCACACGTTAAGGATCAGAAAGGCCTTTTGAAAGATTAAGTTCTTTTACCCAAAACAAATGACAGATGCCCTGTCTACCAGTAATATGCACCACCAGTATCAAAGCTTTTGGCTCTGTGAAATACTGTTTTAAAATGGATGAACTAGGGCACAGTCATGCTTCAAATTAACCACTCTGAAAGATTTATATATTATCAGTAAATAACAATATATTTGGTGGGTTTTTTTCTATAACCTTCTACCTGAGGGGCTCTCCCATGAGGCTTTTGCATTTTTTTTGAAGATTCCTCCCCATAAGCTTAGCTGCATTTTAATAGTAGCAAACTCTTCAATATAATAAAAATACGTAATAATTGCCTCAAAAATGAAGGAACAGCTTTGGTTTATTCTTCCTCTTAGAAGAGATCTTTAAAGAGAAACTGTAATGGGTTTTTTTTTCCCCAAGGCAGAAAAGATTTATCAATGCGGCGCCAAACCTCCTCCCTGTCCCTGGACCAATACTGAGCTAGCCTCATCTGGAGCCGCTCCTGCCCTGAACATCACTCTCAGAAGCAGAGACAGGAACACACTGCATTTTCACTGTGCTGATTCACGGAACCTTTTGTGCAAGTACACGTCTGAGGGAAATGTTTGCTTCTGAGCTTGAAGCGCTCCCACCACGATGACTGTCTCCGTGTGCCCTCGGTACCCCACCCCCGACCCCGCCCACTGCTGGCACACTTGGAATACTGGGGACCTCTGATGAAGCCCTGGCTGTCAGCGAGGCACCCAGCCAGGCACTTAACATGCATCCCCTTCATTTCATCCTCCCAACAACTCTGCGGGCTTTTTATGTTTCAACTGATGAGAGAATCCAAGCTCCAAAAGGTTACTGATAATCTGGCTGTGTTCAGTCCCCATGTGGAGAGCTATCCCTGGTGACCTCAAGCCTAATTAGCAGAATTAGCTCTTCAAAGACTCTACCATCAAAGATTTTCTTCCCCAAAGATTCAATCACGATATGATTTCTCTACAGGCTAGTTCTCCTTCAGACCCTCCAAGTTTTACTTCCTTATTTAACACAGAAAATATAAACTCCATGAGAGCAGGGACTGTCTCCAACAGTGACCTATTTTTAGCACTTGAAGGGGGGCAAAAAAATGCCGGGTAAAGTAGGTATTCATTACACATTCATTGAAGGAACAAAATACCTGGAAAATTAGGGCTATGATGATGGCCAACTCTGGAAACAGCATAAGCTCTGAAGGACCTGAATTGTGTACTTAGTTTGCTCATTTTTCCACATTCACTAGGTAATTATCCATCTCTCTGAATTCAACTTTATAGACACTACTTATGGAACACCTACTATGACACCGTCTGGTAGCCAGAGTAGCACTGGACTCAATAAATCATTTATGTGTAACTGTGAAGCACCTTTTTCTGCCAGAAAGAATAAAAGGCAACTAATCATCACTCTCCCAAAAAGAAACTGCATCCAGTGGGTCAAAATCATTTATCTCCGGTCTTGTCTTCTTCAGAAGGAAAAATGGATGAGTGTGATATTTCTAGGTGATCTCTTGAAATTCTTTCAAAAAAACACGGGTCGCATCAATTCGGGGACCTCCAAAGACTAACTCAGAAAATTTCAAGAAATGTCACTGATAATGTACCAGTGCTTTCCCTCCATCCTAAAAATCCACAGTGTGGTTTCATTGCAGCTCTCCCTAATCCCAACAAGATTTGGGGCAATTCAAAGGCACAGCGCAGTTAACATGCACGGTCAACTCCTGGCGTTAGACCAGCTCTGTAACCTAGTTATTCCACCTGGCCTTCATCTTTCTGCCCAACCACTCTTTATATCCACTGAGGCAGCAACACTGAAAGCGTGTTCAGTTTAGACTTAAAGCAGATAACTAACATGATACTATCAGAAGTACAGATGTTGAAGAATTAAGCAAGCACATAAATCAAGAAAATAAATTCGCACTATGCTCAAGGGTAAGTACAGAACTAAGTCATAAGCAGGAAGAAAAATGAACATCACATTCTTTGATGAGTTTCAGTTACTGAAACTTAAGCTACTACATGAAACTCCTGAAGAAAAATGAATTTATTTCCCCCTTGAATCAATGCTCCAGCTTTAACAGTACTCCTTTTCTATCAGGAAAAATACACTTCTATCACTGCAAGCAATGAATATGCATGACTATTTTACATGGTAAGCATTCAATAAATACCTCTTGAATTAATGAATAAATTTTCCCTGACTACTGATGTCTAGTGTGAATTTTGAAAACCCTAAAAAGAAAGGGGGGTGGGTAGGAGCAGTGCTTTATCTGTTTAATTTTATTTGATGAGTAACCAATACACCATTAATCAATGCTTTTAACTATCAATCTTGACCTCAATTAGAGCTTCTCCAATAAAATTCTTTCCTTTTATAATATAGACACTCTTTAAACGGTAGAATATAATAGTAGACACTGAAAAAAATTTTTTTAATTTAAGACAAACCACCAAGAATCTTAAGCCAGCAGTTATTGCCAATTTCCTCTACTAGTTAGAAATTAAAAAAAATAAAAAAGCTGATGTTCTGTACCAACTATTAAATCCGGTAAATTACCAAACACAAAGATTATGCAGTACTGTTATGGCCTTCAAAATTATTTTCCTATATTAATAAAGAGGAAAGGAAAATGTACACTCGCTGTCACTTATGGAGGGCCCAATTTCAGGCATAGGATTAGAGAGACCAAAAAGATTCAGACTTCTGACTACAAGGAGGTTCATAGGAAAATCAAAAACCTGATTGTGCCCAACATTTTTTCCCTTGGTGGGTATTGTCTCATCTTAACATCTAGTTCCAAATCCAACTGAAAAACCCTCCTCAGCTTCCTTCTCCCCTTTGCTTCCTAACAACTCATTCTAATCTTATCTTTACTCAGTATCTCTCTAGCATTCATGCCTACAGTTTATGCTGTATTTATGACCTTTCTTTCACATGGTGCACCGGAATTGCACCAGGAATACAGCTGAGATGAAAATCCACGTCACTGCATGTGGCAGGAAACGAACGGATTGTCAATGAGAGATTGATAGGGTCTGCAGAGAAATAAAACCTGGGTCAGTCAGCTCCTAGTAAGACTGATGTCCATTACATTGGGGTGGTGGGCTGGACAGTAGTGACCACGTAATAAAGGATTACGGGGACAAAAGTAGGAATTAAGTATCCTATGTTAAATGTACACAAATGAAGTACCCTGGAATCTGTGGGAATTCAATGTACAGATAAAACAGACTGCAGTAAAAATATCAAGGGACCAGAGTTACATTTAAAAAAAAAGTAATGTATTTAAAGGCAGAGTGTAGAGGGGGGAGGATACAGCTCAGTGGTAGAGCGCATGCCTAGTATGCATGAGGTCCTGGGTTCAATCCCCAGTACCTCCGTTAAAA
The DNA here is from genome assembly GCF_036321535.1 of Camelus dromedarius. NCBI lineage: Eukaryota > Metazoa > Chordata > Mammalia > Artiodactyla > Camelidae > Camelus > Camelus dromedarius. The sequence goes on along the minus strand of NC_087445.1, from coordinate 1,961,566 downwards.
TAAATAAACCTAATTACCTCTTCCCCAGGAACAACAACAACAAAAAACTTTAAAAAAATACTAAAATAAATAAAAGCGGAGTGGGCAGAAATCATAACACGCATTAATGTTTACAATCCAACCCCACTGGGACAGCATCTTCGCAATCCTACAGGTGTTGGGGAGGATAAGGACTAACTGGTACATTGCTAGTAAGAAGGCAGGTGGCACATCAGCTTAGGAAAAAAGGCTGGCTGTTCATGGAGTTACCACGTGACCCAGCAATTCCACTCCGAGGTATATACCCAAAGGACCTGAAAACATAGGGCCACGCAAAAACTTGTCCGTGTATGTTCACGGCAGCATTATTCACAGCTGTCAAAAAAAACTCCGTTCATAAGTGAATAAACCCATGTACGCTTTGGCCTGGGCTTCAACTTTATCTCCAGATACAGTCACACATGTTGAGAGACATGTACACTGATGCCACTACAGCCATTTGCAGCAGGGACTGGAAAACACCCAAATATCCGTTTATTTATCATCATTAAATAAGTCACAGTTCAGCCACACAGTGCAACAACATGCAGCCATTAAAAAGATGACCGCTCTTGCCGGTTGGGCACAATTTGCAGAAACCTGACTATGAGTAGAAAACTGAAGGGAAAAAAAATATTACCAGGAGGGACTAACTATATCTATATATCTACTTCGCTAATGTTTGACCTTTTTAATGTGCATGCACTGCTTTTAGGAAGTAATGACTGAGGGAAAAACAAGTTGGGAAGGACAGGACCAGGTTGTCATTTGCTGAGGATGAGGCCTCAAGCCTTCCCTCCAAGCCCAATAAAAAGTAATCCCCACCCTGCAACCAAAGTTCCTTCGTCGTATATATCACACCAAAACAAACTGATTTAGTATCATTTTTCCAGGAAGCCAAGACTGTCACTAAGGGACATCTGGAGAAATCCCAGGGGAAACTGATTTCCTTAACTCCCCTGGAGTGATCTTACACTGAGGCTGGACCCTTCCATCATCTGGGCTTGTAATCCAGACCAGAGTATTTTGATTTTATATGCTGCGCCAACTCTTTCTTCAATATTCTGCTTGGTGATACATTCTAAAGTTAATTCATTGATCACTGCCTCAGGAAAACCAGCCACACTGCATTTTTTTTCTCCTTGAAGGAGAAGGAAGATTTACTCCAATGACACTGCTGTCAGAAAGTTCCTTTTTGATTTGAGACAACTGTCTTCAATAGGAGCCTGTCTAAACAAGTCATAAAACATATACATTATAAATCCACAGATAACATTTTATGGTTTTATACTTTGAAACCATACTTATTTTGGCCTAAGCAGTAATCAAAACCAAATGAAGCAGTTCTGCATGTACTACTTACAGAACAATCGTTCTGCTAAGAAATATTGTGAAGAAAAACAAAGTGCAAAACACGTTGTATGCTACCGTGCTTGGGTATGGTAGAGAATGTATACGTGTATCCACGCCGTCAATTTCTGGAAGGATTCACAAGAAATGTTACCTCTGGGGAAAGACACCTGGTGCTTAAGACCAGTTTTTCCGCTATATACTCCTGTTTACCTTTGGAATTAAGAATTCTGTACCAAGTAAGTGTGTTATTTGCCCTAAAATTAAATGCGATTAAACAAGACCCTTTGAAGAGGTATACATAACAAAGATATGAGGGCTGTGGGTCCCTTACGCGTGACCCTCCTTTGTGGGGCCATCTCCCTGGGAGTGGACACCGTGGTGGGTGGTCTTGGCCTCAGCAGATGGCTGGCTGCACCTCCTACAGCGCCACGTGCCACGATGGACCCAGGCAGGTGCCAGCCGGAGACAGGTACTTAAGGCAACCCCTGCCTGCCTGCCTCCCTCCTCCGTTGGCATCCACTCAACGCCAAGAAACCTTCTGCTCCACTCAGCTCTCTGTAAAATGGACCCTAGTGTCCAACTGTCCATCAACCTAGAAAATAATTTCTACTAAATTTGTGTTCGTCTGAACACTTCCTAAATTCATGTCCTGACCACTCCAGCTCACCTGGTTTATCAAAGGCTAAGGGCGGGGAACAGTTTATGAAAATCCCACACACCGAGGTTTACACACTCCGCAACACAGGAAACAGGCTGCAAAAATCCCTCAAAACTGTAGACTGTTTACAAAGCGTTTCCAATACATCATCACATTTAATGCCTTCACACGCTTCGGTGTCAATCCTGGGAACCCCGACAGCTCCCAAATTGGATTTATTAAATCTTCGAGAACTGCAGAGTCAGCAGTAGTAATCGAGCAGCTATCAAACGGCTGCTTTTCTACCTGCGATTTCTCAAAAGTGACAACTCTCCGCAGTCAGCATGCTAACTGGTTCAAAAGCCATCAACGTGACACATTCCTTGCTGAAGCTCGGCAGGGGACTCAGCCGATGAGGGCTGGGGTGTGCTCGTGCGCGCGCTGGGGACGGCGCGAGGGCAGCGAGGGCCAGGGCAAGGACCTGGCTCCCGTGCGCGGCCGGGAACGCCGCCCCGGGTGGGAGGGACTCCATTTCCCACAGAGCAGCGGAGGTTTGGCAGACGCCAAACAAACAGGGCAGCTCCCGAGCCGGCGTGTTCAGCGCGCTCGGGGAATCCTCTGGGGGTGACTCGGAGGCTCAGACTCCGGTAAGGGCCAACTGAGCTTGCAACGCGGGAGGCGGTATCACCTTGAATCTAGGAAAAGCCCGAGGCGCCGAGCTGACGCCAGCAATTTAGAAAGGTGACCCTCGGGCCATCTTGCCGGGGTAGGAGGGTACAAAATGGATAAAGTTACAGCTCGCGACAAACGCAGATGGAAACTCGGGGTAGGGGGACGCTCCCAGAAAGCCCGGCTCCTGAAGGGGGGTGTGGCCGGCTGGGGCTGTTATGGGGGTTGGGGGTGGAGGCGTGTCAGCCGGGCCCGGGAGGCGCCTCTGCGCCTGGGTGGGTGGGCTAGGACCCCCGCGCCGGGTGCCGCGTGTCCCGGAGCCCCGCCATACGCTCGCTCGCCGGCTCACCGGTGATGTCCAGGTACAGGTCGTCCCGCCGGTCCAGGTGGTGCAGTTCCTGCGACGTGGAGCTGCGGCTCTTCTTCACTCCCGGCGAGGACAGCGAGCACCGCCGCGAGCAGGGGGGCGCGGCGGCCCAGCTCGGCCGCCGCTCGCTCTTCCGCTTCATGGAGGCGGCCGCGGCCCGTCAGGGGGCCACGACCATGGCCCCGCGCGCCCGCTGGCCCGCCGAAGCCCCCGCCAGCCCCGCGCGCGGGCGCTCGGGGCGGCGGGCGCGGAGCGGCGCTGCGGCGGCGACGGCGCGCGCTGGCGGAGCCCGGCGGGGGGTGGCCGCGCAGGAGCCGGAGGAGGGGCCGGGCCCACCGCGCCTGCCCCGCTTCCTCCTGCGGCCGCCTGGGGACCCGCGCCGCAGCCCTGGCTACAGCGCCTCCTGCCGCTGCCCGCGCCCCCCAGCCCGCCCCCAGGTGCCCGCAGCCCGCTGGCGCAGCCGAGGCGCCGGTGCTGCCGCCGGCGGCTGGGGCTGCCCGGGGTAACGGCGCGGGCCCACCGCGGCCGCGGACGCTGCTGCCGAGGCGCCCGAGCACAGCGGGCCGCGGCTCCCGGGGACCCCAGGAGGGCTGTTCCGTGGAGCTTCATTCACAAAAAAGGGCCCACAACCCTCCTCGGGGCCCGCAGACTGAGGCCTTTCATTGGTCAGTGAGGCGTGACGTCACGGACACGGGGCCTTTCTACAGGCAGGTAGCCGGTGACGCCATAAAGAAAAGTCTGAGTGATTCCGCCAATCAAAGATAAAAAGTGTGCTCGCGACCCTCCGCCAGTCCCCCAACTTTTCTGTTTCTTCTGTGTTTCCGGAGTTCCCAACTTCCTTTAGTGAGTTACCAAAGCTTTACACAACTCTAGCCCAGTAACTTAACTCCAGTTCTTTGGCATGTATATTTTTTTAAGTGTTCATTTGTTTTCCGTGTAATTGCGCCAAGTGGAAGGGACTCTTTCTATGGCTTGCTGGCTTGTAAAGGGTATGGATCTATTAAATTGTCCGCTCTTAGACAGTCTTAAGATAGAGTTGAGTTCAGAAGTTACAAACTATGTGAATCAGCTACGCATTTTTTATCGCCCTATGCCCTGGAGTCAGACCAAGCAAGGGCTTCTTAAGGAGTCGATAAAACTATCACGGAAACACGACATACCGTAACGGTTTGCACCTCAAAGTTCGTCATTTCGCAATCAGTACCCAAATTGACTCAGCAATTTTATAAACTAGCTGCTTTATTTTTCCTACCTAAGATACCGACAGGTCCAGTTATTGAAGCATCGAGCAAGTGGCGAATTTAATCCTTTAACTTTTAGCTTGCAAACTATATAATCATATCCCCCCTTTTTTTCCTACTGGATTAAAATAATGCCTGATCTTTCTAGAACTTAACCAAAACTGTCATTTTGGAAGGCCTAAAGGCAAATTTCCGTGGTAGCATAGAAAAGATTAAGACTGGAGGGCAGTCTTCAGATTTCATACCCCAAAAGTATGTATCTTGCAAGCTAGTCCTAATTTTTCACCAGCATTTTAACTTTTTACCCTGTAGTTCTGCAATTACTGCCAGCCTCTAGAAGTGAAAGAAGAATTTGAGTCAGTCCCCCAGGAAGCCTCTCAGAAATGCAAATTTTGATGGAGTACCTCCCGGAGGGGCTATTTGGCTTCTATTGTTGAAGGCCTTTACCTTAAGCACTGCTAATTAAGGAGGAATGGGCTGGGGGGAAAGAGGATCTATGTGGAGGTGGCATTTGAACAGCCCGGAACTAGAAACCCGAAGCTTAGTAATCATATTCACTCTTCCACTGTTTCCCATAAGGAAATCAGTGAAGACCTGAAATTAAAAATGCTCTACGTGTTGTCTGTAAGGGCAGCAAAGAAGCAATAGACTTGGGAGGCTGTGAGTTTTGTGCAAATGAGTCTAGATAAGTAGAAACCTTCCCGTCCTGGGTCCCCTGTTCTGACCTAGAAGAGGAGGCCTTTCACGTTGGACTAGAGGGTCAGAGATGGAAAGGCAGCCATTTCCCACACTGGGATTTCACAAGAGTAGGTCTTGTTTTTTGTTCTGTTACACTGAGGTGTAATTGACCTATAACATTATATTAATTTCAAGTATGCAACATAGTGATTTGATATCTGTATGTATTGCAAAATGATCGCCATAATAATTCTAGTTAACACTGAGTAGGGCTTGTTTTGAATAGATTTTAGTGGGAGTTGTCCACTTGGCTGTCTAAATGAAAGAAATTCAAGTACCCCGTGACATTCTGTTTATTTGATACTGACTTATCTAAATGTCAAACTAAGGCTAACATGCCAAGTTCACATATCAGTTTGTTTTCTCTCACCTTCAAATACAGAGTGTGGGCTTGAAATTCCATCAAAATGCATATGATTTCACTAAAAGCACAAAAGTGTTATAAATACAGATAATTATACTGTTTAAGCATTTTCACATTTTACAAACACACAAGTTTGATTGTTTTGTTAGTTTAATGTGTCATTAGGGGAGAAGATATGGATTACACTTTGAAATTGTGCAGAAATAGCTTCCATTCTTGGGAAGAGGAAGAACATAAGCTAAGTACACACTGAAGTTTAAAACCTTATTTGTGTTTTGGTTTTAGGTCATGTTTGGATAGTGACAGAAAAGTACTATTTCTTACTGATACTTGTTTTGTGTGTGGCACTGCTCTTAAGCAGAATTACTTTTCCCACTGTTCGATAAGCTGACCTCTGAGCTTGACAATCTGGCTACAGGAAATGCAGTTTAGTTTGCTTGGTAGGTTGGCTAGTTTGTTGTTCAGATTGACCACTGATCGTAGCATTTTAGAGCTTGAAAGCATCTTACCATGCTATTTGGTAGTGAGGACCTTTCACAGTGAGGACATGGAGACCCTCATCAGTGGCAGTGGCAGTGCTGGGGCCAGAACCCACGTATTCTCCAGGGCTCCGTTGGTCTTTCCTTGAGCTGTTGGAGCTTGGAGAACAGCTGCATCAGATTGTTATCTTCAGCATCGTGAGCAGCACAGTGAAAAGCTAAAAAGGAAAGGGAGGAAGGAGTTCTCTAAAATTGTCCTTTCTCCGAGGTAAATTCACCCTGAAAGGAAAACAATTATGGAATATTTTCTTATATGTTTATTTTAGATCATTCATATCCTGAAAAATTTAAGCCTTACCCTAATGTTAGTAGAAACTGGTAGGTAGATAAATGATGTTAAAACTTCAAAAGATATGATAAATTTCAGAATCAGTGAATTACAGCTTTAATTATGTGGAGGTAAATAATTTGTTTAAGGTCAAATTTCCATAAAACCTAGAGGGTTTAGGTAGCAGGCACATGGGAAAGCGGACACACACTAAAATCTTCACTAGCTTATTTAAGACAGGTTGGTTTTACTTCATTGGCTATCCTGGTAATCAGGGTTAATCTGAAATCCCCCCATGTTCCTGACCCTGAGACTGAAAATCTCTTAAAACTGCAAATACGGAAGAAAATGAATACACGTGTTGAGCTATCACCACATGCTGGAACCAGTGCTCAGAGCTTCACACAAATGCCCTGTTTGATGGTATTGTTCTTATTTTATAGCAAAAAATCCCTTATTTGACAGGTCCAGATAGTTATCCCAGGTCCTGCAGTGGCTTTGGTTTGAAACACCCATGGCTCTTCCTTGGATTTAGCACCACTCGTCGTAAGTTGAGAACAGAGTTTGAAGGGATCTTTCTCTGTAGGCAGTTTTCTGAAATTGAATAACCTCTATAGTTATGTAAATGTTGTTAAGTTTAGGGGTTTTTTTTTGGGGGGGGAGGTTTAGTTCATTCTTGCCTAACTTTATTTTTTTTATTTTATCGAGTTATAGTCAGTTTACAATGTTGTGTCTAATGTTGTAAGTTTTGATTAATTTTTTTTGAACTTCAGACCTGACCCTAACATTGTCGATTTTTAAAACAATATTCCGGATTGTTAATTTGGATTTTTTGGTTGGTTATGTACACTTCTTCCCTAATAATAACAATAATAATAATAATAGTTAATAATAATGGAATGTCAGGTGGAGGTGGGGGAGAGAGTGAGAAGGATTCTGGTTATTTTGTCTTGTGATCGTGAATGACTGAGGATGCTTCTACCCCAAAACCAAAGAGGCCTAGGGGACTGAGCGAGCAGTGCCAAACTCCTTCTTTCACATTATTTTTTGAAAAATGTTGGCGTGCCTTTGACATTGCTGTTAGGTATTCAGTACGTCACTAGAGTAGAATTTAGTAATCTGGAAAGAATGGGAAATGACACTCTCCTTGGCTGAACGCTTCTACCAAGACTGAAAGAACATACATGCTCATTATTAGCTTCTTAAATCTAAGTCTTATTTTGTAATAGTGACTTTTTACCTCAAAGATTTTTTTCATAAGGAATTTGTCTTTCTCTTTGGCTTTATTGCATATGACCAAATAAGGCATGAACATGTGACTGTATGTTTTTTTTTAATTTAAATGAAAAGCAGAAATATGAGAGGGCAGGGTATAGCTCAATGGTAGAGTGTGTGCTTAGCATGCATAAGGTCCTGGGTTCAATCCCCAGTACCTCCATTATAAACAAACAAACAATGTAATTACCTCCCCCTCAAAATAAAAAAACCCAAAACAAAAACGTTTCTAAAGGAAAAAAAAGAAATATTAAAGGAAGTTCTCCTTCACACCCAATCCTACCCTCATAGGTAACCACCCTAACAGGCTATATTAAATTTGAAAGATTTTAAAAAAAATAAATCGGTCCATACTGTGCATAGTGTTCTGTGAACTTATTTTTTCACTCAACACTGCATTTTGAAAATTTTGTCAGTCCTTGTGGCCAGTTTGAGCCACTCTAATGGCCGCATTGATTTCCCTTGTGTGTTTTCCGTGCATTTACTTTCCTATAGATGGACACTTAGCTTGTGTTGTGTGTGTGTGTGGGGGGGGGTGCTATTACAAACAATTCGGCAATGACTATCCTAACATATGTCTATCCACAGGAGATGGAATTTCTGGCTCAGAGGGTATTCACTTTTAACATTTGCATAGATACCAACAGTATTTTGGGGTTCCTGTTTCCCTCCACCCACACCCTGACATCACTGGATATAATCCATATTTTTAAGTTTGAGAATAAAAAATGGTATCTGTTATTTTCATGGCACTTCCGTAATCACTAGTGAAACTAAGCGTATTACAAAGGCCTCATGAGATGTTTACAGTATATGTTCTAAGAATTTCTTATCATTTATGCCCTTGGCTCATTTCTCTATTCGTTTTCATTTTCTTTTAGATTGAGGGACTATTTATATATTATGGATAGCAGCCCTTCAACCTCTGCTGATATTACTTATCTGTTCTTTGTCACATTACGCTATTCAGATTGCTACAGCAGTTTCCTGTTTTACCGTCAAATCAATTTTACCAACTTTTTAAGGCTTCTGGATGTTGTATCTTGTTTGTACCAAGCCCACGTTTAAAAAAAAATATTCTTTGAAAAAGAATATGAAAACGAATAGATATAGGTATGCATATGACTGAAACATGCTGTACACCAGAAATTGACACCTTGTAACTGACTATATTTCAAATACATATACATACATACGTCACAGAGTGAATAGTCAAATAAAACAGAATAAAATTGTTTTGACTGGAAATAGATATCAAATAAATTAACAGCATTAGTCTCTTTTAAAAATGTATTCTTTGTTTCCCTCTATTTTTTAGAGATGTTATTATATTTAGCCTTTTAATCCACCTGGACTTTATTTGGAGGATACAGGATAAAGAGGCATCTTTTTTTTTCCCCAGCATTTTTTATTATATAGCCCGTCTTTTCCCCAGTGATTTGAATTGCTACCCTTTTATATGAATAGTTCTCACATACACCGTGGCCTGATTCTAGTCTCTATTCTTTTTTATTGCTCTTTTATCTATTTCTGTGTCTGTGCACGCTGTTTAGATCACCGTAGCTTTGTAGTATGGTTTGGTGTCCAGTAGGATTAGTTCCTCCTTACTGTTTTTCTTTTCCAAAAATATTCTTTCTAATACAGCTATCACCACCTTAAACCAGATGTTCAATGTGGCCTCTGAAGAGTGAGCCAGAAAGAGGTGATGTGCCTCTGGACCAACACCATCACCAATAAAGTACTGGAGCCAAAAATGTTTACCCTGAATCTAATCAAGCCTTGAGATCTGATTTCTGTTTACAGGAAATATAGCGGGTAGAGAAGCAAGTTAAACCACCTATACAGGGAAACAGTCTAACAAATCCTGAATGTGGGGCTTTCTAAAAACTGTTTCTTCAACAAGCAAATGTCAGAAAAGAACTGGGGACAGCTGAGTGAGGGGATCTGCAGTGAATCAAAAGAATCTTAAGAGGCATACCAACCAACTACACTGCATATGCTCGCCAGCTGTAAATGACATGTTTAGGACAACTGGTGACATTTGTTTTTTGTTTGGTTTTTTTTTTGGGGGGGGAGGAATATTATTTTTATTCTTTTTTATTTATTTATGTTTTAATTGAAGTGTAGTCAGTTTATGTTGTGTCAATTCAATGTGTACAGCGTAACATTTCAGTCATACATATATTTGTTTTCATATTCTTTTTCCTTATAGGTATCAATGGACCTTTTAAAAATACCATCCATGCAAATGTGAGCATGGTTCCCTGTGGCAGGCCTTTATGCAGACCGCCCACCTTGCCCTTCCAGCCCTTGCCCCCCTCTTCCCTTGTCCCTGCCAGCTCCTCTCCATCGTCTCTGACACCCCTTTGGCACCACACCTCGGCCTCTGAACCTTCCCTCCTGCTCTCTTACTCTGAGTTGAAAGATCTCTGTTGCCTGGAGTCTTGGTCCTTTCATTCAGGCGGGACTTAGCTGTTCTCTCCTGGACTCTGCAAAATTTGCTGCAGAACCACGTTGTCCCTGCCTTTGTCCCCAGCTGCTGGGCTAAATCCAGCAGGCCTCCTCCCACTGGGGCTTGGTGATGGCAGGACAGAGCTCGAGAAGCTGGTAATCAGGAAAGATAATCAGGCAATCTGATGTAGCTAATAGCCTACTTCAGTTTACTACACACATTTTTCTTTCCAATTGTTAGAAGACAAGAAAGACATCCTTGTCTGACTCTGCCCTTATCCACACAGTTAGAAGTAAATTAAAGGCATCAATTTCAAGTCACTTCTCGACTTGTAGAAGTGTAAAAGCAATTTATTCTTTATCTCCTGTTGTGGCTGGGAAGGAAATTCCCCGCGAAGATTCTTCCAGCTTTCAAAGAAAACTAGCTACCGATGTTAATACATTGGATGATTTTTCTCTCTTTTTGTTACAAATTTTCCCATCCAGGAGGGAATCCTAGCCCAGTCTCGGTTCTCCACTCGCACACACTTTCCCATCGGAGTAGGGAAGCAGTAATGAGTCAAATGCACAGAACTGTAGTTTTAAATTCTTACATGGGGGAAGGTTTTCATTATTTATAATTTTTTTCCTCTTCAACGATACCAGAGCACAGATGGGCAGATTAAGCTGGATTCACCCTTCATGTCCTCTTTCCATTTTTAAATACAGATTCAAGTGAGCAGTGAACTGTTTTAACCAAAGTTAGGGGCTATGCAAAAGATAAAAACAGAAGTCTGAAATGATCCATAATATAGGCAATCAGTTTCTGATTATTATTTGTGAAGGTGAATTTCATTTAACAGTATTGAAAGAAAAGCAATTATATTTTCACATTTGATGTGTTCATTCTTGTAGCTTGTGTACTACTAAAAATTATGTTTAAAAACGTATGCTTCTGACTTAAGTCTAGCTGTCAAAATAACATTAAAATGTATTTAGAGAGTCCAAGTGACAAGTTTGGGGATCGGACTTGTCCTGGGCTATGTTCTGCTCTGCTCCCCAGAAAACTTCCAAAACAGCAAATCTAATTGTATCATATTCTCAATTAAAATGTTCTAACAGCTCCTTGCCTTGTGTAGGAAAGGTCTTGAGTTTCTTTTTTGGACTATCGTACACATTTCTATGACAGTCATCTTTATTTTTTGTCCTTTTTTCTTCCAGTGTTGGTGACATATAGTTGACATACAGTACTGTATATGTTTAAGGTGTACATCCTAAGGATTGGGGTTTTTTAATTTTTTTTAATTCATACCTATGGAAAAGTTAATTTAGGGGGAAAAGCTTAATATCTGAGCCATCTGAGAGTAAGTTGCAGACATCATGGCTGTATCTCCTAAGAACAGGAACGTTTTCTTACATGACCACAACGTCATTGTCAAATTCAGGAAACTTAACATTCCTACAATGTCATTGAATATTTAGTCCATCTTCACAATTCACCAGTTGCCCTAACAGTGTCATATATAACACTCTTTTCCCGGACCCAGGAAGCAGTTCTTTCCCTAAGGCTTAACATCAGGGTGCACATTTTTGCAGGAGCTCTCTGCTTCAATGGTGCATCCTCGACGTGTCCGATTAGGAGGCCCAGGATGTCAGTTTGTCCCAATCTGGGTAATTCATGAACTTTGATCACTAGGCTCATTCAGGTATTACCTGTCAGATTCTTCCACTTTAACGGTGCAATTTTTCTCTTTGTAATTAATAAACGATTTGTGGGGAGCTACTTTAAGACCATGAACTTCCACGCAATGATTTGTTAATGAGTTGTTACTGTGCTGGTGCAGACTGGTGATTTTCTCATTATGTCCTACATTCATTCATTGGCATTCTGTGGAAAAGAAGAGCTTTCTTTTCTCTCCCTTTTATGTGTGTATACGTATTTATGTATGCATGTAGGTGGGCGGATGTATGGATTATGGGTTTGTGAGTTCTTGTTTTCTGCGATGCCTTATAATCCCTTACTGGCATTATGTATTTTGATCTCAAATTGTCCCAGGGGAGAGGGTATACCTCAGTGGTAGAGAGGTGCTTAGCATGCACGAGGTCCTGGATTGCCCAGTACCTCTGGTCAAATAAAGGAATAAACCTAATCACCGCCCCCCACACCCCCAAAAAATAGAGACTCAAATCGTCTGAGATTTGACAAGTGGGTGGCCCTCCTACAAGCTTCTGTGTCCTTCTGACTTGTCCCCATCAGTTTTTGAGTGCTTTCTTCTGTTCTGGCACAAGGAGTTCCACGTTTAAATTGTCCTTTCCCTGCCCTGGCCCTGGCAACAACCATGCTTCCAGGAAGGCCCAGTTTCCTTCATGGGGTAATGGTCTTTAGACGTATACAAGGCCTCTGTGACCCAGCCCTGCCCTCCTCTGCTAACTCCTCTCCTGTGATCTGTCACGCCCTCCTGTGCGCAGTCACGTGGAGTCCCCAGAGTGCCCTGCTCCTCCAAACCCTTTCTCTTGTCTATGCTGTGCCCTCTTGCTCGATGATCTTACCACTACTTTTCTGTGTGGCCATTTCCCACTCTTTTCCACCACAATTCAAGTCCTAAGTGATGTGTGGTCTTTTCTGACCACCTCAGAGTCCCATCCCCCTGCCCCCCAGCACTTCCTCTGTAACTCCTCTCACGGGGTAGAAAGAAGGCATCTCTTTTTAATGTACATTTGCCAGATTACTGGTGTAACTGGGCCTCTGTGCTTTGTATGTGGGAAATAAAAAAATAATACTGTTCAAGCTAACTTGAGAACTGGAATCACTGAGCAGTGAGGTTCTTTGTGGTACTGAATCTTCTATAACCAATTAGTATCAAATAATGTAGAGGTTATAGTGCAATGATAATTTAGATTACTATTACTTATAAAAATAACAATTTATTTATTAAATAGATAATATATCCATATAGATCAAAATTCAGAAAGTGCAAAGCAATACATAGTAAAGAATCTTTGTCCCAAAGGGGTCCCTGAATCACCTAGTTGCTTTCCTATAGGTAAATGTTTTCCATTTTTTTTTTTTTATGTTTCAGATTTAGTCTATGTACATGGAAGTATATGTAGGTTATATACGCTGTGTGTGGTTCACTTTTATATCTTAAAACAAAATGACATAAAAAAATTTGCAAACGGAATGACTTTTATAATTTTTAACAAAGATATATGTGATTACATTGTAGCCCGCTGCTTGTAAATCAATGTTAGAATAATTTCTCAACATTAAGAACTGACTACATTTTTCTCCCTGAAAAAGTGGCAGGAAGATGCTTAAATTGTTTATCTGTGGTCAGAGGTCTCTCTACCAGAATGTCTGTGGTACTGTATTTTATTATCCTCATCCCAAAACATACATGGATCAGTTTTGAATACATTTCTGAGATGGAATTGACATAACATTATACTACTTTCAAGTGTACAACATATGATTCAGTATCTGTATATGTTGTGAAATGATCACAAGTCTAGTTAACATTCGTCACCATACATAGTTATAAAATTTTTTCTTGTGATGAGAACCTTCAAGATCTATATTTGAATAACTGTATTCAAATGTGCAACACAGTTATTATTAACTATAGTCACTATGCTGCACATTACATCTCCATGATTTATTTACTTTCTAACTAGTAATTTGTACCTTTTGAACCCCTTCATTCATTTTGCCCATTCCCCACCCCTCCAGCCCTACCTCAGGCAGCCAACAATCTGTTTTCTACATCCATGAGCTCATTTTTTGTTAGTTTGTTTTGTTTTGTTTTTAGATGCCATGTATGAGCGAGACAGACTGTATCTGTCTGTCTGAGTTATTTCACTTAGCATAGTGCCTTCAAGTTCCATCCATATTGTTGCAAATTGCAAGATTTCATTCTTCTTAATGGCTGAGTAATATTCTATTTTATATGTATGTGTGTGTATATGTGTATATATATTCACCCCACCTTTATCCATTCATCCATTGACAGACACACTTAGGTTGTTTCCATGTCTTGGCTACTGTATATAATGCTGCAATGAATATGGGGGTACAGATAAATCTTTTCAAGATAGTATTTTTGTTTCCTTCAGATAAATACCCAGAAGTGGAATAGCTAAATCTTATGGTAGTTCTATTTTGAATTTTTTGAGGAACCTCTATAGTGTATCCATAGTGGCTGCACCAGTTTACCTTCCCACCAACAGTGCACAAGTGTTCTCTTTTCTTCACATCCTCACCAGCATTTGTTATTTCCTGTCATTTTTGATACTAGCCATTCTAACAGGTGAGAGGTGATTATCTCATTTGGATTTGCATTTCCCTGATGATTACTGATGTCGACCATCTTTTCATGTACCTGGTGGCCATCTGTATGTCTTCTTGGAAAAATGTATCCAAAACATTTTTTTTAAAGCATTTTCTTTTGCTCCATTTTTCCTCTTGTATGGCAAACAGAATTAATTCACAGGAGGCCCTCATACTTGCCAGTATAGACACAAGCAACAAAACATCAAAATTTGAGCTCTCAGTTTAGAGAGGAAAGCACACTGGTTTAAGCAGAAAGAAAGATGAATGTTGTGCTTATAAGGGATGTATGCATGTTGCGTGGAAATACGAAGCTGATTTTTATTTACATCAAGTCAGTATATACATTTCACATATGACATTTTAAGTCCTTAGGAGTCAGAGTCTGGAAATGTCAGTGATTATAGGCTGCTCTCAGTGAAGTTCAGGAACAGGGCTGGAATTATTTCTAAAGGAGCCTTTAAAATATTCTGAGTGCTACCTATTTTTAAAAAATGGCATTGTAAGAAGATTGGCATAATATTTAAAATAATTTTCTAAAAACAAGCTTTACTTCCAAAGGCGCTTTGATCAAATACTTCATCATGATGAATAAAGCTAATTACACTGTAGGCTTTGTGAGCCGCTTTTAAAAATTCACGTACAGACCTTCATCGAGCAGTTTAGTCTCCTGAATTCCCCTGCAAGTCCTTCTTCAAACCTCTGTGAGGTTTACTGCACCCTGTAGAGAGCTATTTATTTAATATTCTGTTTTGTTGGTTATCCTGAGATTCTGCCTGCCCTCCCTAAATATGTTTTGAATGATTAAAGGCAGAAATTCTGCTTTATTTGCCCCTCAAATCTCCCACAATACCTAGCACATAATTGGAACTCAAAAACATCTTTCCCTTGATTATCAGACCATATCACCCGTAAGGCAGAACCACAGCACAAAGCCCAAACAAGACACCCCTGTATTATGGTTCTAGGTAGGAACTGAAATTAGAGCTTAAAAAAAAAAATAGAACTTAATAAACCTACATGTTCTAAAGGTGTAGAAAGTATTTTTCCACTTCTCATGTATAAAGGTAAAATTGATGACTACTGTCTCCTGCAAAGCATAGCCAATAGGGGTAGGGTACAGCTCAGTGGTAGAGCGTGCGCTCACCATGCACGAGGTCCTGGGTTCAATCCCCAGTGCCTCCATTAAAATAAATAAGGAAATAAGTGAACCTAATTACCTACCCGCAAAAAAAAGTTAAAAAGAAAAACAACAGAGCATAGGCTATAAAGGCAATTATTGGGTAATAATGTAAGGCATAAACCAATTAATACATCTTCAAAACAGCCATGATCATATTTTTTAAATATATATATGTGTATGTATAAACATGTATGTGTATATATATACATACACACACACGCAGACACATATATTTAATTTTCAAAAGTACTACACACCATTTAAGAATACAAAAGGGGCCACTTGCAACAACACGGATGCACCTGGAGATCGTCATTCTAAGTGAAGTAAGCCAGAAAGAGAAAGAAAAATACCATATGATATCACTCATATGTGGAATCTAAAAAGGAAAAAAGAAAAAAGAGGACACTAATGAACTCATCTACAAAACAGAAACAGACTCGCAGACATAGTAAACAAACTTACGGTTACCAAGGGGGAAAGGGAGTGGGAAGGGATAAATTGGGAGTTCGAGAGTTGCAGACACTAACTACTATATATAAAATAGAAAAACAGCAAGTTTATACTGTACAGCACAGGGAACTATATTCAATATCTTATAGTAACCTATAATGAAAAAGCATATGAAAGCAAATATATGTATGTGCATGTATGACTGAAGCATTGTGCTGTACACCAGAAATTGACACAACACTGTAAACTGACTGTACTTCAATAAAAACAGAAACAAAAGGTATAAAGAATGAGACAACAGCCACCCACATACCCACTACTCCCTTAAGAAATGAAATGTTACCAACTCAGACATAGCCCCCCATAGCCTTCATCTTCATGTCCACCATCATCCCCCCAAGTATATTTATTATCTTTAATTTGCTATTTATCATTGCCTTGCATTTTTTTAAAACTGTAATACATACATAGGTATCCTTAAGCAACGTATACTATTTGAAACTTTATACCACAATTAATTGATCCATTTTCCTGGTGATGGACATTTGGGATGTCTCCAACTCACAGCTATGAACAAACAATGTTGCTATAGACATTCTTGTGCATTTCAGCTGGTTTAGCGCTGTACATGTTTTTAATTTTACTAGATATTGCCAGATTGTTCTGCAAATTGTTTCTCCAATTTATGCTCTCACTGTCGGTGTACGAGGGTACCCATGGCTCTATACTCCCAATGCTTGTTATTCTCATACTTTTTATATTTGGACAAATTTCAGGAGTATAAAATAGTATCTCATAGTAGTTTTAATTTGCAAGTCCTTGATGGCTAGTGAGGTTCAATATACTTTTCGAAGGTTTTTTTCCCTATGAGTTGGTGGTTGTATAGTAAAGAACATGGTCTTTCCCACATAGAGGTCTGGCCTTTGCTCTCTCAACTTCTTAGAGATAATCTCTAAGCCCTTGGGATGCCTGATAGGAGTGTTTTTGTTTGCCTGGGAGCCTTGGGTCATACCAGATAGACTCATGATATGATTAGCAATGTAATTTATGGCCAAACCACTATGGGAAATGAAAAATTAAAAATAGATCTACCATGCAATCCAGTAATTCCACTTCTGGGTAAATCCCCAAAGGAAATTAAAACAGGATTTTGAAGAGATATATGCAGCATTATTCACAATTGCTAAAATGTGAAAACAACCTAAGTGCCCAACAACCAATGAATGGATAAGAAAGATACACATACACACATACATACACACAATGGAATATTACTCAGTCATGAGAAAGGAGGTTATCCTGCCATCTGTGACAACACGAATGGACCTTGAGCACATTGTGCTAACTGAGAATAAGTCAGACAGAGAAAGACAAGTACTGTATATCTCTTGGATGTGGAATCTAAAATAGTCAAACTCATTAAAAAATAAAAGAAAACCAAGAATAAATTGAGATTACCAGGGCATGAGAGGTGGGGGGATAAGATTGATATTGTCTAAAGGTACAAACGTGCAACAAGTGGTAAATAAGCAATTGAGATCTAATACACAGTATAAGGAATATAGATAACAGTACTGTACTGTCTATAATATGTAATATGATAAATGTTGCTACAACTGCAACCATATTATAATATATATGTGTCAAAGTAACACATTTGTACACCTTAAATTTACACAATGTTATATGTCAAATTTATTCAATTTTTAAAAATGCAACTTATAGTAGAAGTTTTGAGTCATGTGGTATCAGCTTAACCTCCAAAGGGGCTGTAGACTGAGGCCAGCCATGTGGGCGTTGACCATGGAGCCCCAGTAAAGACTCTGGATACCGGCTTGCACGAGCTTTCCTGGTTAGTGGTACCCATGCATATGGTCACTCATCAATGCCAGGAAAGTAACCCTGTCCTGAGTCCAAGGGGAGAGGGCAACTGGAAGTTCTGCATTTGGTACTTTCCCAGACTCCACCCTACGTGCTTTTTGCCTTGGCTTATTTTAATATTTTAAAGATTTTTAAGTCCTATTGATTTTAACCCTTTCCCTATGGTATACTAACTGTGAATAGAACAGCTTTCAGTGAATCCTGTCTTTTTAACAAATTATCCAACCTCAGTATGTTTTGGGACCCCCCTGGTGTCATAAGGGAGGATGAACTTGTGCACTGTTGATCTCTTTTCTATTACGTTGTTTATCTTGTTTAAAAATTGATCTGTAGACATTCTGATGTATTCTTGATGTTAACCATTTTTTGTTGTCAAATGCATGGCATATATCTGTTCCCAATTTCTTTTCTTTGTTTTTTTTTTGCTGTCCATTGATGAATGAGAAGATTTTTATTTGATTGAAGGTCTCAATCTTTATGATTTTAGCATGCTTTCTTTAAAATCTTATTAAAAGATTTCTTTCCTACCCGAATTTCAAAAACACATTCTCCTACAGGAAATAAACATAGAAACATTTTGTTTTCCACCATTAGGCCTTTAATTCTTGTCGGGTTTGTGTGTTTGGTGTGAATTAGGAATCTCTATGAAAGAGAATTAGATTTAGCTGGAAATAATAGTCATTTGAAAAAACAGTGGCTCACAAATATTGCACTAGGGCATTTATCTTATGCTATGGTAATCAAATATCCCAGCACGATTTATTTATTAATACTCTATCCTTTATCCAGTTATCTGCAGCATGGACTTGGTCATGTATCAAGTGTCTACATATGTGTATGTTGGTTCCTGGGCTCTCTATTCTGTGTGTATCTGTATCTTGTCAATTCTACGCCATCTTAATTACTATGGCTGTATTCTGCATTTTGACATCACATAGAACTTCATGCCTCTTGTGCTTCAGGAATGTTTTAACTTTTCTTGACTTTTTGCTCTTCTATATAAATTTAATAAAATTTTTTTTTTAGGGGGTGGGGGAGCTAATTAGGTTCACTTACTTATTTTTAGAGGAGGTGCTGGGGATTGAACCCAGGACCTCATGCATCCTAAGCATGAGCTATACCCTCCCCTTCTACGTAAATTTTAGAAACAACATTTCATGTTCCACGAACAATTCTGTAAGAATTCTGTTAGGTCAATTTGGGAACAACTAACATTTTTAAGATAATGAGAATTTGTCTTTATCAATATATATCTACATTTATCAGGTCTTATAAATATTTCTTTAGTAAAGTTGTATGATTTTCTCAAGTTTAACACGTCAGATTTATTCCTGGGTTTCTCTTAAGTTTTATTCCTCTTATAAAAGATTTTTAAATTAGGTTTTCTATTTATTAAGGGTATGTAGAAATGCAGTTGAATTTTGAATATTGATATATTCAGCAACTTATGTTATTAATTCTAAGAATTTGTCTCTAGCTTCTTTTTGGTTTTCTATGTAGACAGTTATGGCATATGTGACAAGTAAGTTTCCATTCTTTTCTAATTCTTATACTTTTTGTTTGTTTTATTGTGGTTTTGCACTGGCTAGAACTCTGTTGTAATGTCCAATATTAGCAGTAATCAGACAGTGAAACTGCAGTGTGGTAAGAAAATGTGGTCTGTACGAACGTGGGTCTGAAATTTATTGAGATTTAGTTTAAGGGATAATATATGGTTAATGTTTTATATTCTTGAGGATATGTTTTTAATTATTGTTCTGATTTGTTCATTATATCAAGCTTATGTCTATTGTTCAACTACTCTTTATCTTTTTAAAAAACATTTTTATTTGGAGGGGGGAGGTAATCAGGTTTTTTACTTACTTATTTATTTTAATAGCA
Organism: Camelus dromedarius; assembly: GCF_036321535.1. NCBI lineage: Eukaryota > Metazoa > Chordata > Mammalia > Artiodactyla > Camelidae > Camelus > Camelus dromedarius. The sequence continues at coordinate 1,941,942 of NC_087445.1, read as the reverse complement.
GTCCTGGGGATTGAACCCAGGACCTTGTGCATGCTAAGCATTTGCTCTACCACTTGAGTTACCCCCACCAACTAATTTTGATCCTTAATTACTATTTTATTTACTTTACTTGCTTTATTCATCAATGAAGATGATCAACAAGATGACCATATAATTTATGGTCCAAACCAGAACATTTGAGATTAAAAAAAGACACAATAATTACATAATTTCTTGAAATACTAATTGACTAACAATTATTTCTGTATGAAGGGAACTATAATATTCTACTCAGACTATTTTAAAAAAATTTCTAAACATTTTGAAATGTTTTATATTGATTATCTGAACTTAAAAAAAAAATGTAAGCCAAATAATTATGCTTAACCCGTATTTATATACTTGAGTCCATTTCTAATGTCTCTAATGCCATGTCATTGGTATTTTTATGAAAACTGTATTTTTCAATGTTTTTTTTTAAATTTGTATATAAAATTCTCTGCAACCTCGAAGTTGTATTTTATAGTTAAATGACTTGAAGTTGTAGTCTTCTTCATTTGATTCTTATTCTGTCCACACTTCCAATTGAGAATATTCTATCTCTGCAGGTACTGAAGTACCTGGTAAGCTCAGGACAAGTTTTGCTAAACAAAGGGCATTTTCAAATCAATTTCTTTCATATAAAAAACAACTATTTCAACATTTTTCAGATACTGTATTTTGCTTCCACTCAGAGTGCTTTCCTTTAACACATAATTTTTACAAGATGAAATTCACCAAATAAATTCTCCACTTTTTTGAATGTTTCACCAAATTTTGATGCTATAAAATCACAGGCCATTTTATTCCTTTTTTTTCTTTTTAAAATTTCATTCCTTTCTGATGAAGATGTCATTTTTACCCAAATTAAGAATAGGAGCTGTATCATAAGTTCAGAAATTGTAAAGCAGAGTTATAGAATTTAAAAATTAAACCTTTTATCCTATTTGAGCTTTTAATTATTTATTTTGTTTAGCTTTCTTCTTTTTTAAAAATAATTTCACATTTTTATTTTTATTTATTATTTTATTTGGGGGAGAGGTAATTGGGTTTTTATTTATTAATTTATTTTTTTAATTGAAGTGCAGTCAGTTACAATGTATCAGTTTCTGGTGTACAGACAGCACAATGTCCCAGTCATACATATGGAGGTACTGGGGATTGAACCCAGTGGCAGTTAATGCTTAAAAATGGTTAAAAAAACCCTTATGTTATACATATTTAACTACAAATAATGGTTAATTGTAAATTTAATGTCATGTATATTTCACCACAATAAACTTTTTTTTAATTGGTAAATTTTAACAACTACAATCTCCATTTTGACTGACAGCTTGTTTGGAGCCAATTATGAATTATGTGTACATCACAACAAATTCCAAACCACTTCTGCCCCAAAGGTTTTTTAATTTCATATGAACATTATTTTTATCAAAATATATATTCATCCCAATTTATGCTCATATTGTCACCACAGAAACAAATCATTTTCTTCACTGTCGAGTTGTAATCTGAATTTGGAGTAGCATTCACCATACTGTGAGATATTTCACCTTTGAGAGAATGAACTTCTAAAAGTTTTGCCTTGATTTGTAAACTGGATTTTTAAAAAAATTTTTTTAGCTTCTTTTTAAGGAGTGAGTTTATCTGGTTTTCTATTTCAAGCATCTAATAATGCTGATATAAAATTGGCATCCTGTAACTGTTTTCAGAGCTTTCTGCTAACAGAGCCACTGTGAAGAGCCACCTTTTCACTTTTGAAAAGTACACAAGAAAACTCAGAATTGACGCGTGAAATTAATTTACAAGAACTCTGATCTAAACGAAAACTCATTCTTCACAGAATGACGTGTAAATGTGCCTTCTTCTGCAGCTGCATGGTTTTAAATCATCTTCTGGAACACGCTTCTTAAAATAAGTCTTAACCTTTACACAGTTTGTCTTCCAGCTTTCACGTGGTCAGTGTTACCACTGTGACCTCCCGTGGTGGATGGTAACGCGAACATTTTATGCCGTCTCCTAGTTCATCATGAATCTTCTTGATAAACAAAAATATTTGATTTTTTAAAATTAAGCATGCACTTACATTTTATCAAAATTCTTTTTTCCACAAAGGTTCACTGCAGAAGCCTTATAACACAGGTCCCCACTGGACTCCTTGGTCTATAGATGGATTGACTGGAGCCCATTCTTACACCGTTTTTGCCCTCAGAAGTCCCAGGTCTCAGGTGGTACTTCATGCAGTGGTCTTTCTTTTAACTCTCTACTATATAAAGCCTTTGAGTTGGCCAAGAAATAGCCTTCTCTGAATCCTGGGAAGGGGACAGCCCCCGGCTTCCATGCACGGTCATCAGCCTGATTTCTGCTTCTGTCTGGCCCTTGTGGAGTTTCCTCACTTTCTTGTAAGCTCAAGTTTAAAAACAGATGTTTCTTCTCTGTAAAATGGAGCTGATAATACTGATTGTAATGTCAGTTCCACAGGGCTAATGGAATAGTACCTGGCAAATAATTAGCACCATCAAAGTGTTAGATGTTATTAGCTTTTTATCAGTATTTCCAAATATTTATCATAGAAAGGTTTTTCAAAAGTTTTAGTCCACTACATTATTTCATATGGAGCATGTTTATACATTTCATAGCACTTACTACAAGTAATTTTTATATTAAATATATTTGTTTGGGTAGGCAATTTACCACTGCACTTATTTTATGTAACTGTTCCCTCCTGAAACCACATAAAGGACACTTATGTATCTTAGAAAAGTGTGGTGTACATTTATAAATAAGTAAATTTTGTATTAGCTATGACTCAGCAGTTTTAAGCCTAAAATCAGCAAAGGGATCTAGGCCACTAGTCTTTCCTGACTGTAAGAAGACAGCACAAAATTTTGTAACGAAATTTTATGAGATATTTCATTTTTATTGATTAAAAACATGATTTTCTGTGAATATACACATGAAAATACGTTCAAATATTTGGACACTTTAAATATATATTTTGTATATGACTTCATCTGCTTGATATAAAGATATTGTAAGTTCAAAGCAGCATTATACTTGCTAATAATTACCAATATTTTAATCTTGCTGTATGTTTTATCAGAATTTCTGGGATGCTTACCAACTAAACATATTAAGATTCTAGAAAAATAAAAGATGACAACAGTCCCACTAAATAAAAGCAGTTTTGGGGGTGAGAAAGCTGTCTAGGAATATACAGCCAAACTACAGTGTACATTTAAATTACAAAGTTTTTTTTTAGTTTAAACAATTCTTAAAATCTCCTTTCAAAAAGTATACCGATCATATTTTTAAAAAATATCTTAAATATATAAAACATATTTTTCTCCTTTTACCACACCCCCCAAAGACAAAATCCCAGTGGAATGGAGAGTGGGTGTGTGGTACAGGTGCTGTGAACACTGGCTCTGTGAAGGCTGGGTCTGAATTTCCTCTGAGGAAGGCAATTAGGGTAGAAACCTGAGGACTGCAGCCCATAGAACTGCAGCTTTGTAGAGCTTGCTGTGTAGGAATATAATCTTAACGTAATTTTTAAAGACCTTGTCCTGGCCAAAACGATAGATCATGTTCATTACAGAATAGCTGGGAAATATACAAACACCCGCAGTCCTCCCACCTGGCGATACCTACTGGTAGATATTCTGGTGTATGAATTACTTCCCGTCTTTCTAAGCATACAAAAATATAAACATATACATACAAAAATGTGATTATATTGTTTACAGAATTTCACATCTTGCTTTTCTAAATGGATAAAAATGGTTTTGCATCGCTTTCCCTTCCCCTTATATGTTCTTCATAATTTTAACAGCCCAAAAAAACTTTCATTGAATGGTTATACCATAATGTAAAATAAAGAATGACATTTAAATTTTATAGCTTTTTAAAGTTTTATCTTGTATAAATACAATTTGATTTTTTTTACAAAAAGTTTTATACAAAATAAAACTTTAAAAGCCATGAAATTATAAATCTGTATCACATTGTTGACCACTGATGCCTCTCAGCCTGCTACTCAACTTGTGGTACATAATCTCTTTATGTTTTCATTACTCCTCAAAGGCTGAGAAGAGTCAACAAATTAGGCCCTGCACAAGGATACTACATGCTGACACTTCAGATCATACCCCAGGGTCCGTCTAAAAGTGACCGAGTCTGTAACGTCACACGTGGATAACTGGAGGTCTGCCTGTAAAGTCCACGTGTGGAACTCCTACAAGCTGTAAAACAGAGTTGATGGGTTTGTGGTCCAGCCTGTTTCTATCACGGTGTATAAAATGGATGCTGTTACCTAGGAGAGAATGAGAATACAAGGCAGAGGTTGACACACAGTGTTAGTCATTGGAGTTACTGCTTCCTAGAATCAAGGAAGCAATTCAACTTGTAATTAGCCCAGAGGGAAAAATTAATTAGCTGAGTTCTTTATATAACGACATAATTTTTAATTAAGGTCATAAAGTATGACAAAAATTATGGTTAAATAAGGGTGATACTTAATGTTTTATGAGATCCAAGGTGAAAGATTCTTAAATTATAGCCGTCTGTAAGGTTTTATTAAATATAATTAAATAAAATGTCCTGTCAAACAGACCAGCAGAATATGGAACTAATGTAGATATCAAGCTGGAAAATCACATCTGCTTCTTCCACGTGATAATGGAATAAATCGTGTCCTTAAAACAATTCACTCCCAGATACTGATTTAATAGGCCACCTGCATTATAAGCATAGACCAAAAGAGGCTGAAAGCTAAGGGCATTAAGACAGTGTTACAGTACACTTAGATGTTCACAATCCTTTTATCTGTTCAAATAAAATTGTCATAATTTATAAGCTAAGGTTCTAACTCAAGATCAGAATTTTAACTGAAAACGTTAAATTAAGTAAATATTATAAGAGGCATATTTTCTGCATTATATTTATCTGATGTCTACAATAATCACTGTAGATTTAATATAGGCTGGCTTATTATCAAATAATGCAAAATGAAATACTGGGTTAACTATGATAATAGATCTGTATAAGTAAGTACACCCAGCCCTTCCCTTAAAGGAGGTACAATTTTTCCAAAGGGTAGAATCAAAATATTCTCCTTATCAAGTATGTTCCCAGCTTGGCACACAAATGACATTGTCTATGTGCCGTTCATTCTTACACGAGGGAACGTGTGCTCAAATGATGCCGAAACTTGGAGATGAGGGACTCAAAAAAAAACCAAAAAATAAAAAACCACCACCTTATGACTGTGAGGATGGAAGTAATTCAGAAATATGGCTCAATGTCACTCAGGACTAATTTACAGAACTCATCCTAGTAAAACAAGACTTTTTTTTTTCTGCTTGTCTAACTAGTGTAAATTCATGATGATTAAAGAAAGTGACAGATTTTAGCTAGCTATAGTTTTCTAGCGACAAAAAGCTAAAAAGTCATAATACTTGGTCAAAATCCTCCTTCTAACAACATCTGGAATTTGTTAAAGTAAATGCTAATTTTATAACTCCTTTTTAGAAGCTGTGCTCACTAATGTGGACAGTTTTAAAGAGGAAGGACCACCAAGAGAAATCAATTTATAACACAGTGATGTCGGCTTTTGGGCACTAATCATACGGGTGTTTGTCCGTGACGGCAACACTTGAACATGGTGGAGATCCAACACCCAACCACGTAGCAGGGGGAAGCCAGAGGAATTTCAGGTGGTCCAAACTGATCAATAAAGCTATTTAAAGCTATTTAGAGTAACTGTTATTGAATAAGCTGTCCCTGGGGTTGACTTGCTTTCTGACACTGAGCAAGAATACTAGTTTTGTTAGCTATAAGTAACTAGATTGATTCTTCTACTGACGGGAAAAAAAAAAAAAAGCACTTGATGGTTTTCCATCAATGGGATTTGGAAATGTTCATTTCCACTGACCTTTTTAAAAGAGTGTCATAACCACATACAAGCCGCCAGATCACCACTAACTTTTCCTATCCCAAATATCTGAAATCGCTCAGGCATGGAATGATGGCCACATGCCATCCAGGAAACAGACATCAAAGACACACAGGAGCACGTGGAGACAAACAGCGCCCCCTATGAAAGCAAACTGCTGGAACTGCGCCGTGAGGCTTACCCGGACCTAAGATGAGCGTTCCACCTTGCTGAGCTGGATCTCCTTGGAAATCAAAAAGGGGGCCAGTCACTGCCCGCCACAGGCTCCGAACGCTTCCTGAGAGTATATTTGACTTTATATGGGGGCTCTGTCCTGAAATATTAGATATTGTCTTTAGATGTTATCGTTTTATATTTGATTAGCTATTAAGATAACATTAGTACTTCTAGAAAACAATCTCTTGCTTGTGTGCATCTTATTTTCAACTTAAATCTTTTTTCCTTCCTTCAAAGAAGTTTTTCAGCCTTTCGCTCCTAATGTTTTAGACCAGATAATTCTTTGTCCTGTGCAATGCAGGGTGACTGCCCTCATCCTTGCTCTCTGTACTTACTAGATGTCACAGCACCCACCATTCACCAGACTGTGACAAGTCTCCAGACAACACCAAACGTCCCTTGGGTGGGGGTTGCAAAATTGTCCCTGGTTGAGAACTGACTGCTTTATTTTTTTTAAACACCTTTATTGTAGGACGATTTGATTCGGTCAACTACACATAATTCAGATGTACAATTTGATGAATTTTGATAGATGTACACACCCATGAAACCACTACCACAGTCAAGATAGCTAACATTTCCATCCCTCCCCAAGAGGTACAAATCTCGAACTCCCAAATTATCCCCTCCCATTCCCTTGCCCCCCTGGTAACCATAAGTTTGTTCTCTCTGTCTGTGAGTCTGTTTCTGTTTTGTAGATAAGTTCATTTGTGTCCTTTTTTTTTAAGATTCCACATAGAAGCGATACATGGCATTTTTCTTTCTCTTTCTGGCTTACTTCACTTAGAATGGAGAATCCTGCTTTAAAGGAAGAAGTGATGACAGACCCAGATCATTTTCTGCCACAGAAAAATGTCAAACTGCGGAATTCTCACACTGGTCTTAATTCCCCATTTATATTTTGTTTAGCCTCTTAACAGGTAATGACACTCCTTTTCAGGAGGCATTGTGGCACGGGCTGTTACATGCTGGTCAAAGCCCATTTCCTCTTTCTGGGACCACAGCCAGACACTCCCCGGTCTTCCTGGCGGTTTGCTGTGGCCACGTGACTGTGCTCTCTACCCAGTGAGGAAAATGGTGTGTGCCACTTCCAGGGCACCTCCTAAAGCCCTCCCACAAACAATTCTCCACGTCCCTTCTACATCCCTGGGAGCCTTGGGTTGAGGATGGAAGAGCCATAAAAATGGAAGGAGCTGGGGTCTTTCCTACTGTGGCCCTGAGCTGCTGCTTGGAGAAGTACCCAATAGATACATCCTTCTTGAAATGTAAAAGCAAAAGAACTAACCTTCTCCCTTGAGAATTCTGAGGCTCAGCTGTAACATTAACTACAGCGACCTCTCCATCTTTCCTTGGCTGTCAGTTTTTCTATTTCCTGTCTCACACGGACAGAACTTCACTTCTACTCCCTTTGAGTAAAGAAATTCAGTCTCTACCTTTCTCGTACTTACCTTTTTCTTATCCCTGCCTTTTATGTCTTTCTTTTAGCTTTTTATTTTGACGATTCTGCCGCCTTTGACCTGCTTGATTTCTTAATATTTCCAGACACCTTCCATCTCTCCAACTCCTTGACTGCTTTCTTTAAAATTATTTTTTAACTTTTTAAATTTTTAAATTAATTAATTTATTTTATTTTATTTTTATCATGTTTATATTAGAATGGACTTTCATTTTATTTTATTTTTATCATGTTTATATTAGAATGGACTTTCATCTTACCAAGAAACAAACACAGCCTCATTCAGTGAAACACGTGGGTAAAAGGACTAAAGTTTACTGTTTTCTAGGATTTTATGTCTAAAATAAATGTTCATAAATCCAAAGCCTCTCCTTATGTCTGAAGAAGGGTCATTTAATATTTCTGGAGTTTTAGAAATTCAATTGAAGAAGATTCCACAACCTAGAATGAAACAATCTTTGCTCCATTAATTGTTCCATTAATTTTAAGTGATTACAGTTTCAGTGTCTTAATTTTCAAGTGGGATTATTCTGAGACTGATTCTGAGATATATGCTGCTTCAGGTAGGAACTTTAGAAAATTATTTTGTTAGAGCCTAAAATTTTCTGTTTAGAAATCCAGTACTTTTAACACAGATCAAAGAAGCCTACAAGATTTGAATAGACCCACTCTTAAAATTACAAGCTTAGATTCTGCTTCAAATTTGTCTGCTTTCTTTGCAATTCCGTATCTTTATGGAGGCAGTGAATGGTGAGGTGTCACTAAAGTGAAACTCACAGTTTATATCTCAAGTGATAAATGACAAACGGACCCGACACATGCCGAGACTCTGCTATACAGCACAGGAAAACAGTTAACCGAAGAGGAACGTTCACAGTCTGTACTGTTGCAATTTCCTATACTAAAAAGAGCAGAGAGAAAGGAGCAGACTCTGTATTTATGCCAGCTCATCATTAGTTTTAATAAAGTTTAGGCTGCTTTCTCTAAAAGGCTCAGTAAAGGGTTCAGGTCAACTCTCTCTCATAAGTAGCTCCCCTATCTGTCCCTTCCTCTGCATCTCTACAGAATACCCTGTCATTACCTTCCAGCAATACAATGACTGCAACCTTGTCAGGAGGATCAGCGGCTCCATTTGGCTACATGCCTGGACCACTTCCTCACCTCAGATACTTGTAAGGCTCCCCCATTGCCTCCAGAACAAATCCAAACTCCCTGGCGTGTTCCCAGACTCAGTGTGACTAGGCCACAACCTGTCCCTTTGGCTCACACCAATCCCCCCGGTGGCTCCTAGACTCTGGCCACACAAGGGGACCCGCACTTCTCCCAAGAGGCACATTTTTTTCAATGCCTGTGTGCTTTTGGACCAGCTGTCCGTCAGCTGCACCATTCCCAGTCTCACTTCACCCAGCTAACTCTTTTAAGAGTGAACTTAAACACCATCTCTGAGAAGCCTTCCCCAAAACTGGGCATTTCTGGTATTATTGATATTTCTTATATATATATATTTGTATTGAAGTATAGTCAGTTTAAGCATTTCTGCATTATAGGTCTTGCCAGTACACGCCCCCCTCTTTGACAAGCCCCAAACTGTAATGCAATCGACTGTTTGCGTCTGTCTCCCTGAGCAGATTATGAACAGCGGGACGACAGGGGCTGTGTCTGTTGCCACAGTCCTCCTGGGAGCATCCAACACGGCGGGCGCCATGGGTGCCATTCTCAACACTGGTTGAGAATAAGTGATTTGAGTTTGAACTGAGTTCTCTTACTTGGTATTTCAGAAGCCGAGTTCTTTCTACGTAAAACATATATAAATAGTTTACCTAAAGCTTATAAACTTTTTTTTTCTTTTTTTTAAGTTTTTTTGGGGGGAGGGTAATTAGGTTTATTTACTGATGTATTTTGAGAGGCGGTACTGGGCATTGAACCCAGGACCCTGTGCGTGCTAAGCAGGCGCTCTACCACTTGAGCTATACCCTCCCCACTTAAAAGTAATTATAAAGAATTGTGCTAAGGGGAGGGAATGTGGACCACATAAAGATGAGTAAGACATCAAACTTTTCAACTAACTATACTGCTTGACCACCTTATGTGTAATAATAGAGTATAAAATACAAGGTGCTATTAAATACAATGAGGGAAACTATTGCTTCTGCTTGAAAAGCTATTAAGAGCGTCTTTGAGTTGGGCTTTAAATGAAAACTAAGATTTCATCCGTGGAAAAAATACAGTATTCAAAGCCCAAGGTGTTGAGGTATGAAAATATATTAACTTCAGCAATATTATTTTTCTTTTAATTGCAAAACTAAATTTACTCATTGTAAAAAATACAAAAGCCACTTTTCTCACTGTCATGCCTTGGGGTAAACATTGCAAAATCTTTTAAAATCTTTTTCATTATACACACACACATACATACTATAGATCTTTCTGTTTATGAAAATGGTTTTTATTTTCACAAAAATGGAATCATACTAAGAACACCATTCTGCAACTTGCTTTTTTCATTCATTTAGTACTGCCACTCCATAACATCCGGGAAATGAATCTTTTTGAGTCTGGTGTATCTGGACTACTTACCAGAATCATAAAAAGCAGGCTAATTTATGAATTTACCATTTGTTCCCCTATGCATATATGTATATACAAAATGTGAAATACAGCATTAGCGTCTTCTACTTGAGACATGTCATGTCTTACCTGAGGAGGCAATTTCTTCACCTCTTTTCATTCCCAATCTTTTATAAATTTCTCTCTCAGGATCAACATAGATTTCATGAGAATACCCAGTCAGTTTGCAGAAAGGCTGAAAAAAAATAATAGTTGGAATTTTTATCAAAACAAATGACAGAAAACTAGTGATAACCTGACTTAATTTTAGCAAATTTACCTTATATTTAGCAGTTCGAATAATGTAATTTTTATGTCTGAAACAGATTTAATGTTAGTTTCCCAATTTGCTATATATTTACCTCAATATGATGGTAGGATGACTGTCCAATCACAATAAGAGTGACATTTGCTTCCTTTAGGAGAGAAAAAGGGCATGTACATGTCATTAGAAATTACATGTTTCATTCAGCTTCCCCTAGTCAACTCTTTTGTTCCTTTCTAATGCCACCTATAGGCTTCTAGAAGAATGGTATAAACAGCAAAATTTTGTGAGTCAAGGCTAAGAAATGTATGCTAAAACGTTCAATTAATTCAGATGATTCTTTTGTTAAGTAAGAATTTCAAAATAATATAGTCGATATTATTGACTCTAGGCTTCTCCCAACAGCTACGTTAAAGAATAAAAACTATTCACGTAGGGCTATTTAGTCAGACAATTTTGTTCTTTCACATCTCGGTTGAGAAGGTCTGCTGAAAAGAGACCTTAGTTTTACAAAAACTACCCAATCAAAATTCATCAAATTGTACATCTGAAATATGTACAGAAACCACACCACAATAAAGGTGTTTTTAAAAATTAAATTAAAAAAAAAGCTCACCTGGAGAGAAACATCTATATGCCTGAAACACACACGTATGTGATTGTCACAGGAATGTGGAACATGCATTCCGTTAACAATACAAATTTTCATCTTTAAGATATTTCAGTATTTCCCTATAACGAACAACTATTTGGAGTGTTTTTATAAGAAAAATAAAAGGAAGAAAATATCAATAATTTCTAGCATTTCTGCTTTTGGTCATTATCAATCACCATTTGAGAACAGGCAGGTTATTTGCTAACATCAAAATTACTATTACGGTGAGCATGTTTATAATCAGGCAGAAATGAGCAGGATAGAAACAGACCTTTAAAGCGTCTCTCCCACTTTTGGAGGTGTTGGAGAGATGTGTGGCATGGTGATAATCTGGGTTTGTGTCTGCGCTAAGGAGGCGGCGCACACCGCACCCCATCCCACTGCGCTCCTCATAAAAACGACAGGTGACTTTCACGGGGTCGCCCTGAAGCGGGGCACGCTGCTGCTCACCCTCAGAAAACTTACTTGCAAGAAACTCTTGGGAATTTTGGCCAGATCTTCTACGTATTCCTTGCAGATGTAACACAGGAAATGCTGAAAATTCCAACATGGGCAAAAAGGACAAGTTAGCAACCAACACCTCGGAGTCCAGAAAGGACCAAGTACTTCATTATCCGTGACGCTAATTAACGCAACACCCAAGGCCGGTAGAAAAAGGTGTCAGGGGCGCCCAAACGGGCACAGGGATTAGGCCGCTCCCGGTCCCTGCCAGGCCGCCTCGCTCGCGGAGAACATGGCCTAGGCTTGGCGGGCTGCTGGTCCGTTCCCGTTCACGGAGCGAGCGCAGCAGCGCGCTTTCCCGCAGCCTCTAGTGGACGACGGCGGGAAGGGCCAGGCCTCCCGGGCTCCGCTCCCGGGCCGCGCGGCCCCTTCGGGCCACCCGCTGTAATTCCGAGCCGAGGCCGCGGAAGCGACCTCCGTCCCAGCCTGCGGGCGAGGCCCCCCCCCGCTCCGGGCCGCCCCCGCCGCCCGCGCTCACCCGCACGAAGACCACGACGGCCCGGCGCTCCTGGAACAGCGCGCCGAACGGCACCCGCCTGCCGGCGGCGTCTAGCACCGGCAGCTCGGCCACGGCGGCGGCCAGGGGCTGCCCGCTCTCGGCGCCGCTCGGGACCGGCGCTGGGGCGGCGCGGCTGCTGACCTGCCGCGTGACCGGGGTCAGGGATGGGGCGGCCATCGAGCCCTGCATCTCCGGGCCCGGGGCTCGCTCCGGCAGGGTCGCGGGCCGTGTGAGCTGGGATGCAGCCAAACGGGGCGCACGGGGGCGGGGCGCACGGGGGCGGGGCGCACGGGGGCGGGGCGCACGGGGGCGGGGCGCACGGGGGCGGGGCGCACGGGGGCGGGGCTGCGCGGCATCCAGCCCCGCCCCGGCGCGGTGGGCTCCGGGGGCTCTCGGGGCCCAGCCGGGGAGTACTTGGCGTCTTCCCGGTGAGTCTCGGTTTGTACGCAGCTCCGCTGGTCGCGATGCTGCAGGAAAGTACAGAACCGTTATCGCGTTTTGTGACTCAGCCACTCATGGTAGGAAGAGAGACAGAAAGAGGTCCCAGCCGAGAAAGAAGTTACTTGGGAAGAAAGCAGTCCCTGCCTTCTGTAGCCGCCTGGGCCCAAGTGAGTCCTGTTTAAGAGAAGCAGTTACGAAGGACAGCCATAGCTATGATCCGGTAGGTTTGTTTTTCCTCCTAGTTCGTTTTTAACCCGTTCCCTCTGCAGTGCTTTTTGTCGGGGAGAGGGGGTAGGTATCATTAACATACAGTGTAATGTACAGATAAGTGTGGAGTTAAATTTTTTTTAATTGAGGTATAGTCAGTTACAATGTGTCAATTTCTGGTGTACAGCATGATGTCCCAGTCATGCATATACATACATATATTCGTTTTCATTAAAGATTATTACAAGATATTGAATATAGTTCCCTAAGTTTTGTTTTTAAATTAAATTTTGAAATTTGCCAGAATTTTATCATGGAAATTTTAAAACGTGCCGAAAAAGTTGAAAGATTTTTACAGTGAACACTCATATCCACCAGCTAGATTCTACTGTTAACATTTTACTCCATCAGAATCTATGCATCTGTCCACAGGTGAGTTTTGCCTGATTATCCTCCCCTCCATTATCCACAATCCTATTAAAAAATGGAGCATTCTTACCACTGGAGAAGTCCCTCAGTTCTGTTTTCAAGAGCTGATCTAATAAACCTATTTATAAGTTGTATTAGGGTGTTTCAAGAGTCCACATCCTTTTTTCAAACTTTTTTTGTTTTTTTTTGCTAAAGCTATTTACTAGGCCTCTCAAGTGAGATGACTCTGTGTGTGTGTGTGTAAAGGGTGAATTGTGAAGGATGAGGAAAATGGAGTTAAATGATTTGGCATCAGCTTTGTAGAAGTCCTATGGTAGATGCATGCCAGGTCGTCTTTGACGCGTGTTTCCTATTCTTCCTTGGTTTCTCCTGGGGCAGGCTGCAGGCATAGGGGAATTTAGAAATTTCTGCAGTCTCTGTGAGACTCAGCGGTCCCTAGGCTTGGAGGCAGGTCATGTACTGGGATTTCTCGTAGGAGGTGACCATGTATGTGTCCAAGACTTCCAGGGCAGAACCAGACAACATCCAAGTTCTTTGTCATTATAAGTTCACCCACCCTTGTATCTGGATTTGTGGTTCAGAAAATACAATCCTCTATCTATGGTATTTGTCTAGTTGAAGCCCTTTAGGGTCACCCTTATCGAGAGCAGAGTGCTGGTGAGATATACGTGGCCAGTGTCACTCTGCCACAGAGTACAGGAGAGCCTGATCCTGAATCGTCTGGCTTTCAGTTGTGTGAAGACTTACACATTATTGAACACATTATTTAAGTGCTCTCAGTTTGAGAAACTCTGCAGTGGGTTTAGACACTTCGAATCATAGATCTGTTTCTAAATCAAGATCCTCTAGTGCCGGGGTGCCACAGACAGCGCACAGCAGGGTATTTTAAATATTTGAAGGAAGCAGAAGTCATCCATCTGACATCCTGCTTGTGAGTGGAGACAGTTCACAATTTCACATTAGACTACATTTCTTTTCCATTGCATTTCCTTGAATGATGTCATTTCTTTGCAAAACTGGGTTTCTACCAGTTGTGATAAAACTAGAACTACACAGAAATCACTGTGTTTAGGAAATGAGGGTAGAGATGTCTAATCTGATTCCAGAATTTGAGAAATTGTGCAGTACCCAACCGGCAGACATATCCTGGAATAAAATTAAAATGTTACTTTTAATTTATAGTTGCGTCTTAACATAGCTACTAAGTTGTTCAGACATAGATGCCTATTAAGTTGTTTGGACCTAACTTCTAAATAAAAGGAAATGATAGGAATTTCTTTTGGCCTAAGGATGCTGTGAATAAACTACTGACCCCAAGAAATAAATTACTGTGAACCAAGAAAGTCTGGAAACTTTTTAAATCAGGCAGTAAGCTCCTTGCCTTCTCCAGCACTATATTATGTTCACAGACTGGCACATAGTAGGGCTCCATGAATATTGTCTGATCGGTGATTGCATGGGATAGGCGAGAAATGGTGGTGCTGAGCAGTGTGGATCGAGTCTGAATGGCAACAGGGAAGTCAAGGTGCTTCCCAGGACTGGTGTTCCGCAGTGTCTGAAACAAACAAGGCAGAGCTCAGAGGGTACATCCAACTGCCAGCTCGCCAGTCCACAGAAACCCATCAACCAAACACTCAGCCTGCTCTGTTTCATTCAGATTATTCCAGAGATGGGTCTCACCTGACTGTACATGCCCAGATTTCCTTGACTTAGCTGCTAACCACTGCCTCTAACCACAGTCTTCACACTGGTCTCCCAACAGCCAATCAAAGCTCCACAAACTTCCTGGTTGACTCTGGGAACATGTTATTAGCTCATCAAATATTCCAGCCCATCAAATATTACAACTCATCAGATTTTCCGGACCTCCTAACTTCTTTTTTTCTTTCTTTTTTTCTTTAAAGCATCAGTTACAGTTATGATTAAATAATTATTTATTTCTTGTCCATTTCTTAAGTAGATTGTAAACTCCTTGGAAGCAAGTCTATGTCCATAGAAAGTACCCAATAAATATTCATGAATAGATGAACTTCTTTTTGCTTGTTCTTAAGTTGTCCTCTTGTACTTCTCCATTTACCTGCATCCTTCCCTGCCCCCACTAGCCTTTCAGGTTTTATTTCATTCTCTTCCACTATGTCTCTGTCATGCCCTGGCTGAGTTCTGTGGCTGTACCTCAGTCTGAAAATTGTGCATTACTGGTTTATTCCTGTCTGATGCTGTCACTAATGAACCTTGGTTTTTCTGAAATAAGGAATGTTACCTCCCAAGAGATTAACTCATCAGGAAGTAACTTAGGCTGAAGTGATAAAGTTGGTGCCATTATAACCTACCTTTTTGGAGGACGGTTGTCATTACGTCTATTTATTTATTTATTATTAGTTTGTTTTTTCTTAATGGAGGTACCGGGGATTGAACCCAGGACCTTGATGCATGTTAAGCATGTGCTTTACCGCTTGAGCTATACCCTCCCCACCAATGTAACCTATCTTTTGAAGAGAGCTTTGCCTGGAGAAAGGCAGATGTTTCAGTTTGTTTCCTTTGTCTTGACCGTATGCTCATGAGAAAGAAGCAAGTATAGTAAAAAGCTATCTCTGAAAGGCAACTTTGGGGTTTTATTATTGGCTGTTAGTGACTAGTGTCAGTAGAGTGTAGTATTAGCAGGAGAAATGAAATACACAGATAATAGAGGAGTTTAGAACTGCGAGAGATTTCATAAACCACCTAGGCCCACGGAGGTGAGAAATCTGACCCTGTGCGCGAAACTCACAATTTCAAGTCCAGCTCCCTGAATTCAGGCCTGGTCCAGTTTACTGAGCTCGTGTCCAGGCTTCATTCCAGCAGGTGCTTTGGTACTTTCAGCCTCCTCCTCACAGCATCGTTCCATGAGTGCTTTCCCCATATGTGGGGAGAAACATCCTTTCTGAGTCACTTCTCCAGATGGAGACAAGACTCACTAAAGGAATGCAGTGACATTGGTTTGTAAACCATACCATGCCCTACGTTTGTAAGGCATCATTATTACTACAAAAGGATTTCTAGGAAACTTTAGACATCAGAAAAGAATGAAGGAAGAAATGGAATAATAAAGCTCTAGATAAACAAAAACTGAGGGACATTTTACAAAATGCCTGACCAGTACTCACCGAAAGTGTTAAAGGTCGTAAAAGACAGAGATGAAGAAACCATCACAGATGTTCACTAAGGCGTCATGATAACTAAGAGCAGTGTGGGACCCTGAATTGGATCCTGAAACAGCAAGAGGACATCAGAGGAAAAACTGGGGAAATCTGGATAAAGCCTGTCCTTTAGTGAGTTGTGTTGTACCAGTGTTGAATTTTTTAGTTTCAACAAATGTAACATTAGATGTAAACTTTACATGTAAAAAGTAAAATGTAAGATTAGAGGGAAGTGAGTACCAAGTAAACAGGAACTCTGTACTGTGTTGTGATTCGTCTGTGTATCTAAAATTAGTTCCAAATGAAGATTTTTTTAAAATGTCCTAGAGTCCAAGTGACAGGAAGAAAGTGTGCGTACAGCCACGAAATGATCGCCACCGACTGCGTCTTATGGTTGTTTCATTTGGCTACTCTCAAATGTATTTGTTTTTTAGAGTATTCATTGCAAAGTACTGCCTTTGGGCTTGAGGATACGAACCGTGTTTCATATAAACACGTAAATCCTTGTACTCAGGATGCAACAGGCAAAACCAGTCATCTAGTGAACAGATTTACTTAGCAGCTTCCCTGTGTCAGGCTTTGTGAGAAACTAGGAAGAGTCAGATGCCTAAGACAAGCCCAGGGCAAGGAGACAACAGTCTAGCTGGGAAGATAAACTCAGATTAAATCGCTGTGATGGAGAGCAATAAATATAGCACAAGTACAAATAAAGTATAGTGAGAATTTATATCCGTTATGATGCTTCTGGTTTCAAGTGACAGAAAACCCTGGCTCAAACTGTTTTGCATCATAAAGATATTCATTATCTACCATAACAGGAAATTTAGGGACAAGTCCGGGTCTATCTGTGGTCAACCAGGGCTTCCTTCCTCCACTGTCCTCTTGGCTCCACCCTCCTGTGTGTTGACATTGCCCTTAATCCGGCCTCCCGCGTAGTCATAAGATGGATCCCAGTAGCAACAGAGCTGCATTTCCTAGTTCAGGTGCGATGAAGAGACCTAGAATGTTTTTATCCCCAGGAGCCCTAGCAAATTTCACTTTTTAGTTTAGCTTACCTAAATTTGCCATAAAAATATTAATAAAGAGAAACCTCAATTAAATAGAATCTGGAAGCCAGAGGGGGGAGTGCTCACCCCTGCAGCAATGGCAAAGTCCAACAGACTTACTCTTTCCTAGCAAGGACTCAGCCAATGAAAAGCCCGTTGTTAATAGTAAACTTTATTTACTGTAGCCTTCCCAAATTTCTTCTCCTCTCTATAAAAGCATTCTCCTTGCATGTGGCTCACCGTGGTTGCACACCCTGAATTGCAGTTCCCTGCTGATCCTGAATAAACCCATCTTTGCTGGAGAAATATCTGGCAGTCTGATTGTTTCAGGCCAACAGTTTAGACCCGCCCTTCCCTAGGTCAGTTTCTGGCAAGAGACTTACATATCCATGATTGGTTTAAATGGAGTATTTGAATAGAATGGACACTGGGGAGTAAGCCAAAATTAACATTACAGGATACAAGGCAAGGAGTGATCAATTTTCCAAACATGATGTTATCTCTGACAAAAATAGATGAAATTAAAAAGAAATAAACAATCAGGGCTGCACTTGACTGGTTGAAAATCTTCAAACAAGATGATCAGTCTTTGTGTAGTTGTGCTAGTTAGCAATGAATGTGTCTCAACTGCGAATCCAACCTCCGATAGTTGCTTCTACGGTGATAAAACATTTCTCCTTTGCAGTAAACACATTTCGTCAGTAGAGGGCAGTATTAACCACGTGTTTCTGATGGTTTGACACAGGGGCCTTGCTGACCCTGCGGCGACTGCCTGGTAGCCAGTTCCCAGAGACAGTAAAGTGCTTGCCTGCACGCACAGCTTTCCTAAGCACACAAGCCAACCCAGAGCCCATCCCCCTCAGCCACTCTTTTATTGGGCTCTCACACTATGGGCCGCTGTTCCCTTGCACTAATCATGCCGGGGGCAGTTATCAGACAACGGGGGGTGGGGGGTGGGGGGTGCCCCTCCACCCTGGAGCTCACTGAAATTATTCAGACTACTGATCCGGAGCCTGTTTATCCTGCCTCTCCCATGCCTTCCACTGAAATCCACAATAAAGCTTCGAAATTTCTTGCCCGTATTTCCCTCACTCCTTCTCACGAATTACTAACAGTGAATGATTAGCATTGAAACACTCCTATAAGCTTATTACTACATTGAATACAATTAACTTTGGTTTTTAAAAATGTGCATACATTGCAAAGCTATTCAGTGCAGCACTGCTTTTAATAGTAAAAAGATTATACCAACCCCAAACTGTACCATAGGAAAGTTAAAAAAAAAAAAAAACCACTCAAGTGGTAGAGCGCATGCTTAGCATTTATGAGGCCCTGGGTTCAGTCCCCAGTACCTAATTACCCCCCTACCCCATCCCACCCTGCAAAAAAACTCCAGTTACATTCACCAAGTGGAGTACTATACAGCTGTAAAAATGAGCAGGAAAATCTCTATACACAGATATGGTGTGATCACCAAGATGTATAATTAAGCACAAAAAAAAAAAAAGAAAAGAAAAAAGATGCAGAACAGTTTTATAGAGAATGTGGAAGAAATAGGCAAGGTTGACAAGGCCCCTGGACTATAGGATCCTAGGGTTCAGATTTATGGCTGAGTTTCCTTGTGTTCTGGACCTTAACGTATGAGCTCTGTCCTCTGAAAGACTCACTGTGGCGGTGCCACCCCTAAGGGAATGATGGACTAGTGGTGGGTCCCTCTCCATGGATTCTGTATCTATCATGACGACTTCACACAGTCACTTTAGCTCATCCTTCCATGACTTTGAACATGCAATTCCCTTGCCTGTTTCTTCCTGGTATCCACCTGCTTCATCCTCAGAGTTCAAGTCTGGTCCTTTGTCTCCAAGAAAGGGTCATCACCTTCCCCCAGTTAACTATTATCTTTTCTCCGGGACCAGGGTTTTCTATTTCATGATGTTCCTCAGCATCCCGGGTTCCTTCCCGCTCCTTGGGTTTGGGCTCATATAATTGCAGTCCTCCACTGAATACAGAAAAAAATTCTAGATTCTTTCACTTTCCTAAAGAGAAAAAAAGCTTCCAGTTCCAAAGGATAAGCACACTCTGCCTTGCATCTCCCGCTGGAAGCAAGTGTAACTTCTCGAGGGAATGTATACAGCCAGCCATCTAAGGACCCTGAAAACTGAATTAGAGGAATGCAATAGCAAACTTTTAAACAATTTTGTGGGTCAAAGGAGACATCAAAGAAATATTGGAAAGTATTTTGAGATGAAAGAACACAAAACACAGCATACTGAAACTGATGGGAAGTAGTGAAAGCATTGCTCAGCAGAAAACTTACAGCTGTAAGTTACAGTAGCTGTAGATTACAAATCAATAACTTAATGTTACATTTTAAGGAACTAGACAAAGAAGAGAAAACTAAACCCAAAGCTGGAAGAAGAAAGGGAATAATAGACGTTAGAGTGGAGATAGATGAAATAGAGAATAAAAAATAAGACAGAATTAATGAAATCAAAAGTTGATCCTTCAAAAAGATCAAACTGGCAAACTTTGGCTAGACTAAGAAAAAAGTGAGAGAAGATGCAAATAACTAATATCAGAATGAATGTGGGGACATTACTTCCAAGCTTACAGATATAAAAGGGATTCTAAGAGACTACTGTAAACAATGTACACTAACAAATAGGATAACCTAGATGAAATGGACACATTTCTAGAAACATACAAAGAAATAGAAAAATCTGAACAGAACTATAACAAGTAAAGAGATTGAATCAGTAATCAAAAATCTCCCAAAAAAGTCCAGGAGCAGTTGACATCCCTGGAGCATTCCACCAAACATTTAAATAATTAATGTGAACCCTTCACAGACTCTTCCAAAAAATAGAAGAGGATGGTGTGCTTCCTAATTCATTCTATGAAGCCAGCCTTACCTTGATACCAAAACCAAAGACACTTCATGAAAAGAAAATTACAGGCCAATATCCTTATGAATATAGATGCAAAAATCCTCAACAAAATACTAACAAGCTAAATTGTACAGCATACTCAGAGGATTTTATACACTATAACCAAGTGGAATTTATCCCAAGAACTGAAGGGTGGCTCAACAAAAGAAAATCAATCAACGTAATATATACCACATTATTAGAACAAAGAAAAAAAAAACCACATAATCAGCTCAATTGACACAGTATTTGACAAAATTCAACACCCTTTCATGATAAAAAAAAAAAAATCAGCAAACTAGGAATAAAAGGCAA
Organism: Camelus dromedarius; assembly: GCF_036321535.1. Classification (NCBI taxonomy): domain Eukaryota; kingdom Metazoa; phylum Chordata; class Mammalia; order Artiodactyla; family Camelidae; genus Camelus; species Camelus dromedarius. The sequence continues at coordinate 1,921,231 of NC_087445.1, read as the reverse complement.
CTTCGTCAACATGATAAAGACATTTGTAGAAAACCTGTCAGTAACATCACACTCAAAGGCTGGAAGATTTTCCCCTTAAGATCAAGAGCAAGACAAGGATGCCTGATTTTGCTACTGCTGTTCAACATTGTACTGGAAATTCTAGCCAGTGTAATTGGATAAGAAAAAGACATAAAGGGCATTCACATTGGAAAGGAGGAAGTAAAATTATATTCACTGATAACTTGATCCTATATATAGAAAGTCCTAAGGAATCCACACACAAAAAAATGATTAGAGCTAATAAAAGATCTTACCAAAGTTGCAGAGTACAGTATCAACATATAAATATCAATTGCATTTAAATTTTTTTAAGAAGGGCAGGTAAGTACGTTTATTCGTTTAATGGAGATGCTGGTTTGAATTTTAAAGCTACGCAGATGGGGTAGTACCCTTATCTCCCTCCCCCACCCCTTTTCACTTTGTCCTGCAAAATTTTTAACAACTCAGAAAAATGGTGAAACATGCATTTATCTATCCTCGTTTCCTCAATGTAAAAACTTAACATTTTGCCCTATTTACTCTAATTGCTTTTCCTGAAAATTTATTAAATAAATTTACAAAGACATAATTTTAATCCTAAATACTTCACTGTGGTGCCTGTATAAAATCTCTGTTTTCCCTATTGTGATTTCACTATTAGTTTCACTATTAGTTTTAAGAGTAACCCAGTGCATTAATAGCTGGTTTTTGACACCTTGCTTTCAAGGTAGAAAGAAACTGATCATGAGTCTCTAATAAATTTCAATCTCCTAATGCAGTAAGCACATAATATTTTTGATTTGACAAGTTCCCATTTGAATTTTATGGGTTCCATTAATAAAAAAAAAATAAAAACTCCAATCCATTGTCATCAAATTACCCTTGGAGTTTTTCAAGGTATAATGTGGAGTTTTATGCACAATTCCAAGTTACCATGCAACTTTTTTTAACTATAATGAGGAGGAGGAATTGTTCCCAACCTTTTACATGGTGCTTTTTGATCCAGAAATGCCAAATCTTTTAAAAGATGATACAACTTTGAGTCCTTGGCTTGACTGTACAACTTTGAGCTTCATAGCATGTCAATTTTGCCGAATTTATAGGAGAGTTACTCTGTATATAACAGCTCAGAGTTGCAAGTACGACATGAATGATACAGTAACTTTAAAAAATGTCTTTATTGTATTTGAAGATTGCTATCAATTTGAAGTTTGAACTTGCATATTTCCATTTGGTATGCTAAAAAAGTACTGAATTAATGTAACAATCTTTTTAAAAAATAATGTAATCTCAGTTTAGAATTTAACTGAAAATATAAAACCTAAATGATTTCTATATAGTAAATTGAACTGTAAAGGTAACTTGTGTGTGATTCTGAGTACACATGTCGACTGAAGTAGCTGCACAGACTAAAAGTTGAGAGTTACGTTTTATTGGGCAGACATTTCTGAGGACTCGAACCCCTTTGGGCCTCGGCATGACACCGTCTCAGATCGCTCTGAGGGACTGGTCAGAAGAGGCAGGGGAGGAGCCAGGATATATAGGAGTTTTACAGCAAAGACCAGGTAGTTGGCACATTGAAAGATTACTTGTTAACTGAAGAAAACCAGACATCTCAAGTTAAAGAATTTAGCTCTTTTCTATGTATGGAAAGGAGCAAATATTTGGGCTCGTTGCATTCATTCCTTTGACAAGCATCTAGCTATCTAGGGCCAGGATCCTGTCCTTTCTTATTCTGAGTCCCCTCAGAGTTCACCACTGTGAGGGGCTGCAGAGGCTGGGCTGCAGGCCTGTCCTCACTGTAAGGGGGTGGCGGCAGCCGCTGATAACTTGATGGCTCAGCATTCTTTGTTTACTGATATGGTTTGCAATATTTTTCATTCACACACAGATAAAATGTTTTTATTCGTCCTTAAAAAAAAGTAAACCAGTGCATATTCAAGTTTCCCCAACTGTCTAATATCTTTGGCAGCTGTTTTTTATTTAACCCGGATTTGATGGAGGACCTCGCATTGTATTTGGCGGTAAATGCCAAGTTTAACTCCCAACTTTTGGGGATTCTGAGACAATCCAGAAAGGAGAGAAGTCCACGGCCAACATCTCTAAACCGTCTGAAAAAGTGAAAAACGCTGCCAAGTCCCAGCTAGGATCAGCCCCGGAGTTTTATGGGAAATGTAGTTTTTGTGGCCCTGGCTCGCTGCGCAGCCCCCTGGGAGCCTCCCGTGGGCTCCTTCTGCGCACGCGCAGCCCCAGTGTCGCCAGTCGGCTCGCTCCTTCTGCCCGGCTGCTTGGGGTCCCTCGGCTGGGCCTCGTGTTCCGCGTGGTGCCCGTGGTGGGTCGCACCTCCAGTGAGAGCACGGGGGTAGAGGGGGATCTGGGCGGCCTGGGGACCAGCAGGGACGTGTGGGCTTGTGCTCGGGGAGGAGGGAACGGGGACTCCGGAGAGCCCTCCCGGCGGGTCTCGTGAGTGCGTGAACCTGCCTAGACCTGTGAGTGTGCGGGGGACCCCGGCCCTTTGGGCTCCCCGAGCGAAGGTGGGGCTGAGCCGCGCCAGGAGCAGGGGCTCCGTGCGGCCCGTGCACCCAGACCCGCCTGCAGCCCTGCGGGAGAAAGGCCCTTGCCCGGGGCGGGCGGGGAAAACGCGTTTATAATGTCCGCCGTTAGCGTGCTAGAAAGCGCGGGAGGGCTTTGTGCGGCGGGAACTTGCCTTCTGGAGCCAGAGAGACCCGGACAAATCCCAGCTGTGTCACCTGTAGGTGGGGGCGACAGAAGGAACCCGGGGAAGACTCCGGTTTCTCAGCTGAAAATAATGGCATTGTTCTGAGAGTTAGATCAGTTATCGCCTGAAAGCATATGGCCAGCTGAGTGACAACTGCTGTTTTATGCAGAAGCCACTTTGTTCTGGGCCTTGGGTGGCTTATGTAACCTCAGGGCCACTTTATGATCGCGTGTAACCTCATGTAACCATCCGCATTAAAAACAAACGAAAAACAACCAAGATTCAAGCAGGTGGAGCCATGTGCTCAAATGACAAGTTAGTGGTGAGCCAGCTCCGATTTAAGAGCAGGTGTGCTTTAAATCTCAGGCTCTGTCTAAATATCGCACCTGCCTAAAACCAGCATTACAGCCTTCCCAGCACTTACCTGTCCCTGAGTACCCAAGGATAAAGTTGGAAGTGAGTTTGAGTTGTCTGTCACCATTTTCAAATGTACTCTGGAATTTTTGGTGTGTCATTAGAATTCTTGGGCAGAGTACCCTAGCCTTTTCTGCACTGGCAGAAGGTGTGTGTTTTAAGTGTGAAATGACAGTGAATTCCAGGAGAGTCATAGTTTGACCCTATAGTGAATTTGTTTCCCCGACTCAGGTCCTAAGTCTTGGGAAACAAATTTATATTCTAGAACAAATTAAAAACAGTTTCTATTTTAGAGAAATTATTTTGGAACAGCACTTGTGATGGAGGCTTCTAGGAATAGGAATTTTACCTGGAAGAGAACCTCACAGTTCTTACTCTCCTCATCAGAGCTTCAGAGCCGCAGCAAAAGAGGTTCTGGGGTAAAAGGAGCAGGGCCTAAATCTGCACCGTCAGAAGCAGTTCTTGAACTCTGGGCCAAGATGTTGGCACCTCCAGAGGTCACCACACTATGTGACTGGAGGATTTGGCCAGTTTTGAGAAGAGGGAGATGAGCTGCGGTGACCCAGGGGTATGTTGCCCAGGAAAGGCCGCTGTGGGGAGATCTTAGTAAGGATGAGGTCTGAGGGTAACGGATAACCAGCCAGAGGGCGGAAATTTTGTTTCCACTATTGCTAAACCGCTCCCCTCACCCCCAGTCCCTTCATTCTTCCCTCTTTACAGATAGTATGCCGCTCTCACCTGTGCCCATCACCACAGGTGGCAGTATTGACTTCTCCTGACCTCAGGGAATCTCAGAATGATGGCTCACAGAGGGTTTCCGTGGTTATCTACTTCTGACTCTTGAAAGCTTTCAAGAAATTGGACCTGACTGGTTCGGTGACTTGTCAAGGGACACCCAATTTGTGACAATCAGGAGGAAAACACAGTGCCGTTCACTTTCTCACAGGTGAGTCACCAAAAGCCTCTTATGAAAAGGACCCTTTGAGAAACTTAACTCAGTTTAAGTGCAAGAAAAGTTCTTGCCCTAAAGCGCTTCATATTTTACGGAAATTTCTGTGGCTTTTCTCCCTTGAGGGGTAAGCAGTGTTAATAGGAAAACAGTTAAGTGATGCAGCCTGAGTATTTTGCTGTGTTGATTTTAATGAAAGATAAATGCCGTATCCTTCATACACTTTAACGTAACTAATTTTCTCTTGTGTTGTTTCTTTTAAAAAATATTTTATTTATTTATCTTTGTTGGGGGGAATTAGGTTTATTTAGTTGTTTGACGGAAGTACTCTGGATTGAACCCCGGACCTCGTGCATGCTAAGCACACACTCTGCCACTGAGCTCTACCCTCCCCACCTGTCTTGTGTTGTTTCTGTGATTAATGATTAATTCAGAAAAACAAGTAAATTATTGTTTAAACGTAGGGAAGGTTATATTTAGTGAATGAAAAGCTGTAAGTGTTAGTCCCCATGACCACTTCTGGAGTCAGATGCGCTACCGTTGTGCCACGAGGTCCTCACATGACCATTTCTGAGTCCTATGTGGATGAGGGGTGCTCCCTCTGCCTGGTCCTTCCCTGACCTCCCAGCGGAACCTTCACGGTTCCCTGCACTGCCCTGAGAGCAGCAGAATGAACACATCTCAGCTGAGCTGTTTATTCTTTCCCCATTTTGCATTGTAGTGGATTTGTGAGGTTTATAAGGGGCCATACATCAAATAGAAAAGGAGAAATAGAAATAAAGTCAGTCCTGAAGGAAAATACACTCATCTTCAACATTATTTCTGTTGTTTGCTGTTGGCTCTTGGGTAACCTTTGTTGATAAGCGTGTTCCCTCCAGTTGCCAGTTTGCTTAGATTTCAGTGTAGTCATGATGCTTTGAATTATATTGAGTACTTTTTCTGTATTGATGGAAATAAAGACATAGCTTATTTCCTTTACCCTTTAAATATTGTGAGTACGATAATGAATTTTCTCATGTTAATTTGTTGTTGATTTCCTGTATAGCCCCTGCTTCCTGATGAGTTGCTTTGTGTGTTTGTTGGCTGGGATCTTTCTGCTTGTACTTTCTTATTTCTGTATCGCAAGTTAGGTGAGCCTATAATTTCCTTTTCCTGTGTTCCTGTAGAATTTTGGTGTTTGGTCATATTTGCTTCATAAAAAGAATGGGACACATTTCTGCTCCCTTTTCCTTTGCTTAATGTTTTTTCACTAGTAATGTATATGAGGTGGGGAGGATATAAAGAGCTCAGTGGTAGAGTGCGTGCTTAGCATGCGTGAGGTCCTGGGTTCAATCCCCACTGCCTCCATTAAAAAAAAATATATATATATATATAAAAATAAATAAACCTAATTACCCCCTGAAAGAATTTAATCTGTGTTAGAAAAATTGCATGTTATCTGTGGGGGATTTTTGTGTGAAGATTTTGAGTATCAAATCAGTTTAATAAGTGATCATAGGTCACTTCTGTGTTTTTCTCTCACCATGTGTCTTTCAAAGAGCAGAAGTATTTAGTCGATCAGATTTTCAATTTCTTTTTTGGTATTTATATATATTTTTATTGATGTATAGTCAGTTTACAATGTTGTGTCAATTTCTGGTGTACAGCACAATGCTTCAGTCAGGCATGAACACACATATATTCGTTTTCATATTCTTTTTCACTGTAAGTTACTACAAGATACTGAATATAATTCCCCGTGCTATACAGTAGGAACTTGTTGTTTGTCGGATTTTATGAGAATCCTGCTGTATTTCAAAGTGAGACACTTTGCCAGAGTTCAGCAGCTGCTCTGCATGATTCAGCGGGTTCACAGATGTAATTCTTGGTGTATTTTTGGGAGAGTGCGAGCCATGAGTCTCTCTACTCTGCCATCTTGGCACCTCCAGTCCAGATTTTAAAAAATTTTAATCTCTTTAATTAGTTATGCTTTTTTGAGTCATATTTTAAACTTTTCCTAAACCGAGGTCACAGAGATTTCCTCTCATGTTTCTGTAAGTTTTGTGATTACAGTAGGCCCTCTCCGCGGATTCTGCAACCATGGATTCAACCAACTGCAGATTGAAAATGTTTTGGGGGAAAAACATTCCAAAAAATTCTGAGAAGCAAAACTTGAATTTGGCTCAGGCCAGCAATTATTTACATAGTATTTACGTTGTATTAGATATTATAATTAATCTACAGATGGGAGGATGTATGCAGGTTATATGCAAACACTATATATAGATTTTGGGGGTGGCATATTCTGATCTGTTTTTATCACACAAGGGAGAAACTCTAAATTTGATAAAGGTAGGGAAGATTTCCAGCAGAAGTCGAACCTCAATGTCACAGGGAATGAAACGTGAATGTAATGAACACGGAAAAACTTTCATCTAGATACCGAGTCTTGCATTACATCAGGTAGCTTACATGAACAGCTGTGTAAGTGTCACACATCTTGGAACACTTTCAGCCAGAAATCATGCCTTTGAGAACATCAGAGAGCCCACAGGAGGAAATATGATGATGAACGTAGGGGACCTTTCAGCCATGAGTCAGGGCTAAGAAAGATTGCAGAGCTTAGAGAAGGGGCTACAACCTGCTAGCTAATGAGCACGGAGGTTCCTCGTTAAACTTGGAGAACTGTCGAAGTCTGTTCAGGCTGCTACGACAAAAATACTGTAAGACTGGGTGGCTTCAGTAACAGGTGATTATTTTTCAGCGCTGTGGAACTGGGAAGTGCAGGGTCAGGGTGCCGGCAGGTTCAGTGTCTTGTGGGGCTCCACGTGCTGGTTCCTGGATGGCTGTCTCCTTGCCTTGTCCTCACGTGGAGGAAGGGGAAGGGAGCTCTTTGGGGCCTTTTTTTTCTTTTTTTTTTGAAAAATGACACTGATTCCATTCATGAGGCTCTGCCCCCCTGACCTGTTCACCTCCCAAAGGCCTCTACCTGCAAAATACCAGCACGTTAGGGATTCAATGCATGAATTTGGGGAGGACACAAGCTTTCAGTCTATAGCAAGAACTTCCTGTGGAATGAAAGCCCTTGAAATGGGAATAGTCTTCCAGCCACTAAGGATAAATTTGGTCCTGGTTGGACATCGGAGAATTCTCTGGGTAAGGAAATACTGTGAAGATAGAGAATATAGGAAATAATCTTTATGACCGTAGCCCCCCCAGTAAACTTCCACTGTGGAGAGACACTGAGAAAGCAATGTGAAAATGTGAAAGCTTTCGCTCAAAGATCAGATCTCATTGAGCAAAGTACTCACACAATGAAGAACGTCTAGAATGCAGTAAATATGTGATAGCTTCAGCCAGAAGCCACCATTCTCAGCAGAGAAGAAAATGCACAGAGCCGTGGAGACCTCATTAGGGTAGCAACCAGATGACAGAAATCTTACGAAGGTAATGGGTTTGGGAAGTCCGTCCACAAGTCAATCCACAATATATACAATTGATAAATGTAACTAAAAAGAGATCCCCATTCCAAATACTGCACGGTCACCAGTAGCCACTTCCTTCTGTCCCTGGGCCCACTACCCGTCTAGATTTCCCAAGCTTTCATTTGAATGAGGTGATGTCACCAGCTTCTAGGTAGCGGAATGTGGGTGTTGGTGGTAAAACAAACCCCATGAGAGAACGTCACCCTGTATAGTCTCTGCCGTCCCTTGTCGCTGCACTGAGGTCAGAAGGGTACCACGTGGAAGGAGTCAGGGTTCTGGAATCACTGTGCAGGCAGTTCCCTCTGACAGTTTGACTTTGGTGGGGAAGGAAAAAGCTTGTTCTCTGCCAGGCTTACAGGTTTGGTCTTGCTGACGTATCCCTGACATCCCTCGGCTAACACGAGCTTGAATATGACCTCGGTGAAACGTGCCAAGGTGGTATGTGTCAGGAAAGCCACGTGGGACGAACCCCTGACAGGATCCTGAATGGTCATTAGCTGTTAACCACAACTCTATTACTGGTCATGTAGGTGGCGGGATCTGTCTGATGTGTCCTTAGGTTATATTTAGGCTGTGTACCTTCTGTAGCAATATATAAAAGAAGTGCGGAGTACATCGTACCAGCAGGCACTTGCTGTTAACCAGCCCCATTAATGGTGATATTAAATTGAATTAATTTGAATTAAATTAAATCAACTAATTAAATTAAACTGAATCTTTCATGTTTCTTCCCCCTAAAAGTCGTCATTTAAGCCTATAATATTAATACCATGTGAGTAGATACATTCAGGTTATACGTATGTCCTCTTAACCGTCTAGATTTTACCCACTAATTTTAGCATTTACTTCTGATCTTTGCCCAAATGAATGATCATATTTGGAAAACCTTTTAATTTGTTCCGTTATTCCTCCTGTGCTTATGGTACAGGAGAGGTTTCGCTCCAGAGTTTTTCATTTGTGTCCGTTTAGGCTCTGATTTCTTCTTCAGTCAGCAGGTAATCCTTAGCTAGTGTGTTATGTTTTGTTTTGCTTTGTTTTTATGCTCAAACCATCTGAGATAAGGCCAGGGGACGATCATTAGAACTGACCCCTGTGTCCTTTTACTAGGTTTCTGAATACCTTTTTCCCTGTACCAAACCATTTTTGAACTTGTTCTGATCATGATAACGTTTAAGCTGCCTTTGTAATAAATTGCATTATTGACCAAGGCCTTTATTCACTGCCACCCCCCCCCCCAGTTTTAAGTTTTCCTTAAAATACAATTTTAAGGCCCCTTAAATGTTTTAAAATTCTGATTGGAATATCATTTAATTTAGGATTTTTAAATATCATTCAATATCATTTAATCTAGGATTTTTAAATGCTGCAATGGAAAAGAAGGGGCAATGGATAATCCTAGAAAATGCTTGCAGTGTTTTTGGGATTTAGAACAGGCACCAGCTGAAAAGGAAATGGGGAATTTCAGGTGCTTGGTGTTGGCTCAGAAAATGTGGCTGGATTATTCCAGTCTATCACACCCAAGACATCTCTTTCCCCAGGTACCTCCCACGGAGCTCTCCGTGTTAAGTGTTCTGGGGTTTTAGGCTGTTGCTCACACGGGTAGCATCTGGGACTGAGGAAGGACCTAGGCACCTTGGAGTAGAGACAGGGGCAAGGACTTTGGGCCAATGGTCCTCTCATGTTTGTCTCCCAAAGTTAGGAGGTGTGGGCAGGTCCCCCTTGTCCATCCTGTGGGTAGTAGTCCTGTCACTCCCCCCTGGCCCCAGGAAGGAAGTGGCCCGGGGGACGTTGGCTCCCACTCGATCACCTGCAGTGACAGCCACCTCTCCAGAACCATCCCCAGTGGCGGGCTGTGTCATCGTGGGTGTCGTGGGTGTCCGTATGTGACACTTTTCTTCTTTTAGGGAAAACAAATAATGCAGCGTCATTGTCCTTAGGCTGAGTAGCGTTGGCCGACCCCGCCCTGGGAGGTGGCTGGAGACCCGGGGGCAGTAACTGCACCTGCGCCGGGGGGGACTGGCAGGGCGGGGCTGGGCAGGACGTCCCCACGTGGTGGCGCCGCGGGCTGGGTCCCCGCACAGCGGGGCGATGAGGAGTGGACACAGGGAGGTGCGTGCCAGCCCTAAAGACAGACCGCAGGCAGGGCACAGGGAGCGCATCAATCATGAGGCAGGAGGAGAGGCAGGAACTGGGGGCGGCACCCGGGCTGGAGGTGCTGGGAGGCCCCTGTCAGTGCCTTTTGGGAGTCTGTGAAAAGCCCCACCGAGACTCATTTTGATCAGTTAAAATTAAATCAGATAATGAATTAAATAAAAGGGTATGAAATTCCATCCTGTTGCTTGGCTCAGAGATTCTGAAGTTTGCTGCTTTGACATACGCGGCAAAGTTTATATTATATAAACCAAAAGGAAGAGAGGACCACTGAGAGAACCGCCCAAAGTGGATTCCTTTCCAACATTTCTGCCCACCCCTCCCCTTGTTTCTCTCCCAGTAAAAACGCATGCAGGGCCTTAGGGTTTTTATCCATGAATTATTGGGATAAATCTGAATTGTTTGCAAGATCCATTTATGAATAATAACAAGTCCCACTGATAGGATCAGTTAGCTTTTTTTTTTTTAGTGTTTTATTTTGAAATAATTGTAGATTCCCAGGCAGTTGCAAAGCTAGCACAGAGAGGTCCTCATACCTTTCACACAGCTTGCCTGATGTTACCTAATTGTAGTACAATATGAAAACCAGGAAAGGTACATTGGCACAATTCTAACAGTCTATAAACTTTTTATTTCAACAGTTATTACATTATGCAACTTCTCCCATTTATTTTAAAATCATCTTTTACTGAGATATAGTTGACATATCATTAATTTCATGTGTACATGATTCGATATACATATATATTGTGAAATCACTGTAATAAATCTAGTTAACATCCATCACCACACAGTTATAATTGTTTATAGTAATCTCGTATTATGCTTTGAGTTTTTGTGGTGTCATTTATAACGTCTCATTTATTTCTGATTTTGAGCCCTCTTTTTCTTGGTGAGTCTTAGCTAAAGCCTTGTCAGTTTTGCCTGTCAGTTTTAGCACATGCTTAAATTCACGTAACCAGCACCACAATCAAAATACAAGGTATCTTCCATCAGGTATCCATTTCTATAATTTTGTCATTTCATATAAATAGAATCATATAGCATATAACTTTCTAGACAGGCCTCTTTCAGCATAATTCCCTTGGGGTTCATTAAAGTTGTATATAATTAACAGTTCACCCTTTTTACTGCTGCATAATATTCTACAAGACATAATGTGGATGTACTATAGTTTGTTTATACATTCACCCACTGAAGGACATCTGCGTTTCCAGTTTTAATTATAACACATCTGATAGGAACAATGTGTGCAGGTTTTTGCGTGAACATGAATTTTTCATTTTTCTATGATGAATGCCCAGGAGTGAGAATTCTCTTGGTTGTACGGTAAGTGTATGTTTAATTTTGTAAGAAGCTGCAAAACTATTTCCAGAGTGCCTTTCCCATTTTTCATTGCCATCAACAATATGTGAGAAATCTACTTGTTCTGTATCCTTGTTTGCACATGTTATTGTAAGTATTTTAAACTTTAGGTTTTTTGTTTTGTTTTGTTTTGTTTTTTACCATTTGTAAATTGAAGTATAGTCGGTTTACAATGTGTCCATTTCTGGTGTACAGCATAATGTTTCAGTCATATGTATACATACCTGTATTTGTCCTTTTCCATTATAGGTACTACAAGATATTGAATATAATTCCCTATGCTATACAGTAGAAACTTGTTTATGTATTTTATATATAGTACTTAGTATCTGAAAATCTCGAACTCCCAATTTATCCCTTCCCACCCCTTTTCCCCCTGGTAACCGTGTTTCTTTTCTATGTCATGAGTCTTTTTCTGTTTTGTAAATAAGTTCACTTGTGGTTTTTTTGTTTTTTTTTTTTAGAGTCCATGTATAAGTGATATCATATTGTATTTTTCTCTTTTTGGCTGGCTTCACTTAGAATGATGATCTCCAGGTCCATCCATGTTGCTGCAAATGGCATTATTTTATTCTTTCTTATGGCTGAGTAGTAGTCCATTGTTTATACAGACCACAACTTCTTTATCCAGTCATCTGTGGATGGACATTCAGATTGTTTCCATGTCTTGGTTATTGTAAATAGTGCTGCTATGAACACTGGGGTTAAAGTTTAGCCATTTTAATAGGTACCTCATTGTGGTTTCAATTTGCTGTTCCCTATTTTCAAGTGATGCCTTTAGTATCTTTGCATTTATGTGCCATTCTGTTCTGTGTGTGGGTCTTAACTTATGGAGGTGACTGATGACACGAAGAAGTCAATGCCATTGAAAAAAAAGTTTAATATTTCCCACAGTTCCCATAAAAGTGAGAGGCACAGCACACCACAAGGGCCATGGGAGGAATGCCAGGCTTGGTAAGGCAGCAGAAGATGGGAGAAAGGGGAAAGCCTCGGCCAGAGGGGCAGAGTGAGGAGTTTAGCATTGCTACTTTGAATAATCTGGTGGTCTTTATAGGGGTGATTCCAAGTTGCCTGGCTCCTGGCTCTGTGATTATTAAGGGTAAAGAATACTGCCTACGGGGGTGTGTGGCTAGATAAGGTTTAACTCTGGATAATTTGCATCATCAAAGGCATGCTCCCAGCTGAATCATTTGCTGTTTAAGAACTGGCCTGTCCCAGGAAGAGCAGTCTTTTCTCAGCCAGAAAGGGTTTTTTAAGATGTCAAAACATCATTGTATACAGAAAATTAAAAATCATGCAGTAGGCATCAGTGTATTCTCACTGCTAGAGATTCTTTTCATGCCTTGTGTCCATTTTTTAACTGGGTTGTTTTGTTACTATTTTAAAAATGCTTTATATAGTTGCGATGCAAAGTCCTCTGACATATAGTTTGCAAATCATTTTGTCTGTAGCTTGTATTTTCATCTTCTTGCTATTGTCTTTCACAGAGTAAATGTTTTATTTTGATGTCCAATGTATCAATTTTCTACTCTATATTTATCTTCTATTTATCATGAGTATGTTGCCATGACTAAGTTTGGGGAAAATATTTCCCATTTTTTCTAAAGTTTTTTAGTTTTATATTTTATATTGAAACCTGTTGATCCATTTGGAAATTTTGCATTGGGGTTTTAGGTTTAGACACGTGTGTGTGTGTGTGTATAGGAAATAGATATGTAATTTATTTTTGTGTTGATCTTGTAACCTGCAACCTTGAATTACTTCATTAATTCTAGGAAGTTTTTAGTTTTAGGCTTTTTTTTTTTCTGGGTTCCTTGGGATTTTGTACATATATAGACAATTAATGTCATATGTAAATAGGTAAAACTTTATATTTTTCTTTTACAACCTATATGTCATTTTTTTTGGACTTATTGTGCTGGCTAGACTTCCAGTACTATGTTGAATAAGAATGATGAAAATGGACATCTTTGCTTTGGTCCTAGTTTTAAGAGGAAGACATTCAGTCTTTTGTTATTAAGTACGTTAGCTGTGTTTTCAATAGATGATCTTTGTCAAGTTGGTGACATTCTCCTCTATTCCTGATTTGCTGTGTTTTTTTAAACATTAAATGGAATTGCATTTTGTCAAATGCTTTTTCTGCATTGATAAGATGTCATTTTTCTTTTTAGTTTAATATGGTGGATTAATTTGTTTTCACATGTTGAATGAGTCTGGCATTTCTGGAATAAATTCTACTTTGTTGTGATTTTTGTTTGTATGTATTGCTAGATTTGATTAATAAATTTTTATGGATTTTAAAATATAAATTTATGAGAGAGATAACTTTAGTTCTCTTTTTTCCTTTTTAAACTTTGTCATGTTTTAGTGTAAGTAATACTGGCCTCCTAAAGTGCGTTGTAAAGTATTCTCTCCTGTTCTCAAAGAGTTTGGGTAGAACTGGTACTAATTCTTTAAATGTGGAAGAATTCTTGATTACAGTCATCTGGGCCTGAATATTGCTTTTCTGGAAGGCTTTTTTACTTTGAATTCTATTTGTTTAATAGTTACAGAAAAATTTAGATTATCTGTTTTATCTTGAGTGAGTTTTGGTAATTTGTGGCTTTGAGATATTAATCTCACTACTGGTCAGTTTCACACAAAGTGTCAAATTGATGCACATAGTTTTTTGTAGTGTCCCCTGAATATCCTTTTAATATTTGTATAGTGATATCATCATTTTCAGTCCTGAATTTGGTAATTTGTATCCTGTTTTTGTTTTTTTTTTTTCCAGTCACAGTAGTTTTATCAATTTTATTTCTCTTTTCAAAGGATGAAGTTCTGGTTTGTTAGATTTTCTGTTCTCAACATGATTGACTCTTGCTTTTAAACTATTTCTTTGCTTCTGCTTGCTTTGGATTTATTTCACTCTGCTGTTTTTGTTTCTTGAGATGAGAGCTTAGACTATCAACTTGAGACCCTTCTTTTCTAATGTAAGTTTTGGCAGTATGAATTTCTCACTCAGCATTATTTTAGCTCTAATGCAGTTTTAACAAGTTTTTTCCTTTTCATTCAGTTCAAATTGTTTTCGTTTCCTTTGCAACTTCCTCTGCCCCATGGAATATTTAGAAATGTGTTGTCTAATTTCCAAGCGTTTTAAGACTTTCTTATCTTTTTGTTATTCATTTCTAGTTTGATTTCAGTATAGCCAGAAGATATCAATGTTTGAAATTTTACAATTTTTCATTGTATATGGTCTGTTTTATTGAGTGTTTCATTTGTTCTTGAAATGTATATTCCTCTGTTGCTGGGTGGTTCATTCTGTAAAGTGCTAATTATGTTCAGTTGCTTGAAGTGCTGTTCAGTTCTTTCATAGTCTTGCTGATTTCCTATTTAGTGATCCTATCAATTGCTGGGAGGGATGTTGAATTCAACAACCATAATTTGTTTCTCAGTTTTGGCTTCATGTATGTTGATGTTGTTTTATGCACACAGGACTCCTGTATTCCTGGTGGGTAGAGCCTTCTACCATGCAATGTCATGTTATACCTTGGAAATATATTTTGTTTTGTTTTTTTCTGTGAAGTCTACCTTTAGTGTTTGGCTTCTTTTAGTTTAGCATGTGTCCAGGTTTATCTGTGTTGTATTGTGTGTCAGTATTTCATTCCTTTTATATGGCTGGATAGTATTATGTTTTACAGATACACCACATTCTGTTTATCCATTCATCTGCTGATGGACCCTTGGGTTGTTTCCATCTTCTGGCTACTGTGAATAGTGCTGCTATGACATTCATATACAAGTTTTTGTTTGAACTTTTTCAGTACTTTTGGGGATCACACACACACACACACGTGTAGAATTGCCACAAAGTCAGACCAGGTAGTTTCTTAAGTTTATTCATTGGGTATCAAGCCAGTGAGCTGATAATTAAGCTAATTATACTGCTGTCAGTTCACAGTCAGCTCCTTAAAACACTGGAAGACCACGAAGCTAGCCAGTTGACCACAGAGGTTAATGGCACTTGAAGACTATACTGCCTTCAACAAGAAAAGATGTGTTCCTCTCTTGTTATGTGCAGCTGCCTGGGTAGAAGGGCAGTATATATACAGCACTTCTGCTGGGCCTCTAGGGAGACCTTGAATGTGAGAGGTAAGGCACTATACACCCGGCAAGGAAAGACAAACATGGAGGCAGGTCAGAACAGGTGTCACAGTCCTTCCATGGGGCTCTGACATGTCTCCTAGGAGGTAGACTCTTGAACCTGAGAAAATAAAATCCTTCTTGTAATTGTCAGAAGGTTGATGTGGAAGTAAAAGTGAGGGGAACTACTGGTGTAATGGATTAAAGAGATGATCCCAAGAAATAATCACTTTGCTTTCCCATTTGGTTGATCTTGAAAATCCAATTTATCATTATTACCATTTTGCACATTTGCTTGAATGTGTACTTAAGAAGTATTTGTGTGGAAGCAAAGCCCTCCACCTGCCACTGCCCCTCCCCAAAGTCTGTACTCTCCAGTGCTAATAAAACCCAACAGATTTGTAGACATAATTTTGAACTAGGAATACTAGTTTATTGAAAATAAATTGTCTTGGCTGCAAGATATCTGAAGAACAGTATTGTATACTCCTGAATATTAAGAACAAGTTATGTTTCTTTTAGTGATTTTAGAAAATATTCAAGTCTGAGTGGGAGCTTACAGCAATAACTAACTTCCCTTAACTACTTACAATAAATGAATTATCTCAAAATATAATTTGAGGCATCAAAAGGAAAAAAATGCTCAGATATTACTTTGATAATTCTACCTTCAAGTATTTCTGAGTGGTCAATGTGCAGAGGGACTATTCATGTTTGGGACACATTGTGAACGAGACAGATACAAATTCCTGCCCTCCTGGAGGCTTCTCTTCCTAGCTTGAAGATCCTTGGAAGGCAGGCAAACAGAAAACTGACTCTGCCAGTACCCGGACGAGGGACCCATCTACTGGAATAAAATTCAGCACTTGGAAGGGAGGTCAACCAGGCAGGGAGAACGGGGCATTTGTGACTCCAGCACAGACCACAGCCTCCAGTTAATAATGTATTATGTGGAGTGGTGGGTGTCCCCAGCAAGGGGGCAGCAGATGAAGCCTGAGTGCCACTGTGGGACTTTTGTCACCTGGCCTCCCATTCAGGCCACTTGGGTGAATTGGTTCCATCCTGGTGGGTAGATGATCCCAAACTTAATAGCAAATCCAATCATAATCCTAAAACATTTTAAACGAGGCATGAAGATGACTCTTAAGTATCTTAAACTGAGAAAAACTGTATCAAAGAATGACTTTCCTTGTAATATTACCAACTGCTGTAAAATGGAGTACGCAGTCATCTCTTGTCAGGGAATATAGTATTAACTGGACATGATCTTATTACAGGTGAATCTCCTTGGCAAGGCTGCTGGCAGCTCTGGAGCTAACAGTGTAACTGGCCTGTGATGTTACATCCCCAAAGTCCTTGTAAGTATTCCCCTTTTCTAACCTTGATTCAGTGCCAGACCAGAAAGACAGAGTAGTTTGGCTCATATGAGGTATGTGCCATCCCTGTTCATAGGAGAATGTTACTAATACAAAAGAACACTGGAAATGGGTCATAAGTAGCCATATGCAGTATCTTTACAAATGACAAGTTAGTATATGAAGATGTTTAAAATCAGTAGAAAAGGGTGAACTGATCAAATGGCATGTGGAGCACTGGCTACTAATCCAGAAGAAAAAAACTGTCATTCTTTTATCAAATGACATCAAAAGAGGCACTGGATATATATAAAGACTCTTACTTTGTATCCAGGGTAAGGTGGCGAATTTTTGCCATTAGCACGATGGTGGGTCCAGGTAGCAATGCTGGCTATCAGGGTAGTGGGGGCTTGATCAGCAGCTTGGTTCCAGTCAGTCTTACCAGAGAATAGTCTTTTACCATGTGAGTCCACCCTGTGCTCAGCAGCTGTCACTTTTCCCCCACAGTTCACGGCACCACACAGGGGTTCTTTTTTAAGCCTATAATTTTACAACAGACACATCAAATAGCTACTAGGCACAGTGAGAGGGCAAGAGCCAGTGACAACGCACCAAGTTTCATCAAAGGGAATCCTGGCCAGAGCTGAGAACACCCTCGTGTTCTGCCCAGTGACTGGAGCAGCTGCATCATCATGCAGTCTTGGGGCCTGCATAATGGCACGAGGGCAAGCAGTCCCATGTCCAGGCGGTTTCAGCTGGCCAGACTATCAGGCCCAGTTATGGTTCCTATGAACTGGGGGCCCTACTGAGCCAGGAGCGTTGCTCCACGCAGCAAGGTCCGGGATACACGGCCCCTCTGAGGGACAGCTGCAACTACCTCAAGTTTGGCTGAGATGCTGCTGGGACCAGGGAGGCCTTGCACTCGTCAGAGCTGGGTGTGGCACCCAACAGGAGCAGTCACAGTGCACTAGGCAGGCCCAAACCCCACTTAGATCAAAGGGAGATCGGGACATTTAGATTAGCTGTGCGCCAAGAGGGAAAATGTAATTCCTGCGAATGCGAAGATTACCAGCACATGTGGTGTGAGTGATCGAACAGGGCATGACTCCATCCGGTAGGGTTTCCGTAGTCCCTTGAAATAGAAGTTTGTGTTAATTCTGATACTACTCTCCAGGTTTTGTATTGGGTAAAAGTCTTCCTATACTCATATAAATATGTTCCTCTCCTGTGTGAATTTTCTGTCAGATGGGTTGGTCTTTTGGTCAGAAGGATTTTCCATAGTTCTTATATCAATAGGGTTTTTCCGCTCCCTGAGTTCTCTGGCATACATTTAGGATTGACTTCTTATGCAATTTTCCATATTCATTACATTCAGAAAGATTTTCCCCACTGTGAGTTCTCTGATGTATTCTGAGGTTTGACTTCTGGCCAAAAGTTTTCCCACATTTATTACACTGAAAGGGTTTCTCCCCTGTATGAATTCTCTGATGATCACTAAGGATTGCCTTCCGGACAAATTTTTTCCCACATTCGTTACATATAAATGGTTTCTCTCCAGTATGAATTCTCTGATGAACTCTGAGGGTTGAAGTCCGGGCGAAAGTTTTCGCACATACATTACATTTAAACGGCTTCTCTCCTGTGTGCGTTTTCTGATGTTGATTGAGATGGTCTTTTCGCCAGAAGGATTTTTCACATTCTTTACACTGATAAGTTTTCTCACCACTATGAGTCCTCTGATGTATTCTGAGGTTTGATTTCTGGCCAAACATTTTCCCACATTCATTACATTGAAAGGCTTTCTCCCCTGTGTGAATTCTCTGATGATCTCTGAGGGTTGACTTTTGAACAAAAGTTTTCCCACATTCGCAACATTCATAGGGTTTCTCTCCTGTGTGAATTCGCTGATGTCCCCTGAGGGTTGACTTCTGGACAAATGTTTTCCCACAGTCATTACATTTATAGGGCTTCTCTGCTGTGTGAATTCTCTGATGTGTACGGAGGTGTGACTTCTGGGAGAAGGTTTTCCCACATTCATTGCACTCAAACGGTTTCTCTCCCGTGTGAGTTCTCTGATGTTGAATGAGGTGTCCTTTTTGACAGAAGGATTTCCCACACTCAGGACACCGATAGGGTTTTACTTCAGAGTGAGTTCTCTGGCGCACTTTGTGGGCTGTTGTCTGGTAGGACCTCCTATTTTCCTGATTTTCAAAGGGCCTATCTGACCCAGTTTGTGCCCTGTCATTGCACACCGGTGGGTTCTCTTCTGGGACGGCTCCCGGAGGCTGAGCGAGGTGTGGCCTCCTGCTGAAGTTATTCCCACTTGCAGTGCATTCACAATGCCTCACAGGCACGTTAAGTTTGCTGGATTCCTTGACAGCCAGCTTCTCACAGGAGCTCCCGCGCTGGCTAAGATGACAGTGTTTCTCCCCAGTCCCATTTCTTCTGGGGTCAAACGGAGTTGTTTTATCACAGCTTTTCCTAAATTCATCATCTTTGCAGGATTCTTCCTCTGTGGGAGTATTCTTATGTTTAAAGCAGGCAGCCTCATTATAGAAGGCTTTTTCAATCTCATTAAGTTCAAAAGCTTGCTTCAGTGTTTGACATTTTTGATGCTCAGAAAGATTTTCCTTATAATGGAGGGTTTCTCCATTTTTATTATATTCATGAAACTTCTCTCCAGTATAAGTTCTCTCAAACTTAATTTTGAGAGGCAAATTTTCACATATATTATAACAATCTGTCTCTTTTGTTGAGTATGTCCTATTATTAATGATAAATTGAGTAATACTTTGCAGACTAACTCCCCTTGAGTCACATCTACAGGCCATTTTTGTGGAGGAAACAGGAGCAACGTGCAGATTAAATGGTATTCTCAAAACTTCGTCTTCCTCTCTAGTCAATGGTTTATTATTGCCACACGTTACTTGTTGCAAGTGTTTGCCTTTGATTTTCTTGTTCTTTCTGATTACATTGTTGTCTCTGTAATCTAAAACAGAAACATTGTATAAACATTGTATGAATCTTACATTTCGTATGGGTGGGGATTATCAACATACAGCCTATGTTACATGTCATTTTTTTGTTTCTCAACATTAACTAGGGTGTGTGTGTGTGTGAGAGAGAGAGAGTGAGAGAGAAAATTTACATATTCACTCTCCTTTAAAAAATAATGCTGATAGTTGTAAATACATATTTGTATTTGGATTGTGATAAACTGGATCTTCTTACCTGGGTGGAGAAGGGAGAGAAATTTGACTTCTATGGGAGTGATTATTTTAGGGAGCAGGAAAACCAGTGACTACAACAAAGACTTACAAACCTGAGCAGAGTAACAACAACAATTAGGAGAAAACAGGCATTGACGGGCTAGGCTCGACAGGGGAGTGGCTTGGTTTGAGGAAGTAAATTACAACAGAGGTCCAACATTATCTAGGCTATATTGGTCAAATGCTCAAGAGTCTTCATACTTCAATTTGATATCATTCCTTATTTCCATTCAATCCTTCAGAATCCAACTGACAGCAGCAACTTCCTCTTAATTAAATGAAGAACTAATAGTGGAGGATTTAACCCATTTTGCAGCTGTGAGTCACAGAAATACAAACAAGTGTAAAACTCATGAAAAGTAAGTTGATTCTTGCAATTAAACTAGATTCACTGCTCAATTCTGGCTGTGGTTACTTTGATTTATTCCATCTATGAAAACTGAAGATAAGTGAATCTGATCACCTCATTCAAAATTCCTACATTTCAGTTTCATATGAGGGATGCAATTTTAAGTGGAGTTTCATGGAAGGCCTTAATGCAAAGATGATACTTTAAAAAGATCCAAATTCTTTATGCATTCTAGATGCCTATCATTTATGGCTTAAATAAATTGTGAATATTACCTGTTACTTTTGGCTCATCCTTCAACTCTCTGTTAAGCATGAAACAATTTATATTTGCATAAAACTTACACGTGCAATTTCACAGTAAAGAGTGACCAGTCATGGAATTAGAAACCACATCAAGAAAGAGAACATAAATGGAAAAATCCCCAGTTATCCCCACCCAGGTACAACTTCCTCATCCTGAAGGGCTTACCACTCCCCTAACAATCATGTAATCACCTCCCTGATTGTCCTTGTAGTTTTACCACCTAAAACTAGAACTGAGTTTCGCCTGTTCCTGACATTTACATAAATGTAACCATACATGCATATTTATATTTTTGCTTAATATTTTGTCTGCAATTACTGTGTAAGACTTCATATAACTGTAATTCTCCCTTAAGAAGTAACTATTCCTTCATTCTGTTGCTAAGGAACCCAACCTTTAGCAAAAATAAGCAACATTGTCATAAACATTGTTTTACTCATTCTAGAGAATCCCATCATGCCTCTCTGTAGGGGATACAGCTGAAAATGACTGCCTGGTTACAGGTGTGCAAACCTTCAGCTGTATTTGGTAACATCCTCCTGACTGCACAGAGGTTTTATCAGTTTACCTTTTCAGTCAGTTAATAAGGGTCTTTAATACTTCACATCCTCACTGGGACTTGCCGTGGCCAGATCTGTTACTCTCATTTCATATCGTACGTATCACTTATCTCACCTTATACTTTATTTTACACTGTGAAACGTAACGAGGTTGAACACATTTTGAAAGGTTGCATGGCTGTGTGAAAGTTCCTGTTTAGTCTTTCACCTGTATTTCAGTTGGGCTGCTGTGCTCTTCTGTGCTGACTTGCTGAAGTTTTCACACTTTCAGGATGCTTATCCTTTCTAGGTTACTTGTACTGTACACATATCATGCTATTCTGTGCACTGTCTTTTCATCCTTTTAAAGATATCTTTTAGGAACAAAACTCAATTTTAATGTAGTTAAGTTTATTAATCACTTTGTTTTGACTGGTGCTTCTTGCACCTTTGAGACTTGTAAGAAAAGTCTTGAAATGCAAAGGTGTTCACTGCTAAACTGTCTTCTTGGAGTCTGACTACCCTACAAAATTCTGTTAGTGCTCAGTAACTCACCTCTGTGGCTCTGGTTTGAGACTTCTTCCTCTGAGAACCAAGGCTCTTCTCCTTTCTCCAACTTGAAGATCACCTCTGGTTTGAAAATGCAGTTAACTGCAAACAGGCAACAAGGGAGTACTTAGGCCAGATAATGAGATTTTCAGTCTCCAAAAGTGGAAAAACTTCAGGAACAGTATCCTGAAGGTCTTCATTCGAATTTATCACTGGGAGTTGACAACACAGACACTTTCTATTTCTCACCAGGGCTTAGTTACATTACACTCCTGAATGAAAAGGCAAAACAACATTAACACCTCAAGTATTCATGTGCACTGATGCATAAAAAGGAAATGCCTTCTACATGGAGTTGTGAGGGTAAGTCATGCTTATAAGCTCACCCACTGAGACTAGGTTGTTGTAGTTCTCCAGCATCACATCTCTGTACAGGGTCTTCTGAACAGGACCCATTTGCTGCCACTCCTCCTGGGTGAGCTCCACAGTCACGTCCTTGAAAGACACTGATGCCTGCAAGAGCACATCTCTGTTCAGTCTGAAGGGTTCAGAATTAGATGACACACAAAGTACACATGAAAACACTTCTTATGCTTACTGTAAAGAGCTTAAAACAAATGAATATAAAGGAGCAGAGACTTCAGTGGCCACACGTGACAAAGAATACAGATTCTACAGAATTAGGCCAAAAGAGTCACTAAACAAATATGTAACAACAGCTGCGGGGGGGAGATTCTGATTACAAAGTGCACATTATATTTTAAATGTCCAGTTTTCAACAAAAATTTGAGACATGCAAACAGGTAAGAAAGTATGGCTTCTATACAGGGGGGAAAAACTACGTATGAAACAGTGTAAAAACTGTCTCTGAGGAAGTTTAGACACTGGACTTACCAGACCAAGACTTTTCATCAACTATTTTAAAGTACAGTAATTGAAGAGAAAAATTCCCTAGACGGATCAAGAGCATATCTAAACAGGCAGAAGAATCTGCCAACTTGAACATAAATCTATTGAGATGACCCAATCTGAGAACAGTAAAAAGAATGAAGGAAAACGGAGGAGGACAGGAGAGAGCAAAAAGGGCAGAAAGACAAAGAATGAAACTTGGCAGCACAATATGTAATACCCAAGACATGGAAACAACCTATATGTCCATCGACAGAGAATGGGATAAAGAAGCTGTGATATATTTATACAATGGAATACTACTCAGGCATAAAAAAGAGTAAAACAATGCCATTTGCAGCAACATGGATGGACCTTGAGATTGCCATTCTAAGTGAAGTGAGCCAGAAAGAGAAAGAAAAATACCATATGAGATCACTCATATGTGGAATCTTAAAAAAAAAAGAAAAAAAGACACTAATGAGCTCATCTACAAAACAGAAACAGACTCGCAGACATAGTAAACAATCTTATGGTTAACGGAGGAAAGGGGGTGGGAAGGGATAAATTTGGGAGTCTGAGATTTGCAAATATTAACTACTATATATAAAAATTGATAAAAAAACAAATTTCTTCTGCCTAGCACAGGGAACTATATTCAGTATCTTATAAGTCTTTAATGAAAAAGAATATGAAAACAAATATATGTATATATATGTGTATGTATATATGTGTGTGTATGTGTGTGTGTATATATATATGTGTATGTGTATGTGTGTGTGTGTGTGTGTGTGTGTATATATATATATATATATATATATATATATATATATATATATGTATAAAAATATATGACTGGGACATTATGCTGTGCACCAGAGATTGACACATTGTAACTAACTATACTTCAATTAAAAAAAACTTGAAAGCAACAAGAGAGAAGTGACTCAGCAAAATTCAATCAGCATAGTAAACACAGTAATAGAATGAAGGAAATAAACCATGTGATCATATCAACTGATGCAGAAAAAACATCTGACAAAATCCAGCACCATGATAATAACACTCACAAACTAAGAATAAAAGGGAACTTCCTCAACACAGTAAGAAGCACATACAACAATCCACAACTAACATCATATACAATGCTAAAACATAATAAGTTTTCCTTCAAAGGTCAGGAATAAGACAAAGATGTCCACTGTAACCATTTCTAGCAGTTGTAGTGGAAGTTCTAGCCAGAGCAAACAGGCAAAAAATTTTAAAAGGACATTAAAATTAGAAGTAAAACTACTTCTATTCAGACTACATAATCTAATATATAAATATATATATATAAACACTGAATAATCTAGAAAAAACTATTATAGCTAATAATCTTAGCAAATTTTCAGGATTCAAGATCAACACACAAACATTTGTATTTCTATACACTAACAGTGAACAATAAAAAACTTAAAACAATTCCATTTACAATAGAATCAAAAATAATAAAATACTAAGCATGAATTTAACCAAGATGGTGCATGACTTGTACACTCAACACTAGGAAACATTGTTGAAAGGAATTAAAGAAAATCTAAATAAATGGAAGGATGATCTATGTGAGTGGACTGAAAGATTTAATATTAAGATGGTAATTTTCCCCAAAGCGATATACAGATTCAATGAAACTTTATCAAAATCTCAATGGCCTTTTTGCAGAAATGTCAGTCCTAAACTCATTAAATTGCTAGGGACCATGACCAGTCAAAACAGTCTTAAAAGAGAACAACGTTGGAGGACTTATACTTCCTGATTTCAAACTTAACTCTAAAGCAACAGTAGTCAAGATGGGGTGGTACTAGTGTAAAGACAGACATATGGGTCCATCGAATATAGAACTGACAGTCCAGACAGAAACCCACAGTCATTTAATAGCAAAAGGTAGTCTTTTCAACAAAAGATGCTGGGAAAACTGGATAGCCACATGGAAAAGAATAAAACTGGAATCTTACCTCATGCCACAAATTCAAAAATTTCTCAAAATGGGTCAAAGATCTAAATATAAAGTTTAAGCTATCAGAATTCTGGAAGAAATCAGGCATAAACCTTCATGACCTTGGATTTGGCAATATTTCCCTAGATGTTACACAAAAAGCACAAGAAACTAAACAAAAAAACTGGTCTTCAACAAAATTAAAAACTGCGTTATCAGAGAACACTATCAAAATAGTGAAGAGACAACCCACAGAATGGGAGGAAATATTCACAAATTATATATGTCATAAATGTCAAAGTATATAAAGAACTCTTCAACTGAACAACAAAAAGACAAGCTGATTTAAAAATGAGCAAAGAACTTGAATAGACATTTCTCCAAAGCCAGATACACAAATAGCCAATAGGCACGTGAAAAGATGCTCAAAGCTATCATCAGGGAAATGCAAATCAAAACCTAAAGCCCCAAATGAAATACTGCTTCACACTCCCTTAAGATGGCCATAAATAAAAATCAAAAGGAAAGGAACCAGTGGTGGCGACAATGTGGAGAAACGAGCCCCAGTGCACTACCAGTGGGAATGTAAAATGGTGTAATTGTTGTGGAAACCAGTTTGGCAGTCCTAAGTAAGATAAACGTAGTGTTACCAGATAACCAAGCAATTCTACTCGTATATTCAGTTCCCAAAGAAATAAAAAACAGGCATTCATACAAAAACTTGTGTGTGTGTGTATACATATCTTGAATGTTAACAGGAGCACTATTTAGAACAGCCAGAAGGTAAAAACCACACAAATGTCCATCAGTTGTTGAATGGAAAAACAAAATGCGCCATATCCATATAATGGAACTTTGAAAATTACACAAAGTGAAAGACA
Source organism: Camelus dromedarius (assembly GCF_036321535.1). NCBI lineage: Eukaryota > Metazoa > Chordata > Mammalia > Artiodactyla > Camelidae > Camelus > Camelus dromedarius. The sequence continues at coordinate 1,895,912 of NC_087445.1, read as the reverse complement.
CAGTCACAAAGACCACATAGAAATTCATTTATTTGAAATGTTCACACTAGGCAAATCTATGGAGACAAAATGTAGATTAGCGGTTGCTTAGGGCTGGGGTTGGGGTATGTTGGGAGAGGGGTGAGGGGATAGCTAACTGTTTAGAGCTTTTTTTTTGAGGTGATGAAAATGTTCTGAAATTGCGGTGATGACTGCACAACAGTGAATACACTAAACATCACTGCATTGTATACTTTAAATGTGTGAATTGTATGGTATGGGAATTACATCTCTATAAAGTTATCTTAAAAAGGACACCAGAAAAATAGGATTATTCAGATTTTCTCTATCAAAGAAATCGAATTCATAATTTTAAAACAGCCTTAAAAAAACCCACAAGGCCATGATGCTTTACTAGTAATATTCTCCCAAACATTTCAGAAGAAATAACAGCAATCTTCAACTCTTCCACAGAACAGAAAATGAAGAACCATTTCTCAACTCATTTTATGAAAGCATAATCTTAATGGCAACACTTGACCAGGACATGAAAGGAAAAAGTTCAGGCCAATTATCTCTCCATTAATGTATACTCAAAAATACTCATTCAAATATTAACAAATTAAATCCAGAGACATATTAAGGGATAGTACATCACAACCAGGTGTGAGTCATCCCAGGAAGGCACGATTGGTTAAACACTGATAAATCAATCAACGCGGATCACCCCTTTAACAGAATAAAGAAACAAAATTGTATTATCTCACTAGATGCAGAAAAAGCATTTGACCAGATTTAATACCTATGTGTGATAAAAAATTCTCAGCAAACTAGAAACAGAAAGAGAACTTCCTCACTCTAATGAAGGGCATATGCAAAAAAAAACCAAAAAACAAAAACCCTACAGTTAAAAACAGACTGGTTAAAATGGTTAACTATTGAGTATTTTCCCCCGTAGGTAAGGGAGAAGAAAAGGATGTTTATTATCGTCACTTGTATTCCATATTGTACTGGAAAAATAAAAAGAAATTAAAGACAAAGATTGAAAAGGAAGAAGTAAAATTTTCTTTATTTGCAAAAGACATATTTAAAATCCAAAAGTCTACCAAAATAAGCTAATAACTGAATTTAACAAAACAGCTAGATACAAGATCAATATTAAAAATCCATTGTATTTTAATAAACCAACAACTAGAAAATGAAATTTTAAAATATTATTTACAACAACATCAAAACAGATCAAATACATAGGAGTAAATGTAATGAAACATGTCAGACTTCACCTGTACTCCAAAAAATCCCCAGCAGGATTTTCAGTAGAAACTGATGAAATCTTTATGTAAACACATAGGACCTAAATTAGCCAATAAAATTTTTTAAGAAGTAGAACTCAAAGTCTCACACTACTGTATTTCATGACTTACTGTAATGCAACAGTAATTACAAAAGTGCAGTATGGGCAAAAAAGAAAAATCACTGGATCAAAGGAAGAGGATACAGTGTAGACACAGACCCACATATATATATGGTCACTTGGCTGAACAGAGCCCCTGCTGCAACTCGGTGGACAGAAAATGGTCTTTTCAACAAACGGTGCTAGGGCAAGTGCACATCCATATGGAAATACGAACCTTGACACTTAACTCGTACCATCTACAAAAGTAATTCCGGGTGAGTCAACCTCAAATAATCAAGCAACTACTAACAACACAGGAGAGTATCTTCATCATCTTGGAGGAGGGAAAGATCTTTCAAACATGACACTCAAAGAACTATCGTTAAAGAGGACACTGATCCTGAGCTTTATTAAATTTCAGAACTCAGTTCACCAAAAGACACTAAAAACAGTCAAGCCACGGAATCCAAGAACATCAGCAATACATGCATCTGGCAAATGAACTGTATTGATAATATAGAAATAACTCCAACTAATCAATAAGATAAAAGCAAATAATCCAATTAAAACAGAGAAGTGAACGAGGACTTTACATAAAACACAAGTAATGGTGCTCAATGCTGGAACTTATCACAGAAAATCAAATTGTAAATCTCAATGAGAGACCAGTATACAAGGCTAAAATCAAAAACGCCAACAGGAGCAAGTGTTGGTGAGACTTTGGTACAGGTGCGTGTATAAACTGGTTCAACAACTTTAAAAAACACTTGTACTGTATTAGCTCTGAACATACGTTTATTCTATGAACCGAGCAATTCCATTTGTAGGTATAACCAAGAGAAATAAAGATATGCCAAGAAACACAGAGGAATGTTCACAGCAGCTTTATTCATAAAAGTCCCCAAACTAGAAAAAACACAAATGAAAAGCTTACGAACAAGACAGCATATCACCGTATATTCATATAGCGGAACGCTGCTTAGTAATAAAAAGTATTAAAATACACAGCAACATTGATGAGCTAAAAAATGTTACGTACAGTGAAAGAAGCCAGACCAACCCTTCCCCTCAAAACAACTACATGTTGCATGATTCCATGTATATAATGTTCAAAAATGAATTTTATTTTCTGATAAGGGAGATTCAGAATAGTGGAAGGAAGTGCAGAAGGAGGCAGTGATTACTCAAAATTGGAAGGAACGAAAGAAACTTCAGGGGTGTTGGAAATATTTGCTATCTTAATCTGGGTGGTAAATTATATGTATATGCATATGTAAAAATCTACTCAGTTCACAATTAGAGTTCACTTTACTAGTATTAAAACTGTACCTCAGTTAAATAAAAAAAATTTTTTAATTTAACAAAATTTTATAGTTAGTAATTTCAGAAAGTAGGACCATGTCTATTTTGTTATCCCTTTGTATCTTTCTGTATTTTAAAAATTTCTCAAAATACCACTAGTAAAAATCAAAGAACTCAGTCAACTTTGGACAAAGTATGTCCAAAGGCAATGAACGAAATAGGGAAAAATAGTTGTCAAATATGTCAGGAAAAAAGGATAAATTCTTTAATAATTAAAAAGCCTTTAAAATTAGCAAAAAGGAAGGAAACTGATTCAAGAAAAAAGAAATATAAATGATTTAAAAAATACATGAAACCGTGCACAATCCCAGCTCTCATGCACCTCTTTCTACAAGAGGGATCCCCATGCTGCCCTCCTGTCAGAAAAGCTCTCGAGTCATACGGACTCTTACCCCGCCCCTTCCATGTCTCTCCCGTTCTGCCAGTACTTCCAGATTAAAAATAAAACTGCTTTTATTACAGGAATTTCTTCCCCATGCTGTATGTTAGAACTCATGATGAAACCAAACCCTTAAGGATGGCATCCACGGACTTCTAGGGTTAGGGGCTTTTGTCCAACCCCAAATTCATACTGTGAGGTCCTGACCCCCTCAGCACCTCATACTGTAAGTGTATTTGGAGACAGTGTTTTTACAGAGGTGACTAAGTTACAGCAAGGTCATCAGGGTAGGCCCTAACCCAGTTTGACCAGAGAGTGCCTGTAAGAGGAGGAAGTCTGGACACAGACATGCACAGAGGGAAGATCACGTGAAGACACAGGGAGAAGACAGTCATCTACAAGCCAAGGAGAGAGGCTGGGGGCTGATCCTTTCCTCACAGCTCTCAGGGGGAACCAAACTCGTCCAGACTCTGATCTCAGACTTTCAGCCTCCAGACCATGAGAAAACACATTTCTTGTTTAAGCCATCCGGTCTGTGGCACTTTATTATGGCAGCCACAGCAAACTGATACACCGAGTCTGGTCCCAACATCTTCTCCACCTCTACCTCTTATTGTTCCCTAAGAGGAAGTCCAAAGCGTTACAGGCAAAATTCTTACTGGACCTTGTAAGACTTGTTTAGTCCACGTCATGTCACTCTCTCAAAACGCAGTGACCTCCTCGTACTCTGCAACAACTAAAATCCCACCCATTCTTCAGGCCTGACGCAATCCTTGCCAGCTCTCTGCCTTTGATCAAGGGAACCTACACCACCAATCTGTCCTTTCTTTGAAAGGACAAATCCTGATACTGATTCTATTCGAACGATCAATCAGCTAATTCCTCTACTCCTGACTTAATTGTTTCCCATGTATGCAGAGGAAATTGTCAGATTATTCCTAGGATCTCCTGTGAATTATCTCCTCCCAGGGGACTGTATTTGTCCACAAAAGTTTAGTCCTTCTTACAAGCACATGGAGACCAGAGGAGATACCGTCTTAAAGATGAAGAGACTAAAATGAGCACATATTAGAGGAAGCACAATACAGAGGGAAGGTCAGGAAAACTTCCTCTGGGCGAGTCCTTCACTCAGGAGATCAGGCCTACTTGTCGCAAGGAGGACAAGTGTGCACAGGTTTGCAAAGGAGGAGGTACGGACGGCACCAGCTCTACCTTGTGAGAAATGAAGCGGCGGTCTGAGAAGACTGTGAATCCAAAGTCTTATGGTGGTCCTGTTCTGTACATAGAGGGGACAGTTTTTTATTAGGAGGAGAGTTTAATGAGCAGTGTCATCTGGGAAACTTGAGGGCCTACGAAGATGAACCCACGGTAGTTCAAGATCTCGAAGCTAACGGGCTAACCAGACAAACACATATCAGGTAATTTCCACCGAAGGATGAAGTGCAGACAGGGAGAGACAGGGTGCTGTGCAAATTCAGAAAAGGAGTGGAAATTAGCCCAGAGGGAGGCAAGGGGAAAGAAAAGAGCGCTGTTTCCTCGATGAAGCAGCCATAGCTGGCTCCTGACAGGTCCAAAGAGTCAGACCGCACATGCATGAGAACGACTACTATCAGGAAAACAGGAAGTAGCATGTGTTGCCGAGGATCTGGAGAAACTTGAACCCTTGTGCACTGCCAGTGAAAATGTAGAAAGATGTAGCCACTGTTGAAAACAGTAGTGCAGTCTCTTGAAAAATTAAACAGAATTGTCACATGATCCAACAATGTATCCACAAGAATTAAAGGCAGAGTCTTGAAGAGGTACTTGTGCACCTATGTTCATAGCAGCATTATTCACAATAGCCAAAAGGTAGAAGCAACCTGTGTCCATCACAGAATGAGAGGATAAACAAAATGCGGTCTGTACATACAATGCAGTATTATTCAGCCTTCAAAAGGGAGGAAATTCTGACACGATACAACATGGATGAACTCTGAGGACATCATGTAAGTGAAATAAGACCATCACAAAAAGACAAACACTATGATTCCACCTATATGAAGAGTGAAATTCACAGAAACAGAATGGTGGCTGCCACAGGCTGAAGGGAGGGAGGAGTGGGGGATTTGCTGTTTTATGGACACATAATGTAGAGTTCCGCAAGATGAAGAGAGTCCTGGAGACTGGGCACCCAACAATATGAATGTACTTAACACTACCGAACTGCACATTTAAAAATTGGCTAAGATGGTAAATTTTATGTTACCTTTATTTTACAACTAAAAAGAAAAAGAAAAGAAAAAGAAAGTAAAGAGCCAAACGACTTAGTTGCAGGGGGCTGCCTTAACAAAATACTGCAGAGCGGGGGCCCTAAACAACACTTACTTCCTCACAGTTTTAGAGGCTGGAAGTCCGAGATCAGGGCCTCAGTGTGGTGATGTCCTTGCTTACAGATGCCACCTTCTCACTGCGTCCTGATATGGCCTTTCCTGGGCCCTGTGCATGAAGTCTCTCTCTTCCTCTTCTCCTACAACCACCAATCCTATCAGATTAGCACCCCACCCACATGACCTCACTTAACCTTCATTGCCTCCTAAAAGCCCTGTCTCCAAATACCATCACATCCAGGGCGAGGGCTTCAACATATGAATTTTGAGGGGGACACAAATCAGTCCCTGACACCAAGTGCATGAAATGAAGACTTGGGTCTAAAGGTCAGTCTAGAGACAACAATGAGAAATGTGATATGAGGCAGAGTCAGGGACAGTAGGGTCTGTTTAAGAAACTAAACAAAGTTTTCCTTAGAATAAAGTTTTCTACTAAATTTTAATGTCATATTTCGCACTAGATTGTAAACACCATTAAGAAAGAAAAGTATTTGTATTGTTTAAGCTGTAACTACAGTCCATGTCACCTCCTGGCCACTCAATAAAAAACTCTCAAAAAAGTCATAGCAGCAGTAAAGTAGAAAGATGAAATGGAAGCTGTAATGCCTTCAAAGCCTGAATGTTATCCTGAGAAACGGGGAATTTTATTGTAAGCAATGAGAGGCCACTGAAGTGACTTACAGATGGATGAAGACAGCAGTTCATTAGCATTTAGATGAACCACCCCTGTGGAAGACGTGCTCGAGCAGGTGAAGAGGAGGTGGGACAGATCAGTAAAGAAGCTATGCCACCAGTTCAGGCGAGAGAGCAGTAGGAGGAATGAAGTGGGAACGCATGTAGAACACATTAAGTTGAACCATATAAAAGTGCTGTTATCTTTGACCCACATGGACAGGAGAAGCAGCCGGACATGATTACAGACCACACGGGGCAGGAGCTGAGTGAGACTGAGAGCGAGAGGAGCCAAGGATGCATCCCATTTTTGTGGCCTGGGTGCTTGGCTGAATGGGGTTGTATCCTCCATAGGGAAAGCTGAGGAGAACTAGTTGGGGGAGGGCTGTAAATACAAATTTTTTCTTTGAATCAGTTGAGCTGGAGACACCTTTTAGATACCTACAGAGAAATGTTGAGTCAACTACGTCCAGTGTGGTAGCCATCTGTGACTGTTTAAAATTTCAATAAAAATTCAGTTCCCCAGCCACACTGGCCACGTTTCAAGTGCTCAACAGGCACATGTGGCTAGCTGTCACCATTCTGAACACTGCAGATACAGACCATGTCTAACATCACAAAAAGTGCCACTGGTTGGGGCGGGCTGCAGACCCTCATTTGGGAGAACTAGGAAATACGTCATTGCTAAAACCAGGAGGGGAATGAAATGAGTCAAGAAGACTAGTTAGAAGAATAGTGGGAAGGAACGGAAACTCACGGATGAGACATGTGAAAGGGCAGGAGAAGGAAGATGACTCTATGAAAGAACTGAGAGGCAGGCCAGTGGCTGAGGAAAATGTCACACACACTAACGCAGGAGGCCTTCCAGAGGCACAGAGAGGGGGAGTAAGGCACTGCAGACAGGTCTAGTGAGGTAAGGACTAGGCGAGACCCACTGGATTTGACTGTAATTAGGTCACTGGTGAGCGCAGGTCACAGGCACATGAAGAGACACCAAGGCCTCACGCAGTGGACTGAAGTGTGGATGGAAAGCGTGGTACTATTTGCTAAAGAACAGACTTTAAACTGCTGAACAACTTGTTTATGACAAGCATTTGAGAGAAATACTTCTGGAGAGCTATTTTAAGGACGTGAGCGTTCAGGCCATTCCTGCCAGCCCCTAGCTAGTCTAAGCATCATCCCTGGATCCAGCAGGATGATCGGAAAACTGTCCACCTCCGCTTGTTTTAGTTACCTGAACCCCCGTGTTGACAAAAGCCCTTCTGCGGCAGCCTGCCCTTCACTTCCAGGGGAATTCTTTTCAGGGCTATTGTTGCAAAGATTTGCACTGTCACCTACATGAGACCAACAAAGACATTTCTCCTGACCTTGATGACTTTAGATTCCACGAGGGGTGTCTGGTTTAAGCTGCTCATGAATGCAAATCTGTGAACAAATACTGTCTGTCTGTCTCTCTGCCATGACTACCAGAAAGGTCAGAAGAAATGTGCAGTTGTGCTTCGGAAAAGCTGTGACACAAAAGGACCTGTATCTGGTCACCTGCCAGCTCTGCTGTGCCGTCCGCCCGCTTTTCTATTGTCTTCCTTGAATAATCCCGATCCATTTCTACACCTACTTTGCCATGTTAATTAACCACCTATAAAATCCTTTATAAGATGGGTGTTAATGAGTAACTCACCTGAGATATGTTCATTTTCTGCTGCTCTTGGGAGAATGTACAGAATTGTGAAGGATAAGCTGGGGGTAAAGAAAGAGGAATGGAGTTAAGAGAGGTCTGGTGAGCTTCTGTATTCACTTGCCTAGAAATCTCATCAGACTAGTTGGGGAAAAGGTATTTCTATGGAAAACTGTTCTGTTAATCTTTGAAAAGGGGCAGGAAGCACCATACAGAGAAAAGCACTCTGTGAAGATGTACATTTCTGATATAATCATGCGGCCATAACCTTGCTGTTTTTCACTGGGTGACTGTAAATTATTTTCCTACCGATTAACAAAATCTATGTCCTCTCCAATTAACAAAAATTAAAACAGAGGATTAATATCAATGTCCTATTAATATTATGTATACCTTGAGTTAGAAAATCAATAGAAAACTCTGAACAAAAAGATGTTTAGTGGCAAAATATTTTAAAATCTTTTTGTTCTAATTTGTTGTAATTTCTCAAAGACTTTTGATAAGACACTTTTAGTGACTTACCTGCGACAGAATGAACAGCACTGTGCTTTGCTCCTAGCTCTGTCCTGGGTGACCAGGGGACATACATCTCAAGCTAAATATTTTTTTTTAAGGTTTTAATTTAAGAAATCTCTTCCTATATTATCGTTTTGTGACTCTCTATGCTCAGGATAAAGGAAGCCTCAGCATATCTCTAGATGCCACGTGGGATGGACATGGTGTGAGAGTGGCTCAGAATCTGGAAAGGACGAAGAATGAACCAAGTGGGGGGTTATTTAAGGACTGAGGATAGAATTTCCTTGCCTCTGGCTGTGGCTTTACCCGTGCAGTCTGTCAGTCACCCACCCCGTCTGACCCCACTCACCACATTCCGCAAGCTGATCCACAGTTTCCATGGTCACACAGTCCGTGATGGCTTCTGGATGTGGTGACATCACCCAAGTCTAGCTCTCTCCAGGCAAGGTGATTAAGAACCGCTTCTGGCGGAGCAAATCACAACCTGCTCCTTCCTGGATTCTTCTGCATCTGCTCTGAAGCTCTGATGAGGGCAGTCCCTGTAGATGGACTGTTCTTCCAGAGGGACTCCTGTCCCTAGGGCTCTCTCCTTCCTGCCACAGAAGAGCTGCTTTGTTCCAGAGGTGCTGAGACTTAGGCCTAGGAAACAAATTTATTTTAGTTGAATCTTTCATACAGAGCAGTGTTTCTCAACTTCAACACTGATGACATTTTAGGTTGGATAACTCTTTGTTAATAGGGGTCGGTGAGCAGGGAGAGAGACTGTCCTGTGCTTTTGTAGGAAGTCAAGTGGCATTTCTGGCTTCTACCCACCAGGTACTTCTCCTCCCAGTTGTGACAACCCAAAATGTCTCCAGATATTTCCAAAGCTTTTCAAAGGAGCAAAATCACCCTGGTTGGGAACCACCTGTGTAGGCCTTAAACCTGATTCTTTTTTTAAAAAAATATTTATTTATTATTTAATTATTTTATTTTGGTGGGGGGTAGGTAATTAGATTTATTTTTAGAGGAGGTACTGGGGACTGAACCCAGGACCTTGTGCATGCTAAGCATGTGCTCTATCACTTGAGCTACACCCTCCCTGAAACCTGATTCTCCTGGAATTCATTAGAACTCTTCTATCCATTATTGCAGTTACTAACCACATCATCACTACTGAGCACCTGAGATGTGGCTACTGCCACATGCTGAAGTAACATCTTTGATACATCGGGATAAATGCAGTATGTTCTTAAAACTAATTTCACATGTTTCTTAGTTTTTATTGTGGCTATTAGAACATTTTAAATTATACAAGTGGCTCAACTTATCTTCCTACTGGACAGCGCCACTCTAGAACATCAACTGTGCTTTCTGAAGACAGAGACAGACTGGACAGTGCCAAAGTTGCCAGGTGCCTTAGTCTTAACCCAGAAGCCCCAGAATAAACACGTCACAGAGTGAGATTCAGTTCACAATGCCTTTACAATTTATAGTCCTGGGGATTGGGGGCAAGGCACTCTGCAAGTACTGTCGTGGCTGCAACGCTGGGTTTTGGGTAGGCAGGATATTACGAACAGCCTGAATCGGGGAGTAAAGCGTATCTGTATTTACACTGTAGCTTCCTCACGTTTGTGACCCTGGGTCTGTAATTCCACTCCTCTGGGCCTATTTTCTTCTTATACTTTAAGGATAGAATTATACCTATAAGTAAGGTGGTTGTGAGGATTAAATACTAAATGAAAAGAACAAAGGGTCTTCTAAATACAATAGGAGCCAACATTACCTGTTGGCTTATTAACTACTAATTAGTGCAGATTACCTAGCACTTGACTAAATGCTTGACCAGTGATGACAAGAAGCAATTTTTACTAATAACCTTATTTTTTGATGAAAAACCTGACAACGCCCAAGTGACAGACGCGGAATTTACTCGTTCCTTCTGGCTCCTAAGCCCGGGAGCTCACCGCAGACCCAAGGCCGGCGCACGCTTTGTGGCAGGTTCACGCTCAATATTATAAATGCACAATATTATAAACGCATAATCCCCGCCCGCCGCGGACAAGGGATTTTCCCAGGCCCGGCTGCAGTCGGGTCCCCGCCCCCGCACCGAACGTTTCTGACCACGACTCAGCCCAGCCGGTGCCCGGAGCCCGCCGCCATTCGCCTTTCCCTCCAGGCCTGGCTCGGGGACAGGCGGTGGGAGTCCCGCCTTGGGACAGGAAGGGTTCCCGGGGCTTGGCATTCCCCAACCATTTCACGCCGGAGCCCCAGACCTAAACCGTCCTCACCTGAGGAGCGAAGCCTCCGGACCCGCAAGCCGGGGGACGCCGGAAGCAGGAAAGTAGGACTGACTGCGCAGGCGTAGGGAAAAGCCCCGGATATCCGTTCCCAGAATGCTGCGCGATAACCAGCAGCATTCAAGACTACATTTCCCATAAACCCCGTAGCCGCTCGCAAATTGGGTGTGTGGATAGGGGAACTGTTAAGGAGCAGTTCAGATGCTGTTAACAGTCGGTGCTGATAAATGGAGCCCAGATTCTACCAAAGCCCCAAAGGTTATGGGTTAAACTCTGACATTACATTATATCCTGTGTGTGGTCCTCGATCAGTGATTCTCCGGAAGAAACAAACCATTTGGGAACAATTTGGGAAATTTGTATTTGGATCGGATATTAGAAATGTTAAGAGAAGTTATCGTTACTTTTGTTATTTGGTGTACCTTGGGATTAGGTGGGTAAGTTTACGTTTTAAAGAAATGCATATTAAAGTACTTAGCATTATATTATCTATTTATAGTAAAAATAGCTAGAAAAGGCAAATAGCAAAATGTTAAGAATTTTTATCTCTAGAAACAAGCAGTGGAACACTATTCTGAGGCGTTTAGGGCAAGAGGCAACGGAGAAACAGGACAGGATTGGCTAGGAGGTCAGACTTTCATATAAGGCAGGTCCTATTTTCTAGGTTAAAGTAAGCTAGCTAAAGCTGATTTGGAGGACTGTGATTGTTGTATGTTCAGTTTCCTTGCCAGTAATACGTGCCCCGTTAAGTGCAAGCTGACTTAGGTTTAAATTTGCAATGTGGGCCCCATTTTGTGTGTCCTGATAGACAATTAACTTTATCATAATATAAACAGCTTTTATAAATAAAACAATGTAAAATGAAACAAAAACTAGAAAACGGAGACTATAATTAACATAAAAGAATAATATCTAATCTTCAGAGTTTATATCTGGGGGAAAAAAAGAAAAAGCAATACCTGCAAGTACATCTAACTCAAATAAGGAAATTATTATTATGCGTATTATATGTCTCCTAGGGATGAACTTGCTTAAAATTTGTGTGCACACTTCTGAAATTAGAACCAAATTAGAAATCTCTGTTTATACTTATATATAAACACACACTCGTTTCTTGGTTGATATTTTGTAGCACTGATTATTTTATATGGCAGTTATAATAAGAGATTAAGTTTTGATTAGCAAGAAAAGGATTAATGTTACCAGTAAGTTAGTGCAATTTCGTGAAACAAGGTATAAGATTTTAATCTGTTGACACTTAAGAAACTTTAATAAATACCACTTTCCTAGATGAAAATTATGAAGTTCCAATCAGAATTTAAAAAAAGTTTTTTATGTGTGTTTTTCTCTTTGGCATGAGTGTATTTTGTTTGTTAAACCTAAAGGAACAATTCCAACTTTCATCCCAATACAAATGTTTACTAATGATTAGAAAAAGAATTGAAAATGCATAGCAATGTGTCCAAATTAACACGTATGCTACTACCAAAATACTTAACTGATCCTTGTGCAATAAAAGTTCAAGTCCTGGAAGAAAAAGTGAGAACCTAGTGTGTATCAGAGCTGATGTTCAATGCAATGGAAAAAGACCTTTCAATAACCTAGAACAATGGGGTAGGTGTCAGAACGAAGTAAGGCCATATTCATGGCATTCATATTACAATAAATAATTTTCATAGGGATTCAAGCTATAAGCAATTAAAAGACAATTTCAAAGTTTTAAAATTTAAGTTCCTTAAGTTCTGAAGGAATATAAATGTTTTTAAAATATAAGGCCCTTTATTTCCTTTCCTTGGAAACCCTTGCCCTTCACTTCTGTCCCGCGCCTGGGACGCCGCCTCAAGCTTGGGAACACAGCCAGGGCGTGCTGAGGGCCACCGCGTACCTGTGCTGCACCCCACCTGTTCCGAGTCTGGTGCTACCAGCGTAGGTGCTGGCACCACTAGTTACTAACGGAAATTTGCAGAGATACTTTGAGGCTGTAAAACATCAGGTTTCTTTTTAAAGTACCACCCACCAATTTAGCATTCATCAGTGGATCTTGCCGGTGTGCTAACGGTGACTTTGAATTTACCTCTTCGCTTGAGAAAGTACAAAGCCGCCTCTGACATCAGGGAACTGGCTTGACACTTAGAGCCTGAATGTGGTTGTTAAAGCTGTCCTGGTGCCCATAACTAAACAGTGCTCTTTTCCTATTGGACACAAACGATCCCACTGAACACCAAGTGGACAAGGTCGTTTTGTGACTATGATGATGTAAGTCAAACAAGATCACTTTATAGTTTTGCATGAGTCCAGACAAAAATAAGGTTGTTCTGTTACTCTCAAAATTCCAAATAGCCTCTCTCAGCTGATATGAATGACTGCTGCCTTTTTTTTTTCCTTCTTCTTTTTCTCAACAACACCCAGTCCAGACCAAATTCAGCTGCCTTGGAAGTTCTGCAAAATGAACTAACCAAAGCTCAAGTCTAATAATTCCTTTGTAACACCTTCTTACTAAAACAGTTTATGGTTTCTATATAGCACGCACTCTACCTTATTGCAATGACTATTAAAACCCAAATTGTTCAACTACAGGTGTGTTGCTGGTGGTACTGGACTGAATTACAGTGACATCTCCCATGGTTATTAATTGGAATTCTGTAAGGAAGATTTGTACCATCTCTTAGTTTATTTATTCAATCATTTGTTTTTATCTGTATAGACAGATGGAGATTTATTTCATTTGTTAGGCTATAATCCATTACCAAATTTATTATTTTGCTAAATATGTTCTAGCTTTTTTCCATTGGAAGATACTTTAGGCTTCTCTGTCTCCTTTTTTCCCTTCTTTTAATAGGCTTTATTTTTTTAAGAGCAGTTTTATGTTCACAGCAAAATGAGCAGAAACTACAGAGAGTTCCTACGTACTTCCTGCCCGGCCACACATACAGCCTTCTGGACTATGAACATTCTGCAACAGAGCCGTACATTTGAAACACTCTGTGAACCTGTATTGATATCTCATTATTGCCCCAAATCCATAGTTTATATTAGAGTTCACTCTTGGTGTTACACAGTCTATGGGTTTTAATGATGTATCCACCATTATACTATCATACAGAATAGTTTCATTGCCTAAAAAAATCCCGTGTCCACTGCCTGTTCATCTGTACCTCCCTTCTAATCCCTGGTAACCACTGATTTTTTTTTTTTACTGTCCCCATAGTTTTGCCTTTCTTAGAATGTCATTATAGTTTAAATCATACAGTATGTAGCATTTTCAGATTGATATTTTTGACTTGGTAATATGCATTTAAGGTTTTCCATGTGTCTGTATGGTTTGATAGCACATTCCTTTTTAGTACTGAATAATGTTCTATTCTCTGAATGTCCCCCAGTTTATTTACCCAATCTCCTACTGAAGGTCATCTTGGTTATTTCCAAGTTCTGGAAATCATAAATAAAGATGCTATAAATATCCATGTGCCAGTTTTTGTGTGGACATTAAGTTTTCAACCCTTTTGGATAAATACCAAGGAGTATGATTACTGGGTTATATGGGTATGTAAGTTAATGGATATTTTCAAGATATTACACAAAAAAGGAATATACATTCTTTTCAAGTGCACCTGGAACAGTCTCTAGGATAGACCACGCACTTGGACACAAATAAGCCTCAACAAATTTAAGATGATGAAAATTATTTCAAACATCTTTTCTGACCAAAATGGCATGGAACTAGGAATCAACCACAGAAAGAAAAGTGAGGAAAAAATGACTGTATGGGGACTAAACAACATTCTACTAAAAAAAAAAACCACCAATGGGTCCATGATGAAATCAAAGAGGAAATTAAAAAATACCTTGAGACAAATGAAAATGAAAACACAACCACACAAAATCTATGGGATGCAGCAAAATCAGTCCTAAGGGGGAAGTTTGTAGAAATATAGGCCTTCCTCAAAACACAAGAAAAATCTCAAATAAATAATCTAAACTAACAAGTAAAAATATTAGAAAGGGAAGAACAAACAAAATCTAAAGTTAGCAGAGGAAAAGAATAAAGCATAGGGAGCAAATAAACAAAATATAGATTAAAAAACAATAGGAAAAATCAATAAACTCAAGAACTGGTTCTTTGAAAGTAAAAATCAACAAAACTCTGGCCATCAAGAAAAGAGAGGACACAAAATAAGAAATGAAAGAGAAGAAATTACAACCAATACCATAAAAATACAAAAAAAAAACCAAACAAACCCCAAAACAAACCATAGAATACTATGAACAATTAGATGGCAAAATCGGATAATCTAGAGAAAAGGACAAATTTCTAGAAACATACAGCCCACGAATACTGAATCAAGAAGAAATAGTTTGAGTATATTGATCACTAGAAGTGAAATAGAATCAGTAATAATAATAATAATAATAATAATAATAATAATAATAATAATAATAATAATAATAATAATAAAAAAACCCTGCAACCAAAAGTCCAGGACCAGATGGCTTCACTGAGGAATTCTGCCAAAAATACAAAGAACTTACACTGATCCTTCTCAAACTCTTCCAAAACAGTGACAAGGAGGGAACATTCCCAAACTCATTCTATGAAGTGACCATCACTCTGATACCAAAACCAAAGACACTACCAAAAAGAAAATTATAGGCCAATATCTTTGATGAATATAGTTGCAAAAATTCTCAATACGATATTAGCAACCTGAATCCAACAACACATAAAAAAGATCATAGATGATGATTAAGTTGGATTCATCCCAGGGTCACAAGGATGGCTCAACATGTGTAAATCAATCAATGTGATACACCACATCCGCAAGAGAAAGGACAAAAACCACATGATCATCTCAGTAGATGCAGAGAAAGCATTTGGTAAAATTCAACGTTCATTCATGATAAAAACTTTCAAAGTGGGGATAGAGGGAACATATCTCAACATAATAAAAATTATTTATGGTAAACCCACAGCCAACATAATACTCAGTGGTGGAAAGCTGAAAGCCTTTCCACTAAAATCTGGAACAAGACAAAGATGCCCACTCTCACCACCTCTATTTAACATAGTATTGGAAGTCCTAGCCACAGCAATCAGACAAGAAAGAAATAAAAGGGATCCAAATTGGAAGAGAAGAGGTAAAATTGTCATTATATGCAGATGACAAGATACTAAACACAGAAAACCTTAAAGACTCCACACAAAACCCACTAGAGCTGAGAAGCAAATTCAACAAGGTAGCAGGATACAAGATTAACATACAGAAATCTGTTGTATTTCACTACACTAACAATGAAGTAGCAGAAAAAGAAAGTTAAAAAAAAGTCCCTTTTAAAATTGCATAAAAATACTCAGGAATAAACCTGACCAAGGAGGTGAAAGACTTACATACTAAGAAAAATAAAACAAGATGATTTAAAGAAATGGAAAGATGTCCCATGCTCTTGGATTGGAAGAATTAATATTGTTAAAATGGCCACACTGCCCAAAGCAATCTACAAATTTAATGTGATCCCCATTAAATTACCCAGGACATTTTCCACAGAACTACAAAATATAATCCTAAAATTTATATGGAATCACAAAAGACCCAGAATTGCCAACGCAATACTGATGGAAAAGAATGAAGCTGGAGAAAACCCTCCGAGGCTTCAAACAATACTATGCAGCTACAATAATCAAAACAGTGTCGTACTGGCCCCAAAACAGACATATGGATCAATGGAACAGATTAGAAAGCTGAAAAATAAACTCACACCTCCAGTCAATTAACCTTCAACAATGGAGATAAGAACATACAATGGAGAAAAGACAGTCTCATTGACAAGTGGTGTTGGGAAAGCTGGACAGCTGCATGTAAATCAATGAAGTTAGAACAGTCCCTCACACCATACACAAAAATAAACTCAAAATAGCTTAAAGACTTAAACATAAGACCGAACATCATAAATCTCCTAGAAGAGAACATAAGCAAAACTTTCTCTGATATAAATTGTAGCAATGTTTTCCTAGGTCAGTCTCCCAAGGCAACAGAAATAAAAGCAAAAATAAACAAATGGCACCTAATTAAACTTAAAAGATTTGCACAGCAAAGAAAACCATAAACAAAATGAAAAGACAACCTACAGAATGGGAGAAAATATTTGCAAACTATGCAACTGATAAAGGCTTAATTTCCAGAGTATATAAACAGCTCATACAACTTAATAACAAAAAAACAACCAACTCAATCCAAAAATGGGCAGAAGACCTAAACAAGCAATTCTTCAATAAAGACATACAAATGGTCAATAGACAGATGAAAAAATGCTAACCATCGCTACTTATCAGAGAAATGCAAATCAAAACTACAATGAGGTATCACCTCACACCAGTCAGAATGGCCATCATTAAAAAGTGCACAAATGAAAAATGTTGGAGAGGGTGTAGAGAAAAGGAAACCCTCCTACACTGTTGGTGGGAATTTAATTTGCTCCAGCCACAATGGAAAAAAATATGGAGATTCCTTAAAAAACTAAAAATAGACTTACCATATGATTCAGTCTTCCCAATCCTGGGCGTATATATTGAGAAAACTCTAATTTGAAAACATACATGTATCCCAATGTTCATAGCAGGACTATTTACAACAGCCAAGACATGGAAACAACCTAAATGTCCATCGACTGATTATATATATACATATTATATATATATTATATATTATATATATATACACACACAATGGAATACTACTCCACCATATAAAGAATGAAATAATGGCATTTTCAGCAACATGGATGAACCCAGACATTATCATACTAAGTGAAGTAAGTCAGAGAAAGACAAATATCATATGATGTCATTTATACGTGGAATCTAAAAAAATAAAATAAAAAGGACACAAATGAACTTATTTACAAAACAGAAAGAGACTCACAGACATAGAAAACAAACTTATGGTTACCAGAAGGGAAAGGGCGGGAGGGATAAATTAGGAGTTTGGGATTAGCAGATGTTTATAAAATAGATATAAAACAACATCCTACAGCATAGCACAGGGAACTATATTTAATATTTTGTAATAATAATGTAAAAGAATATGAAAAAGTATATATAAATGTATAACGGAATCAGTATGCTGAATACCAGAAACTAACACAGCAGTGTGAGTCAACTATACTTCAATTAAAAAAATAGATTCTAAGAACATCTGAAAATGTCAGTGACAGCAATTATGAGGGGCCTATATTGACTTTGTGTTGATTGAGGAATTTGATGACAGATCCAACGATTGGTCAGATGCCTCCAGTAGCAGTATTTTGTGACTACTTATGTCAAGAATTTTCCTTCCATTTTAACACTAGGGTAAAACCACAGATAGAAATAAAACAATAACTTTCAATTTGACAGAGATATACATTGAGTAATCAGCACAACTGAATTAGTAGGATAGTCTTACAGGCCTGGTTAGCTGCCTATTCCTGTGTTAGCTTCTTCTCATCCCAGCCTGGTGATGCCTGGTGACGCTTGTCTTAGTTGAAGCCAGGTGTTAGAAACGGGGGTTGAAGTCCATTGAGGTGGAGGGCCTTTCTAAAACGAGGGATATGAATTTATGTCTTTCAGTTTGGCTGCACATGGGTTAGTTAATAATACCTGATAAGTTTCTTTTCATTACAGCTGCAAAGAATCTTTTGCTTAATGTCCTTGCCAACAAACAAAGTCTCTAATTTTCAATTCATAATCCTTAAGGCTTAAATCTCCTGGGAGCTGGCTGTAAAAGGAGTTAATTACCGTTTCCCCCCACAGTACATCAGTAATATCTTGACAATAATGTAATACATTTCCCTTGAACACTGTGTGTGTGAAAGTTTCCAAAAATATTCTTTTTTCCCCCCAAAAAATTTCTCAGGTGGGAAAATGACTTAGAGAATATACATGTTGGAGTAACAGCCATTGTAATCCAAGAGACACTTTAGTTTTTTTTTAATCATCTAAATTGTGTTTGTGTGGTGGGATCAAAAATCCCCCTTTTTAGTTGCTGTATTTGTTTCTCTTTTTTGCCGTGATTTCTTGAGCCTGAGGAAGGGAATGTTTTTATTTTTAAATTGAGGTATAGTCAGTTACAATGTGTCAATTTCTGGTGTACAGCACAATGTCCCAGTCATGCATATACATACATATATATATTTGTTTTCATATTCTTTTTCATTATAGGTTACTACATGATATTGAATATAGTTCCCTGTGCCATACAGAAGAAATTTATTTATCTATTCTGGAAATCTTTTCATGGGTTAGCAGGGTTAATGCGGTGGAGTGGACATTCCTCAGGCTGGGCAGGATGAATAATTACACCTGCCTTTTTGGCTGCAGCATCAGCAAACTGATTTTCTGCAGCTTCCATAGTGTCAGATTCAGAATGCCCTGGGTGTTTTAATAATTTGCTAACTATTTACGTAGTTGCATAACAATAACTCTGCAACCAGTTTTCCATTTTTTTTTAATAGGCTGTCCTGAAGAAGTTAAAAACCTCATATTTTCATAGCATTCCAAAGCTGTGTGCCACTCCAAAGTGTAGCGACTCAGTCTATTTGTTACCTGGTCTTTAGCTGGTTGACAAGCTCAGGTTAAGGTAATCTACTTGGCTTGTTGTGCTGGCTTTGTTTCTGGTAAGTAAGAGCTTTCAATTATGTCCACTGTGGCCATTATTGCATATCCAGTTCAGTAACGGCCCTGCTCATCCATGGTAGGACCCATCTATAAATTAAATTGCATCAGCATTATCAATAGAAGCTTCTTACAAATCATTCCTGGGAACAAGAAGAGAATCAGTTAACAAAATGCAGTCATGGCTGTTTTCATCCTGTGGTACCGGAAGCAAAATTGCAGGGTTAAAGTATTGCATCTAACTGAAGTAGCATTTGGTGCAGGAAACAATACTTCATAAGAAGTTACAGAATATTGCTGAGTGTCGGACATGAAAAGTTAAAGGAGACACTATTATTATTTTTTTAGTAGCCTGACATGAGAGTCATTGCTGAAATCGTCCTTGTACAAGGTGGAAGTCCTTTTCCTACCAAGTCTAATTTAGTTTTGGAGCATAAAAACAAGTTATTTACAAGCATTTTTGGTAAAAGCATCAGAGTAAGACAATAAATAGCTCTAGATGACAGAAGACTTAAAGGTGTGGTGAAAGCTCTGATTACAATGAAATTATTAAGGTGTATTGCAAGTGCTCAAGGCCTGGCAGGTTCACTCGGGATTCAGGCAGACGGACGAACACTCTCAGAGGCATCTGAGTATCTCTGACATGCCTTTATTGTGGAGAAGCGCATAGGAACTAATGGTAGCGGCGGCAGGAAGTCCCATCCACCTTATGTATCTACGCAAATAAAGCCAGCATCTAGCCAACTGTGATAGGAGCTAACCAGTGCGGTTGAGTGATGCAAGACACGCCATGGGTACCGCGCATGTGGGGTGGTACAGCTGAGTCACTGGTCACCGGATGTCTGGCGAGGGGGACTGAGTGACTCTATTTTCCCTACACAAGGCAATTTGGCAATTTCTGTGACATACAATGTTTTAAGATAGTAACTAGAATTATGACTGACAATATGCCAGAACTTTTTAAATTTTAGGAACTTCATACAGTTACTAGAACATTTATATTAATAATATTTACTCACACAATATAACCTAAGAAGGTTTATCGTTACTGATTTGCCAGTGTTTCCCGTGTAGTTTAACAGACCAGACAAGCCTAATTAGTTAAATCTCTCCCTTTGAGATGTTCAGGGGCTCTCTGGAGCACCCCAAAGTAAGCTAGAGGTTAAAGAACTTCATTTGGAATTTGATTTGAGAAAGTTTGTTAAAGATATCAAAAGGTTTTAAATGTTTGGCTAAGTAGTATCATAAATCACTGTGAAACAATATTCAAGTATCCGAAGTGACAATAAAAGATTTCAAAGTGCAGAAAATTACTGGTAAAGAAACTTTACAATCTGTTATCAAAAGCAGATCAATATTTCAAGAAAACTTTGTTCTGTTAACAGAGAAATAAATCCTGCAAATCTCGGTTTTACATCATTTTTCCTTCAATATTAAAATTCATTCATTTAATTAAATTTAGTCTAATCCTAGTCTTGGCCATGCATAAAACTCTTTTCTCACGGTTCCCTATTAAAAATTAATCTCTAAATAGATGCCATTTCATAGTATAAACTTTCAATAAAGCACAAATCATATTAATTAATAGTCTCAAACATATTTAGTCTCTGCAATAAGAAGTCAAAGGTAGGTAAACACAGACTTCTTTAGCAATTGATGTTTCAGAATTTATCTTAGTAAATATGATCTAGACAGTCAATGAATTTAACTTAATTTAGCAGAACTCCAAAGTTTCAAGTCACCCAAAATTTGGAGAATCTGTTTTTAGTTTCTCCGTAAATGAAGCATAAATTATATTTTATTTTTAAGGAGTTCACAGAAAACTTTTATCCCATTTATTTCTATTTCATTGCGTATGAAAATATCATCGTACCAAGTTAATTTTCTTTTTGACAAATTTTGCAACAGAAATAACACAAGCATATTGATTTTTTAGTAAACCTAGGTACACTAAGTTATACTTAATGATGACTCTAAAGACATGTCTATATTAATCAAAACAATTTAAACTTTATCTTCATTAAAGAGTAATCCTAGATCACGCGATCCTTTAACAATTTGGGCTAGTTTAAATTACATTTAGAGATATTTGATTTGTAATATTAAAGAGCTCAATTAAATAGAGCTCTTTTACAAATTAAGTTTGATATTATCTGGTGGTAGAGACATACATTTATCATGCGCACAAAGACATTCATACATTCAGATAGACACAGATCTCTCATAGTTCTCCTTTTTGAGTTTAAAAACACCTTTCCTTCGCCTTTTTTCCTTTCAGTTTTAGGTTTCACTAATTGAACCAACGCTGGAGTCACAGGCAATGTGGGCCGTGTTTACATTTCAGGGACATAATAAGAGTTATAACTTCAAGCTTTCTCCTTTGGAATATTTTTGTTCTCTCAGGGTCAGAATTTTGAAAAGATGTTTTATCAAGCCAGCTTTCTCTACGGTTTTGAAATGTCAACAGAGCTTCATCCTGGCCATTTAAGAGCTAAGATGAGTACTTGCAAGCATTGACATGGTTCCAGTTGTGCATGAAGCGAGCTGGAGTTCCAATGAGCAGCTGTCCATTAGGAAGCTATTTGCCCTTTGAGGCATGGTTTCCTGTTATTAATCTGATAGCCTAACTCAGATATGATCTGAGCAATTTCCTATGGGCCGTGTGATGAACTGAATGTGTGCTGATTTGAGTCTAGTTCGCCAAGGAGTTACCCTTGGGTTGATTTGACTCTTACAGGTCTCAATTTCTCCCTCTGACAGTCTAAACCTGCCTTGGATGCTCAGAGCACTAGGTAATCAGCCTTACTGTGTCCCTTGGTGAGCAGAATTTACTCAATGCAATGTTGTAGTGGGGTCCCCTGTGGGACCACTGCACATCCCGAGGACTGATGTTCAGTTACTTCTGCTAGGTTCTCAGTTGCCTGAGAATGTCTGTGGCAGGAAGGAGCAAATGTCCCTTTTCTCCAGAGCTGAGCAGGCTCAGTTTCTTATTTCACTAGCAAATGGTGTATTCATTCCGTATATCAACTTATTTTCCAATTGGAGCCAAAATTTTAGAAAAGGCCTGACAACCCAGTTTACTCCAAAGTTCCCCCTGTGTCCCCGGCTAGGAAATGTACTGATGCTCCCTTAGGACTCCATGTCCCACCAAAAACAGCTCAATTATAATTGAGATCACACATTTTAACAAGTCATATTTCCACTTAGCTGAAAGTATTAAAAAATTTCTCTTGACATTTCTTCATTGACTCAGGTGTTATTTAGAAGTACATTGCTTAATCTCCAAGTATTTTGGAATTTTCCACCTGTCTTTCTGTGTTGCTTTCTAGTTTAATTCCACTGTGGTCTCAGAGAACACACTGTATAATTTCTATACTTTTGAATTTACTGAGGCTTGTTTCATGACACAGAATGAGATCTGTCTTGTTGAATGTTCCATGTGAGTTTGAAAGAACGTGTATTCTACTTTTGCTAGATGAAAGAGAGTCTGCAGATGTTAATTATATCCAATCCATTCACGGGACTTTGAGTTTAACTGTCTTTACTGATTTTCTGCCTGGATATGTTTATTTCGGATAGAGGGCTGTTGAAACCTCCAACTGTGATAGTGGATTTATCTATTTCCCCCGGCGGTTCTATCAATTGTTGACTCATGAATTTTAATGCTCCATTGTTAGGCACACACACATTAAGGATTGTTATGATTTCTTGGAGAATACACATTTATAATTATGTAAATCTCCTTTTTAATCCCTGATGACTTTTCTTCATCTGAAATCTGCTCTATCTGAAGTAATACAACTATTATAGCATTCTCTTGACTAATGTTAGCATGGTGTATCTTTCTCCATCCTTTTACTTTTAATCTACATGTATTTTTATATTTCAAGTGTTGTAAGGGGGGAGGGTATAGCTCAGTGGTAGAGTGTATGCCCAGCATGCACAAGGTTTTGGATTCAATCTGAAGTACCTCCACTGAAGATAAATAAATTTTAAAAAACATTACAAAAACCAAATATAATTACACCCCCCCCAAAAAAAGTGTTGTAGACAACATATATTTGGGTCTTACTTTTTGATGTACTCTGGCAATCTCTGTTTTTTAAATGTTACATAGGCCACTGACATTTAAATTGATTATTGATATCATTGAATTAATATGTATTGCATTTGTCAGTTTTCTGTTTGTTACCCTTGCTTTGTTCCTATTTTTATCTTCCATTCTTTTCTGCCTTTTGTAGTGTTAATTGCGTGTTTTATATGATTTTGTCTTCTCTCCTTGTTAGCATATCAATTACACTTCCTTTATAACTTTTTAAAATGGTTGCCCTAGAGTTTGCAACTAATTGACACAACTAATTTTACTACTAACCCAAGTCCACTTTCAAGTAACACCGTCATTTCAGGGGTAGCTCAAGTACCTTATACTAACAAAATATTCTCAAGTTCTCCCTTGTAACATGGCTGTCATTCATCTTACTTATATATAAGCTATAATCATTGAATTGCTGCATTATGAATAAACTACTATCTGTTAGCTCAAATAAGAATAAGAAAAATGAAGATTTTTATCTTAATATTACTTATTCCTTTTCTGACACCTTTCCTTTCTTTATATAGAAATGAGTTTCTGACATATATAATTTTCCTTCTCTTTGAGGAATTTTAGTATTTCTTACAAGACAGGTTTATGGGCAACATAAACCATATACCATATTTTCTTTATCCATTCCTCAACTTTTGTTTGTTTGAAAAAGTCTTTATTTTTCCATCACTTTGAAGGATAACTTTGCAGGATACAGAATTCTAGGTTTGTGGAGTTTTTTTTTTTTTTTAATCTCAACACTTTAAATATTTCATTTTACTGTTTACTTCATTGCATGGTTTCTGAGCAATTTTTATTTTTGCTCCTTTATGGGTTGCTCCTTTTTCCTTTGGCTTCTTTCAAGAATTTTTATTTATCGTCTGTTTTCTGCAGTTTTAACATGACATGCCTACCAGTAGGTTTTTTTTTGAATTTACCTTGCTTTATATTCTCTGAGATTCCTGTATCTGTGGTTTGGTGCCTGACATTAATTTGAAGAAATATGCAGTCATGATTACTTCAAATATGTTGGCTCTTTTTCATCTTCCTGCTGCTTCTGGTATCCTCATTGACAATATGTTACCTCATGTAATAAAAATTGAAGTATAGTCAGTTATAATGTGGCAAGTTCTGGTGTACAGCATAATGTTTCAGTCACACATATACATACATATATTTGTTTTCATATTTTTTCACTATAAGTTACTACAAGATATTGAATATGGTTTCCTGTACTATACAGAAGAAATCTGCTTATTATCTATTTTATATATAGTAGTTAATATTTGCAAATCTCAAACTCCCAATTTATCCTTCCCCCCTGCACGCCCCCACAGTAACCATAAGATTGTTTACTATGTCTGAGTCTGTTTCATAGATGAGTTCATTAGTGTCTTCTTTCTTCTTTTTTTAGATTCCACATATGAGTGATATCATATGGTATTTTTCTTTCTCTTTCTGTCTTACTTCACTTAGAATGATAATCTCCAGGTCCATTCATGTTGCTACAAATGGCATTATTTAATTCTTTTTATGGCTGAGTAATATTCCATTACTTTTATATATATAAAAAAATATATATATTTCATACTTTTTCATTATAGGTTATAAGATGTTGAATATAGTTTTCTGAGCTATATATACCGTATCTTCTTTATCCATTCATTTGTCAGTGGATATTTGGGTTGTTTTTCTGTCTTGGCTACTGTCAATAGTACTGCTATGAACATTGGAGAGCATGTGACTTTTTAAATTAGAGGTTTTTCCAGATATATGGCCAGGGGTGGGATTGCTGGATCATAGGTAAGTCTATTTTTAGTTTTTTAAGGAACCTCCAACTATCCTCCATAGTGGCTCAGGCTGGAATCTGTGAACGGATGCTGCAGGCTGTGCCCCACTGTTGACCAGCTGCTGGTTGGGCTCCTTCATCTGGCGGGGCTTTCAACTGTACCCTGCAGGTAGGTGGGGTTGGGACTGTGCTCCACAGTTGGGAAGGGTTGCTACTTGGGCTTTCTGGTCAGGAGGGGGCCACAGGCTATGGTCTGCGATTTTGTGGGGTCACTGGCTGAGCAAGGTTGCAGACATTATGGGTCACATCTGAAATCACCTCCAGTATAGCGGGGAAACAGAAATAAGAAAAACAGTGGCCATTAAAGGATGTGTGTATGTGTGTGTGTGTGTGTGTACACTACCTTGAAGTGTGGCTGCTGTCTAGAATATTTATGTAACTGGTGTGTAACTTCTACCCAGGATGGAAGAACCTACAACAGAGAACTCAAGTGACAATACTCCAGCTTAGTTCAGACTTCAAAAAGCTTCTCTCAGAGAGAAGCTCTAGGGGGAGGAAGGGGAGGGAAAGTCATGGCAGGTGCTTTCCCTGCCTTTGTGGAAAAACGATTTCCTGGTAACTGGACACTTAAAAATGTTTTGGGCTGAGGCATGTCAACCAGTTCACACGCCTGAAGCTTTCGAAGTTTCAGAAATGGTATAATCAGATAGAGAAAAGTTAAAAGCCCCCAGAGTGTGGGGAACTCCCACCTACCCATCACATCAAGGCTGAATCTCCTCTAGGCCTACATTATTATGTTGTTTTAGTATCAGCTATAATCTTGCTTCAAGCTCTTTTAAGGAACACAGATCTTTTTCCTGATTTTTAACAGTAGTGAAACTGATAACGGTTAGTTATTACTTACTGCTCATTGACTCCACGCCAGGCAGTTTTAAGTGACAGACATAGATTAACTCAGAAAATGCCTCCAAAAAGAATTGTAGGTAACTATCAACATTCTGCACCTCTCACAAATGAGGAAACTGTGGGACATAAAGGAGAACTGACTTGCCCAAGGTCACACCGCCATACGGGAGGGGGAAAGGAATAAATACCCAAGAGGTAAAGCCAATGAGCCACTTGGCAAATTCAGAATGTGGGTCTCATAATATACGGGGGATCCAAAATTTACTTTTATAATTATTAAAATCAATTGTATCGAAGTGTTATTTATATAAATATATGCATTTTTGGTACATTTTGATGAGTTTTGAAAATTTATACATTTTTGTAAACACCACAATCTACGTAGAACACTAAAACGTTAGAGTCATACAGCTCTACTTTGTTGTGCCTGGCTTCTTTTGCATAGCCTAACCTTATTATTAATGTTATTCCATGCATTAGTAGTTCCTTCCTTTTCATTACTGAGTGATATTCCATTGTCAGGCAACATTATTCTTTATACATTTATCTGTTGATGGACATTTTGGTTCTTTCTAACTTGGGGCTATTATGAATAAAGATTCTATGAACATTTTTATACAATTCTCTTTTAAAACTTTCATTTATTTTTGATTTTTGTTTTTGTACAATTCTTTACATTTTCCTGGGGATAAATACCTAGAGCTGAAATTGTTGGTTTTAGGTAAAGTAAAGTACAAGAAACCATCAAATGGACTTGTAATGATCCCACATTAGAGTTTTAATTTGCACTTCCCTGATGACTAAATCTTTGGACATGTTTTCTAGTACTTACTGGCTATCCATATATCTTCTTTTGTGAAATGCCTGTTTTATTCTTTACCTTTTTTTTTTTCTAATTTTAACTGTATTGTTTGTATTCTTATTGCATTATGAACATTCTTTACATATCATGGATGCAAGTCTTTTGACAGATACATCTATTAGAGACATTTTCTCCCAATGCGTGTGTTTTTCTTCTTTGCTTTCATAATAAAATTTTGAAAAGCAGACACTTTAACTTTTAATAAACTCAAATTTATCTTTTTTTATGTCTCACACTTTTTTGTAATACATCTCAAAAATCTCTGTGTGCTTCACAGTACAACTAGTTTGTTTCCTAACAGAAATTTTGTACTTTGCTATTTTGCTTAGGTTTATTATTTATTTTTAATAAATCTTTAATTACGGTATGAAAATCAAGGTGTATTAAAAATATACATATCTGGTTATTTTATCACCATTTTTGAAAAAGTCATCTTTTTCCCATCAAATTACCCTGGAACATATGTCAAAAATCAACCGGCAACTTTCAGTTACAGTTCAGATCATTAGCAAGCAGGAAAAAGCATTGCTCCTATTCTTAAAACAAGAAAACAGCTGGGAAGACTTTCCTGAATATGTAAGCTATCTGACATTGCAGGGCAAAAAACTAGCCCAAAAAATGAGCCCCAAGTCTGGAAAGCTTGGTGACTGCAAGGAGAAATAAGAACCTAAGCAGTGGCTTAACTGAGACAGAGAATGCCAAATGCCATATAAAATAATTGTAATGGAAAAGGTAAACAACATGCAAGATCAGATAGGTTATTTTAGCAGAGAGATGGAAACTATAATACAATTTAAATGCTATTAATAAAAAAAAACACATACAATAAATGAAGAATGTCTTCAAAGGGCTCATCAGCATACTTAAAACCACTGAGGAAAGAATCAGTGGCATTGAAGAGATAGATAGAACACACAAACACACACACACACACACACACACACACATTTGTATGTGTGTATGCCTCAATACAATATTTGTGTTAGTGACCCTGAGATGATACAAAAGTATCCAGAAAACACTGTTTGGTTTCTTTGAAAAAAGACAGCTTAGTAACAATGGCCTTTCCTATAAGTACGTGTCAGGAGGCAGAAAGAGAAAGGGAATGTGTTATGGGATTCTGAATTTTCAGATTCTTCCTATGAAAAGTTTATTTGTTATTAATATACACGTGGCAACTCATAGTTGATATCAGAATAGTTACTAAGTATGGGGTACATAATTCTATTACGATGCAGCTGAGTTCCAATACACATATAAAACAAACACCTAAGTGGCACACATACAAATTCACAGACAAACAACAGCAAACTCAGAACACATTCACAGACATCCAACACTGTGCATTTTATGCAATTTATTTCTTGTTTTTTAGTTTCTCATTCTAATGACTGTGCATGAATCAATATTTTTATATTTCATCAACTGTTTTAACATGTAATATTAAATTAAATCAAATATGTAAAACTATGTATGAAAAAATAGTTTTGATATAACATAAAGGCTATTATTTACCTCTCAAACGGATAAATTTCCCTTTATAACAAACTCTGAGGGATATTAAAGTTTGATGACTTGTTGAAAGCTTTCACACATTCACAACTCAATTATCAGATACTTAACGAGATATCATTTTGAGGGGTAAAGGATTACCTATATATGTTGAAATGTTAGGTATCTTCCCCTGATATTTACCTAAAGAAGAGTTGTGGATAAAAACTGGTCATTCAGCTTGTTGTCAGTGGTTTCTCCTGTGTGATGTTTCTGATATACACTGAGTTCACATGTTCACAGAAATCATATTCATAGACTTTGATAACTGAGGGTTCGTGAGTATATGCCAGCATTAAGTATACCCAAACCTACAGAAGTTCAGTAGAGCACAAATTTATTCATCATGGCAAAGAGTCTGTGAACATCAGGAGAAGATTCCATTCAACAGTCACTCTTTGGCCCTGTTTCCTTCTATCTCGTACCCTCTCATCTTCCGTGCAAGAACCCCGTGGATTTGCTGGGGGCAACCGCCACTCCATTCTGACAAGGGACAGGAGAAAACATTAAGAATTTGAGAAATGTACTTAATAAGACCTCTCATTGAACCCCCTATATTTCACTATCCAGAGGTTAATAATATGATCTCATTTGGATGACAGAGCAGTTGAGAAATTCAGACTAGGTGTGGCATGAAGAGAAGAGAAAATGGTTATTGGCGAACAATTAATAGTCACTATATGTCATATAGTTGTTACCCTTGTGTAAGTCAAATTGAGGGTTGACTTATAGTAGAAAGACTCCCCATATCCATTACCTTGATTTCTTGTCTGTTCTGAATACGAGGTCTCCACTCTTTATGTATTTTCTGCTTTACTGAGAAAGCTGGCTTTTGGCTAAAGGTTGTCATACATTCATTAAATTCTCAGTTTTCTGACTGTTTAATTTCTCTGATGATGAATGAATTGTGATGGCCGGCACAAAGTTTTCACATTTTCATTACATTCCCAGAGTTGCTCCGCAGTGAGTTTTCTGAGAATTGAGGGCACAGAGTATTTCTAGCACTGATTATCTTTGTAGAGCTTCTTTGCTGCGTGAGTTCTCTGATCTACAATGAGGACCAGGCTCAGGATGAGACTGTCCATATAAAATATAGCCCAAGAATTTCTCTCCCGTGTGCATTCTCTGACGTTTAGTGCAAGCCAGGATCTTGCAGAGAAGCTTCCAAGTGTTCATTATATCATAGGGGTTTTCTCCAGTAGCTTTATTTTGTATTGTGAGACTTGATTTCCAGCTCAGAGATTTTCTACATTCATTACACTTACACGTTTAATTCCCTGTGCGGGCTTTCTGATGTTCTCTAAGGCTGGATTTCTGGCTAAAAGTTTTCCCACATTTATCACATTTATAGGGTTTCTCCCCAGTGTGAGTTCTCTGATGTACTCTGAGGTTTGATTTCTGGCTGAAAGCTTCTCCACAGTGATTACAATTATAGGGTTTCTCTCCTGTGTGAGTTCTCTCGTGTTTTCTTAGGACCGACTTCTCACTGAAAGCTTTGCCACATTCGTTACATTCATAGGGTTTCTCCCCAGTGTGAGTTCTCTGATGTCCTCTGAGATTTGATTTCTGCCTGAATGTTTTGCCACACTCTTCACATTTATAGGGCTTCTCCCCAGTGTGAGTTCTGTGATGTACTCTGAGGTTTGATTTCTGGCTAAAAGCTTCCCCACAATGATTACACTGGTAGGGTTTCTCCCCTGTGTGAATTCTATGATGTCCTCTGAGTTGTGACTTCTGACCGAAAGCTTTCCCACATTGGTTACATTTATAGGGCTTTTCCCCTGTATGAGTCCTATGATGTTTTCTTAGACCTGACTTCAGTTTGAAAGCTTTCCCACATTCATCACACGTATATGGCCTTTCTCCTGTGTGAGTTCTCCGATGATTCCTCAGGCCTGACATATGGCTAAAAGATTTCCCACATTCGTTACATTCAAAGGGTTTCTCCCCTGTATGAGTTCTCTGATGCACTATGAGAATTGATTTATAGTTGAAAGCTTTCCCACATTCATTACATTCAAAGGGTTTCTCTCCTGTGTGGGTTCTCTGATGTATTCTTAGGCCTGACTTTGCACTGAAAGCTTTCCCACATTCATTACATTCAAAGGGTTTCTCTCCTGTGTGAGTTCTCTGATGTTTTCTTAGGCGTGACTTCTCACTGAAAGCTTTCCCACATTCATGACATTCATAGGGTTTCTTCTCTGTGTGACTCTTCTGAGGCTGAGTCAGGCATGAAGTCATACTGCAGGATTTTCCACACTTGTTACACTCACAGGGTTTCACTGCAATTTGAGATCTCTGATGTACGCTGAAAGCTGACTGGTAATCCAATGTCTCTGTACATGTGCCATTGTCGGAGGATTGCTCTAGTGCGTGAATCCTCTGATGCACTGGGAGGGCTGAATTATGGCAGAAATTCCTTCCATATTCAAAGGTTTTCATTCCTGTATGAGCTTTTTGCTGTTCTCTACAGCGTAATTTTTGGCTGAAAGAGTTCCCTTCTGTGTCAGGTCTTTGAGTCATCCGACTGAAATTACTGTCATCTTTAGTACATTCGCATTTATCAAACTCATACTGACTCTTCTCCGCTGGATGACTGTTCTGGGAGACTATCAAGGTTGACTTATCACATTGGCTTTCTCCACATTTAATGAATTTATAAGATTTCACTTTTGGCTGGGTACTCTGAGATGTAACAAGGGTAGTCTTCTCAAGAAGATCTTTTCTACGTTCATTACATTCAAAATCTTGCTGCAAAGTCTGAATTGTCTGATGCTGAATTACTTTGTCTTTATGTCCAAAGGCGTTCATACGTCTCCTATAAACAAAAGATTTCTCTCCAGTATTGGTTCTACTATCCTTAATACTGAGGAGCCATTTCTCACATACATTAAGGTCATGAGTCTTCTTTCTTGAATACTGACAGTGCGGGGCCAATGAGCTGAGAAGCAAGTAACTAGATCCTGCAGTGTTAAATTTACAGGGCACTGTTTTTGCAGGAAGAATGTTTATGTCCAGATTATATGGTTTTCTTGGAATTTCTTGCTTTGTAGTCAATGATTTGTGGGTGAATAAAACTTGCCTCAAATGTTTGCCTTGGTTTTCCAGGCTCTCCTCTAAGACTTTATCAGGCTGGGGTTCTTCTAAAAATAAGAAAATTAAAAATAGTTTATGATATTTAACATACTTATTATGGAATCTGATTTATATACATATACCCTATTACGTATTTGACTCCTTGGTTTCTGGCTCAGTTTCCCCAAAATAAAGTGATTTCAAGTGTATAGTTTCTCTTTTTTTGTTGTGAAAAACACTTTTTGTAGTGGAAAAAGACAGAGGAATCTAGAAATGAAAATACATATACACTTGGTATGTTAAAGTATAATTTTCAAAACTGGGTAGAAAAAAGGATATAAAGGAAAGGAACAATTAAGAGAAAAGAATATATTTAAGAGAACTGGATCCTGGGAAAAGAAAACAGCAGAGATCAGAATGAATTCAACGAGGATTTTGCACTAAGTAGATAACAAAAAGTATCAATGGAGAATGGCTTTCAGTGGATTTACCTGAGACAGAGTTTTCATTAAGGGAAGAACACTGGAGTCTACATTCATAGTCAAATATAGATTACAATAAGATAACCATTAGTCTATATGACTCCAATTGGAGCTCCAGTTTTTCCAATACACACGTCAATACTAAAATAAATTTATAATGGCACCAACTTTCCCATGTTGAAAGAAACAATCAGAGACAGAAACATAAATGTACTGGTGGAAGTGAAAAAAACTGATGAGAGTTAAAGCAATTTCCCACCTATATTGCAGTCACCTCTCTTTCCTGGTTCTGGTGCCCTGGTATTGTATTAGGGCTGTACAATTGTGAATCCCTCTTAATCATCAGATTGTAACTTTTCTCTTTTCAATTTGCTCACTCATTTCCCCCAAACCAGTCTTGCCCCTGCCTACTCTTTAATTCTATTTTCCACCTATTTTTCCACATATCTAGTTTTTATTCTCTGCAAGAACCCTAAGGATCATATGTTTCAAACTGGCCCTAGAAATTTTACAAGTAGCCTTTATATTTATCATAAGTTTCTTGTGCATATTTGACTGCAACCCCTACACCACGCAAAAATATCAGGCCCATGCTAAAAATATTTGCAGGTTTTGGATCTATTGCCTTAGGTACCAACAGATGAAAGATAAAACTGAAATAATTCAGGAAAAGGAAGTTTTACACTAACTATATGCTCATTATGTGTTCTAGCCACCAATCCATTAGTACAGAGTATTCTCTGCTCTAATCTTGACAGGGTATCAGTCCTTATTAAATGGTTCATTTCCAACAATAACTTTATACTCATATTATTCCCCTAAATTATCCTCCATTCTAGCCTTCAAACTATTTAGAATCCAAATGTCCTTCAGGCAGGGCAAAATTATTTCCCCAAATCTTAACAATAGAAAACTTTTCCACCAATTTCAAGATGCGTCCTGATTTTGGTGATGGTAATTTACTTTAAAAATTGTGAGTCACAGATACGGGTGCTCTCCATGTAGCCTTGTTAAAATGAATGATACAGGCAGTAACTTCTTCCAGATTTTAACATAAATGTTGCTTAAATTTGTGAGAGAATATTACAAACTGAGTCCTCCAGGTGAATTAATGAATCTGATGGTGATCATGGGAAACCTTGATAGAGTTTTTTAAGAAACTTTCCTAGTAACAGATCTGTTTTCTTTGCCTGTGAAATGTACTTAACTTTTAACAATTAGGAAGGTTGCAGTTTACTCCAGTCGTCTTTCCTAACTACATTATATAATTCATTAATCATCTATTCATTTAAATTCTATCTAATTTATTACACAATGACAAGGTTAATGGTTTATTTCTCTCTTCTCATCTGTTTACTCCCAATTTTAGTTGTTTTATTAACTTTTCTTAGCTTTTATCTTTTTATTGTTAAACATACATCCATTATTTAATTTTTCAGCTTCGAAGGGTTTTCCTTACTCCCATCTTTTAGTGATGTGAGAATATCAACTTGCTTACATTTCATTTCTTTTGTTAGTTGTCCCTCGTCCACATTTTATTATATCTATTATTTCTAAAATTTCGAATGTAAAGGCCTCTCAAAGGAGAAGGCTGAAAAGCATTTCAAACTGCTCACTTCTAGCTGATCATTTTGGATCTAATTTTCTTGGAAGCCTTCTGCTGGTATTCAGTAACTCACCTGGGGAACTTCCGCTTACAAATTCTTTCTCTAACAACCATGGATCTTCTCCTTGTTCCAACATGAAGATCAGTTCTGGTTTTGTAAAGCAGTACCCTGCAAACAGGAAATACTTTAGCACTTGACTTACCTGTGTAGGTTTTGTTGTTTCCAAATGTGAAGAAAGGTATGGCTTCAGAATTAGCACACTGAGGGTGCTTGCTAGAATTTTTTTGGGGGGGGGGAGGGAAATGATAACAAGAAACATTTTCTTACACTCCTAACGTATTAACCTTCTTAAATCCTAGAATCACAATCCTAGATAACATTAAATTCTAAAATGGTCAGTGCCTGTGTTTCAAACAAGATTTCTTAAGGACAGATTTGAAATCTGGCCATAATGGAGTAAAAGGAACTGATTTATCCTTCCATATCAGACATCTAAAAAACCGTATAGATTATATGAAATGAGTTTTAGACTTTAATCAACAGGAGTGCAGACAGGGACACTTGAGAACAGAGAAACAAATGAGGTGAGCCCTGTGATTATTACAGTTTACTGCTGAGAGAGCTTCCAACCCACAGCACAAAAGGAGACCACCAAAACAGAGCCTGGCTAACTCAGTAAATTAAGGCAACAGAACTGGATTTTAAGAAAGCCATGACAACTAGGATTTGTAAGGTAAAATACCAGAGAAGAAAGAGCTATGCTGATACACAGCCTTGGAGATCTGCAAAAGGGTCTCTTGAATACTAACTTTTGAAAGCATGTAAGGAAAACACTTGAGGTTGGGGAAAGACCAGGAGAAAGTGTAGGCTGAAGTACCACCATAGCACACAGAGAGGTAGAAAGCTTCTGCTTCTACTAGCCAGGGTAGAAACACTTCCTAATTCAAGGCCAGTTAGTAGAATAACCAGAAGGGCATTTATTGCCTTAGTAGAGGAGCCAAACCAGTCCTAGACTAAAGTGAGCTCTGAGTCCAATATAACAAAGCTTAAAGCAAACTTTGAAAGGATCAAATTAATTCCAAGTAATTTAACTACAAACCAGAAAAGATCCCAAAAGATTTAAAATAATACAACAAAATTAGCATCTAACAATATAAAATTTGTAACATCTAGCCCCTAATAAAAAATTACCAGGTATGAGTAAAAGGGATATATGACTCTTATTCAAGGAGAAAAAAATCAATCAGTAACCACAGAGCAAGAAATGGCAAAAATAAAACTAATAGAGTCATTAAAACAGTAAATATACTCCACACACTCAAAAAATGAACATGAATATGATGAGAAGAGACAGGGAGTTTATTAAAAATTTCCAAATTGAAATTCTAAATATGAAAAATGTCTGAAATGAGAAAATCAACCAACCAAACAACAAACAAAAAAACTCCACTGGATAAGATTAATAATAACACAGATACCACATAAGGAAAGATAAATGACATAAAGGAGATAGATAACTTTAAGGTATAACAATGAAAACTATGAAATAAGAAACAATAAATAAAGACTGGAAGATAATAAACAGCATTATCTGTGACCAGTGGGATAATATAAACTTATCTAACATGTGAAATTAGCATTTCAGAAGGGGAAAAGGAGGATGGAAAAAATGAGCAAAGGGTGAAATTTTAAAGCAGTATATAAAACTGTGGATCCAAGAAGCTAAATGAGTATCAAAGAGAAGAAGAAAATCACACCAGGGTACATTATAATTAAATTCTTAAAAACCACTGATAATGAGAAAATGTTGCGTAGACAGAGAAAGACATAATTTATACAGAGAAACAAAAATAAGAAGGAATGTCTACTTGTCAGAATTTATACAAGCCAGAAGACTAGATGAAGTGACAATTTTAAAGTACTGAAAGAAAAAAAAGCCAACCTAGGATTTTATACTTGGCAAATATAAGACATTTTCAAACAAAAACTGAAAGAATTTATCACCAACTGACAATTACAGGAAAGTTAAAAGAAATTTTTCACACAGAAGAAAAATGCTATCAGGGGAAATTTATATTTATACATAGAAATAAACAGCACCATAATCTGGAAACATGAGGATAAAAATAAAACTTTTCTCATTTTTGGAACTCTTTTAAAAAATAGTAAATTGTCTTTTAAAACAACGACAATGTACTGTGACAATATGATGACAATAACACCACAAAAGATAGAAGGCAAAAAAATGGAAAATTGTTGTAAGATTTTAAAAATATATTCAGTACAATAAATTACTACTTGAAGGAAGACTGTGATAAGTTAAAGATTTATGCTGTAACTGCTAAAGGAACCTCATACCCTCAGAAAATAGCATGTCTAATAAATCATAATGTAGATGTAATGGAATCATTAAATATACAGTTAATCTGAAAAAAGCAGCAAAGTAGAAAAAAAGAACATTGGAAAAACAGTTTGCAAATAACAATATAGTACATTTAAACCCAACCATATTAATAATAACATTAAACATAAATGGTCTAATCTTTGCAATTAAGAGGCAAAGATCAACAGATTGGATATAAAAACAAGCCTCTAATATATTACGTCTGCAAGAAATTCAGTTTAGCTATAGAGACACAGGTAAGTTATAAGTAAAAAAAAACAAAAAAGATACCATGCAAACATAATAGAAAGAAAGTCACAGTGACTATATTAATATCAAAGCAAAATTCAAAAGAAAGGAATATTATCTGGGATAAAGAGAAATGCTCCACGATGATAAAGGAAATAATTCATCAGGAGAACAAAACTTTTTTCTAACTTTATGACATTTGTTTTTCTATCTTTATAACATTTCTTCAGTATATACAGAGCAAATCAGTCTTGATAAAACTGAAAGAGTAACCAAATCCACAATTATAGCTGGACTGTAATACCTTCTCAATAATTGATAGAACAAATAGATGAAAAAGAAATGAGGATACACAAGACTTGAACAATAATATTAACCAATATGACCTAATTTCCATCTATAGAACACTGATCCATGGTTTAAAATGACCCAAGTATATTATGTCTATAATCAAACTCACTCCATAAATATATTCAGATTGGTTTTCTCTTACAAGTAAGGTATTGTTTTCCTCTTGTTGCTTTTAACATTTTTCTTCAGTTTCCAGATGTTTGAAAGTCATGGAGTTCATGGCATGGATTCCTTTGGGTTTATCTTATATGGAGGTTGCCCAGCTTCTTGAATCTGTAGGCTTATGTCTGGCAAATTTGGGAAATTTTGGCCATTGCTTCTTTGTATTTTTTTTAAAGCCTTTCTTTCTGAGACTCCAAAGACATGAATGAGAGAGATTTTGTTGTAGACCCATAGTCCCCGATGTTTTGTTCAGTTTTATTCTATTTTTTCCTTTGCAATGATTGAGCCATTTCTGTTGTTTTGTCATAAAATTCAGTGATCTTTTCCCTCTATCCTCTCCAGTATGCTTGTGCATATCCATTGAGTTTTTTTAAAAATGTTTTTAGAATAGCTTTAAATTCACAGAAAAGGTGCAGAGAGAAAAGAGAAGTCCTGTATAACCTGCATCCAATTTAGCCTACTGTTAACATCTTATATTACTAGCAGATTTGTCATGCCTATTAATATAATATTGGTATATTATTATTAAATAGAATCTATACTTTATTCCGATTTCCTTTTTTGAACGTAACCATTTTTTCCTTTGTTCCACAACTGCATCCAGGATACCACATTACACTTAGTTACCGTGTCTCTTTAGCCTCTTTTAGCCTGTAAGTGATAACCTTTTTTGATAATCCTGACAGTTTAGAGGACATTGCAAAAAGGTTCTTCAGTTTGGGCTTCTTTTTCAATTGTTAAAAATGGGGCTGTATTTTGGGGGAGAAAGACCACAGGGGTAAAATGATTGCCATTCTTACCCCATCTTATCAAGGGTACATGCTATCAATACGACTTATCACTGATGATTCCCTGGCTGAGGTGGTGTGTGCCAGGGTTCTCTACAGTAAAGTTACTCCCCAGCCCTCACCCCATGCACAGTGTACCCTTTAGAGAGAAGTCACTAGGCACAGCCTAGGAAAGAAGTGGGGAATTATGCTCCTCTTCCTTGAAAGTGGAGTAGCTACATAAATTATTAGTAATTCTTCTGTGTCAGAGATTTTACTGTTCTCTTCCATTTATTTAG
The DNA here is from genome assembly GCF_036321535.1 of Camelus dromedarius. Taxonomy (NCBI): domain Eukaryota; kingdom Metazoa; phylum Chordata; class Mammalia; order Artiodactyla; family Camelidae; genus Camelus; species Camelus dromedarius. The sequence continues at coordinate 1,858,074 of NC_087445.1, read as the reverse complement.
TTACTATATTATAGCAGTATGGACTCATAAGTAATTTACACTTTGGGTTATACACCAACACTATATTAATTTATTGCTCAAATTGTCGCAGCTTTGGCTATAGGGAGCTCTTTTAGTTTCGCTCCTCTGTTCTTTCACACACACCCCCCCATTATTCTGGGGTTTTTTTTTTTTTTTTTGAGTATTTCTTTATGTTCCTCCACACTTATCTTGTATGTTCCATGCCTCAGCCCTAGAACCAGCCACTTCTCCAAGGAACTTTGCTCCTTTTATTGGAGAATTGTACTAGAAACTACTTATAGATCTTTTTAGATTTTTCTATTTTTTAATAATTTTGTTTTGGTGGAGAATGGGTTTCTAGAAATTTGACCATTTCACCTAGGTTGTCCAATCAGTTGGCATACAGTTACTTATAGTATTCTCATAATTCTTTTATTTCTTTGGAATTAGTAGTACTGCCTCACTTTCATTTCTGATTTTAGTAATTTGAGTCTCCTCTTTTTTATTTGATTTAGCTAAGGTTTATAAATTTTGTTATTTTGTCAATAACCAACTTTTGGTTTCATTAATTTTCTCTATTTTTTATTTATTCTGTATTTTTCATCTCTTTTCTAATCTCTGTTATCTCCTTCCTTCCATTAGCTTTAGGTTTAGTTTGCTCTTCTCTCTCTAGTTCCTTAAGGAGTAATGTTAGGTTATGGATTTGAGATCTTTTTTCTTGTTCAATATGATTACAGCTACAAATTCCCATCTTAGTTTTACTTCCACCACATCCCGTAAGTTTGGCGTATTGTGTTAATATTTTCACTCTCTCAAGGTATTTTCCAATTTCCCTTGTGATTTCTTCTTTGAACCAATCACGTTGGTTGTTTAAGAGCATTTTATTTTCTGTATATTCATGACACTTCATTTTCCTTCTCTTATTGATTTCTAGTTTCATTGTGATTGGAACAGATACTACATATGATTTCAGACATTTAAAATGTATTAAAACTTGTTTTGTGTTCTATTCTGAAGAATAATCCATGTGCACATAAGAAAAAAATGTGTAGTCTGCCAAACTTAGGCAGAGTCTTCTATGTCTGTTAGGTCCAATTGGTTTATGGTATTGTTCAAATCCTCGGTTTTATTTTTGTTTGGTTGTTTATTCCATTATTGACAGTGGAATACTGAAGGTTTTTTTTTTTTTTTATTGTAGAACCGTATGCTTCTCCCTTCAATTCTGTCAATGTTTGCTTCATATATAGTCTGTTATTTGGTTCATGTATGCTTATGCACCCTTTTTGGTGAATTGACCCTTTTATCAGTTATGATGTCCTTTTTTGTCTCTTGAAACAGTTTCAGATTTATTTATGGCTATTGTAGTCCTTTGATTTTCCACATAAATCTTAGAATCAGTTTGCTGATAAAAACTTCCTGGGCTCATGATTGAGACTGCTTGAATCTATACATAAAGTTTGGGAAAACTGACATCTTAAGTTGTCCAATTCATAAAAACAAAACATCTCTCTATTATTTAGATGTTCTTTGTTTTCTTTTGTCAGTGTTTTGTAGCTTTCTGAAAACACATCTTATATTTTATAGATTTATCCTTAAGTACTTCCTTTTTTTTGTGCAATTGTACTGGGCTGAAAAAAAACCCTTAAGTTCCAATTGTTCATTTCTGATATACAGGAAAGCAGTAACTTTTGCAAATTGACCTTGGATCCTGCAGAGTTAGTATATTCCCTTATTATTTCCAGGAATGTTTTGGAACATTTTGGGGAAGATTCTATATAGAAAATGTTACCTGTTAATATATAGAGATTTATTTCTTCCTCTTCAATCTGTATGCCTTCCCCCCCTTTTCTTACCTTACTGTATTAGTTAGGAGTTCCAGTAAGACACTGAGTAAAAGTGATGAGAAGTTAATCCTATTCCCTAACTTAGAGGGAAAGTGTTTTGTCTCCCACAATAGATAGGACATTAGTGTTAGATCTTTCATATATACATTTTATTAGGTTGTATCCTCATACTGCTAATTTTTTGAGAGTGGCTTTTTCTTCCCACGAAAGGTGTCTTAGTATGATCAGGCTGCTATAACAAAAACACAATAGACTGAGTGGCTTACAAACAACAAGCATTTATTTCTCATAGTTCTGGAGGCCAGGAAGCCCAAGGGTGCCAGCAGGTCCCCTGTGATGAGTGCCCAATTTCTGGTTCATAGGTGGCTGTCTTCTGGAGGTGTGCTCACATAGGGGAAGGGTGAATGAGTTCTCTGGGGTCTCTTTTATAAGACCACTAACCCCATAACCTCCTAGAGGCTCTACCTTCAAATTCCATCATATTGGAGGATAGGATGTAACATGGATTTTGGGGGGACACAGACATTCAGTCTATAGCAAATGCATTGTAAATTTACTGAAATGCTTTTCATTTTCCCACTGATACAATCATACGGTATTTCTTACTGTCTGTTACCATGATTTACATTTATTGACTTATAAATGTAGAAACAGGCTTGCATTTCTGAAATGAAACCCATTTGGATATATCAACCTTTTATATATTGCTGGATTTGGTTTCCTAATATTTAGAAAGATTTTTAGATCTAACTTCACAAGAAATGTTAGTCTGTAGTTTTCTTTTAAGTTTTCTCATTGCATATTAGAATTAATACTGGACTCATGAAATGGTGGGGAATTGTTCCCTCCTCTTTACTTTCTTCAAAGAGTTTGTATAGAATTGATATTATTTCTATTTGTTTGGTAGACTTCACTGGTGAGATCATCTGGATCTGTGTTTTTTTTGGGGGGGGGCGGTTTTAAACACTAAATTTAAAAAGTTCTTGAGGTTACAAAAGTTAAGTGAGGATTTATTAAGGGACAGACAGGACACTCTAAAGGGGAGTGCAGGCAGGCTCAGGTGAGCAGCTGCACTAAATTAACTTTCTTTTACAGATACAGAACTACTCAGGTTAGATGTTTCATTAGGAGTACATTTGGAAGTTTGTGTTGCAAGAAATAGGTCTATTTCAGCCAAATAATCAACTCTATGGGCACAGAAGTGCGTGTAGTGTTCTCTTACTATACATTTAGTGTGTAAGGGATCACTAGTGCTGACTGCTCTTTCATAACTGACCCTGGTAACTTGTGTCTTCTTTCTCTCTGTTAGCCTAGCTAGCGATTAATCAATTTATTAATCTTTTCAAAGAACGTATCTTATTTTTCTTCGTTCTTTCCTATTTTCAATTTCACTAATTTCTGCTCTAATTTTTAAATTATTTTCTTTTTCTGCTTCCTTTAGGTTTAATTTCCCTTTTTCTAGTTCCCTAGAGTGGATACTTTTGGTTACTGATTTTAGATCTTCTTTCCTATTATGTGCACTTAAGAGTTATAAACTAACCTCTGACCATTGCTTTAGTTTTTAATTTTTAAAAACAGGTTAAGCACGTTATTTAGCACAGTGCCTGGCATATCACAGTGGCTGTTACAATCACATCACCTTATATTTAGCACATTTCTGGAGCTTCCTATTTGATAGCATGACTCAAGAACCCTACTTCAATGGGTCAATTTTTCCACTGCTGCCATATTAACTTACTAAAGCAATACTATGACTGTGGTACCCCCTTGTGCAAAAACCGTCAGTAGCTGGCTCTTATCAATCCAGTAAATTGAAAATGTAAAGTCACCCACAATCCAGCCTCAACCTAACTTTTCAGCCTCAGCTCCCAGTTAAGAGATAGACTGGGATTTCAAAATTGTAGGATAAACAAGATTATACTGTATAGCACAGGGAAATATATACAAGATCTTATGGTAGCTCACAGAGAAAGGAATGTGACAGTGAATATATATACGTTCATGTATAATTGAAAAATTGTGCTCTACACTGGAATTTGGCACAACACTGTAAATGATTATAAATCAATAAAAAAAAATGTTAAAAAAAAAACCCACTGGGACACTCTATAGTCTGCACCTGATGTGTTGTAGTGAGCTACCCTTTCACATGACCACTGCTTTAGTTCCATCTCACAAATATTTTTCATTTATAAAAAAATTCTCAAAATCTCTCTCATGATTTCTTAGTTGACCCTTGCATTATTCAGATGTGTGTTAGTTAATTTCCAAATATTTAGGAGCACTCCAGCTATCTTTCTGTACTTGCTTTCTTATTTACTTCTGGTATGGTCTCAGAAAATCTTTTTAAATTCTACACATTTAAATTTGTTAAAGTGTGCTTTATGGAGTAGAATGTGTTCTGTTTTGGTTGTACGTTTCCTGTATACTTGCAAATAATGTGTATTTCCTTGTTGTTGAAATAGTGTCTCTCTCTCTCTCTCTTCACACACACTCACACATACCAGTAGATCCAAACTGGTTGACAGTGCTCTTCAGATCATCAATACCTATACCCTTACTAATTTTTTGCCTTCTTGATCTACCAGTGCAGGCAGAGCAGAGTTTAAGGCTCCAACACTTATAGTGGATTTGCCTACTTCTCTTTCCAGTTCTGTTTTTAACCTGTGTATTTTGAAGTTCTGTTGTTAGGTGCATAGACATTTAGGATTGTTATGTCTTCTTAGAGAGCTGACCTCTTTATTGGTATGCAATGTTTCTCTGTCCTTGGTAATCTTCCATGTTTTGAAGTATAGTAAAATTAATACATTTAGTTCAGTATTCTTTTGGTTAGTGTTAGCATGGCATATTTTTCTATCTCTCCTTACTCTTAAGCTACCTGAGTCTTTGTGTTTATGGCACATTCTTGTAGCCATTTATTTTATATGAACCCATTTTATTTCTTCTCTTAGCGCATCATTTATACTTCTTTTAAACTCTTTTTAGTGGTTGCCTAGTGTTTATAACAGACATTTTAAAGTAATCTATGTCTACCTTAAAATAACATAATAACAGTATCACTTCACATGTGGTAAAGGCACCTTATAACAGGGTATTCCCTGTAGTCTTTGCCATCCCTTGTGGTACTGCAGTCATTAATTTATCCATATGCTATAATAACATTATACCTTCTTACTGTTACTATTTTCAATTGCATCCTGAACATTCTAAGCATTATATGACTCTGGATCTTCTTTATCTTCTGTCACAGTAGGCTTCCTCTGACCTTGTGGCAGCTGAAGAGAGAAATACTGTTTCTTACTGCCAGTTGAGGTTTGAAGTCCAGGTTCTCCATTTGGCCTCTATGGACACCACAGGGTAGGGACTGGGACCCCTTTTTGCAGCTAGTCAGTGCTGAACATCTTGGCTCTCCATTAGGCCTTCACCCTAATGGAAAGGTGGAGTGGTTCTTTGCTACTGTTTCTCTCCACTGTCCAAAGTCTTATGATTGTTTTCTACGTAATGTCTAGGGTTTTAGCTGTATTTAAGGGGAGGAACAGGGTGAAGTATGTCTAATTAATTTTATATGAAACCGTCAGTCTCCAAAATTTTTACTAAAACTGCTTTAAAATTTTTGTGTAACTTTTAAATATGTAAAATATTTATGTAGTTCAAAAATCCATATTGTATAAAAAGGTATATTCAAAGTTTCACTTCCATTCCTGTCCCCTCCACTCATTCTCTTCCTTCCCATTTTTATTACTTTCTGATTTTCTTCCAGTATTTCATTTTTGCAACTATAAGCAATGATATATATTCTTGTGTCTCTTCCTTTCTTACTCAAAAGGTAACTTTCTATACACACTGTTCTGCTTCTTTTTGATTTAATATATACTGAATATTACCCTTTATCTGTGTATAAACTCTTCCTATAGTTGCATCGTATTCATTTGTGGGTAGATGTAACCCAAATTGAAGTCAATTTATCAGTGATGAACATTTGGGTTAAGGATATTTTACTGCTATTATCAACTATGCTATGATGAATGACCTTGTGCACGTATCATATTGTATTGTGCAGGTACAGCTTTAAGATATATTCCTAGAAATGTGACTGCTGGGTAAAATCTAATACATCTGGATTTTTTTTTTAGTACCGAAAATGTACATTTATTAAAGGCAGATCTGATTGTGTTACTACTTTACTTAAAACCGTTAATGGCTAGCCATTGCTTAAAAACTTCAGAATAGGGCCTCAGTATAGTCTCTTGGTCCATATGTCTTCTGGCTTTCCTTGTTCCAGCCTTATTAATCTATTTTTTAAGACCCTGTGCTCCCTATCTTCTCTTCTACCAAGAATCTTGGTACTTGTTCTTTTCTCTGCTCGGGATGCTTATATTTCCTTATTTCCTTTCTTCCTACACTTTCTTTAGAGTTTTGCTCAAGTATCACTTTATCTTAACATTTCTTCCTGAGTTTGAAAAACTTCATAAAATAGTAAATAGGCAAGTGAACCCCTCCTCTGAGGTATCCTTTACTAAGTATCAACAAATATCACACATTGTTTATGGAGAGATTTCATTGTACTCCCTAAAGTCAAGTAGTGCTATTAGAGAAACTGTATTGCACACTTTTGCTTTCTGATGCTTATCAAATTTAGTTACTTTTTAATGTAATTTAATTAAGTCCCCCCCCCAAAAAAACTTCAGCTCCCTGAAAGCAGAGATGGTCTGTATTTTTTTCATAATTACTTTTCCAGTACTTAGTCCAATGCTTGAATTGGGTATTCAAAGCGCCCTATGAAAACTGAGGCTGTGCTATTATATATCATCAAGACTGTTGTACAGGGGTCTACCAAGTAGTAGGTGTTGGGTAAATAGTTGTGAGATTTTAATTGCATTTCTTAAAGATCACATACTTGGTAAGTCATGGTTATTTTTCAGATTTGTTTCATTACAGGTTATTTTGTAATAATATAGAATATAGTTCCTTGTGCTATACAGCAGGTCATGGTGGTTTATCTATTTCATATATAGTAGTGTGTATCTGTTAATCCCAAACTTCTAATTTATCCCTGTCCCTGCTTTCCCTTTGGTAACCGTAAGTTTGTTTTCTATGTCTGTGAGGCTGCTTCTGTTCTGTAAATAAGTTCATTGGTTTCCCCCTTTTTTAAGATTCCACACATAAGTGATATCACATGATATTTGTCTTTCTCTGAATTACTTAATATTATAATCTCTAGGTCCATCCATGTTGCTGCCAAAGGCATTATTTCATTCTTTTTTATGGTTGAGTAATATTCCACTGTGTGTGTATATATTATATATATATATATATATATAATATATACACACATACATATACACATACACACACCACATCTTTATCCATTCATCTTTTGATGGACATTTAGGTTGCTTCCATGTCCTGGCTATTATAAATAGTCCTGCTATGAACATTAAGGTGCATGTATCTTTTCAAATTGGAGTTTTCTCCAGATACATGCCCAGGAGTGGGATTGCTGGATCATATGGTAAGCCTATTTTTAGTTTTTTTAAGGAGCCTCCATACTGTTCTCCACAGTGACTGCACTGATTTACATTCCCAACAGTGTAGGAGGATTTCTTTTTCTCCATACTCTCTCTCTAGCATTTATTATTTGTAGACTTTTAAATGATGACCATTGTGACTGGTGTGAAGGGATACCTCACTGTAGTTTTGATTTGCATTTCTCTAATAATTAGTGATAGTGAGCATCTTTTCATGAGCCTGTTGCCCATCTGTATGTCTTCTTTGGAGAAATGTCTATTTAGGTCTTCTGGCCATTTTTTGACTGGGTTGTTTATTTTTTTTTTAATATTAAGCTGTATGAGCTGTTTGTATATTTTGACATTATTTTTTCTGTATTTTTTTTTCCTTTTGTGGTATCTTTGTCTAGTTTTGTATCAGAGTGATGTGGCTTCATACAATGAGTTCTGAAGTGTTCCTTCCTCTGCAATTAACCGGAATAGTTTCAGAAGGGTAGGTGTTAACTCTTCCCTAAATGTTTGGTAGAATTCACCTGTGAAGCCATCTGGTCTTGAAATTTGGGGGGGGGGGGGGGGGGTTAAAACTACTTATTCAATTTCAGTACTAGGAATTAGTCTGTTCATATTTTCTAGAAATTAAGCTTTTATCAGCTGCATCATCTGCAAATATTTCCTCCCATTCCACAGGTTGTCTTTTCATTTTGTTTATAGTTCCCTTTGTTGTGCAAAAGCTTGTAAATTTAATGAGGTCCCATTTGTTTATTCTTGCTTTTTATTTCTATTGCCTTGGCAGACTGCCCTAGGAGAATATTACTATGATTTACATCAGAGAATGCTTTGTCTATCTTCTTTTCTAGGAGGTTTATGGTGTCTTGTCTTATGTTTAAATCTTTATGTCATTTTGAGTTTATTTTTGTGTCTGATGTGATACAGTGTTCTAACTTCATTAATCTACATGTGGCTGTCCAGCTTTCCTGACACCACTTGTAGAAGGGATAGTCTTTTCTCTATCATATGTTCTTGCCTCCTTTGTTGAACATTAATTGACAGTGGGTGTGTGGGTTTATTTCTGTGCTCTCAATTCTGTTCCATTGGTTCGTATGTTTGTTTTTGTGCCAATACCATGCTGTTTTGTTTACTGTAGCTCTGTAGTATTGTCTGAAGTCTGGGAGGGTCATGCCTTCAAATTTGTTCTTTTCTTCAGTATTGTTTCGGCAATTCTGGGTCTTTTGATTTCATATAAATTTTAGTATTATTTGTTCTAGTTCTGTGAAAAATGTCCTGGGTAATTTGATAGGGACTGCATTAAATATGTAGATTGCTTTTGGTAGTATGGCCATTTTAACAATGTTAATTCTTCTAATCCAAGAGCATGCATATATTTCCATTTCCTTAAATCACCTTTGATTTCTTTAATCACCTTTAATTTCTTTAATCAATATTTTATAGTTCTCCATGTATAAGTCTTTCACCTCCTTTGTCAGGTTTGTATTTTCTTTTTAACTTTCCTTTTCTGATATTTCACGGTTAGTGTAAAGAAATGCAACATTCCTTTCTGTATGTTAATCTTGTATCCTGCTACTTTGCTGAACTGGTTTACCAGCTGTAATAGTTTTTATGTGGAGTCTTTAGGGTTTTCTAGATATAGTATCATGTCATCCATGTATAGTGACAATTTTACCTCTTCTCTTCCAATTTAGATCCCTTTTATTTCTTTTTCTCATCTGATTCCTATGGATAGGACTTCAATATTATGTTGAATAGAAGTGGTGGGAGTGGGCATCCTTGTCCTGTTCCAGATTTTAGCAGGAAGGGTTTCAGCTTTTCACCATTGAGCATGTGGTTTTGTCATAAATTAGCTTTTATTATGTTTCCTCTACCTCCATTTTGGTTAGAGTTTTTATCATGAATGGATGTTTAATTTTATCAAATGCTTGTTCTGCATCTACTGAGATGATCATGTGGTTTTTGTCCTTTATTTGTTGACACGGTGTATCACACTGATTGATTTATGTATGCCGAACCACCCTTGTGACCCTGGGATGAACCCAACTTAATCGTAGTATATGAACTTTTTATGTGTTGTTGGATTTGGGTTGCTAATATTTTGTTGAGAATTTTTGCATCTATATTCATCAAAGATATTGGCCTGCAATTTTCTTTTTTGGTAGTGTCTTTACTTTTGGTATCAGCATGATGGTGGCTTCGCAGAATGAGTATGGGAGTGTTCCCTCCTCTTCAGTCTTTTGGAGTGTTTGAGAAGGATTGGTATAAGTTCTTCTTTGTATGTCTGACAGAACTCCCCAGTGAAGGCATCTGGTCCTGGACTTCTGTTTGCAGGGAGGTTATTACTATTATTTTTTAAACACTGCTGACTCTATTCCACTTCTAGTGATTGGTCTGTTCAAATTATCTATTTCTTCTTGATTCAGTTTTGGTGAACTGTATGGTTCTAGAAATTTGTCCATTTCTTCTAGGTTGTCCAGTTTGTTGCCATATAATTTGTTCATAGTATTCTCTTATGGTTTTTTATATTTCTGTAGTGTTGGTTATAATTTCTCCTCTTTCATTTCTTCTTTTGTTTATTTGAGTCCTCTCTCTTTTCTTCTTGGTGAGCCTGGCCAGAGGTTTGTCAGTATTTTTAACTCATTCAAAAAACCAGCTCTTGATTTTATTGTTTTTTTCTAAAGTTTTAAAAATATCTTTTTAATTTCCTCCCTGAACTTTATTATTTCTTTCCCTCTGCTAACTTTAGGTTCTGTTTGTTCTTCTTTTTCTAATTATTTTAGGTGGTAGGTTAGGTTGTTTATTTGAGATTTTTCTTGTTTTTTTTTGAGGAAGGTCTGTAGTGCTATGACCTTTCCTCTTAGCACTGCTTTTGTTGCATCATTTAGATTTAGTGTGGTTGTGTTTTCATTGACATTTGTCTCAAGGTATCTTTTAATTTCCTCTTCAGCTTCATTATTGACCCACTGTTTTGTTGTTGTTATTGGTGGTGGTGGTGGTTTTGTTTTTAATAGCATATTGTTTAGTGGTTGTATTTTCTACTTCTTCCTGGTGCAGTCCTAGGAGATTGTATCTTTCTAAGAATTTGTCCATTTCTTCTAAGGTTGTCCATTTTATTGGTGTATAGTTGCTGGTAGAAGTCACTTATGATCCTTTGTATTTCTCTGGTGTTCACTGTAACTTTCCTTTTTCATTTCTTATTTTATTGACTTGGGTCCTCTCCCTTCTTTTCTTAATGAGTCTAGTTAAAGGTTTATCAATTTTATCTTTAAAAAAAAACAGCTTTTAGTTTTATTGATCTTTCCTATTGTTTTTAGTCTATACTTCATTTACTTCTGCTCAGATTTCTTTCCTCCTAACTTTGGGTTTTGTTTGTTCTTTTTCTAGATGCTTTAGCTGGAAGGTTAGTTTTAGTGACTTGATACACAATTTGTATAATGCAGTTAATGCAGTGCTGAGAGAGAAATGCAGCATGAAATAAATATATTAAAGAGGAAAGGTCTCAAATCTATGATCTCACATTAAGAAACCATAAGAACTAAGCCATGGAAAAGAAATTGAAAACATATATATGTATGTATATATATGTTTAACTGAATCACCTTTCTGTACACCTGAAAGTAGCATTGTAAATCTACACTTCAAAAAAAAAAATTAAATTAAAAAAAGAAACTATAAGAGAGCACAAGAAATCCAAATCAAGCAGTAGGTAAAAAATAAAGGGCAGAAGTCAATGAAGTTGAAAACAGAAAACAAGAGAGAAAACTCAATGACAGAAGAAGCTGGTTGAAAAGAATAATGAAATAGACAAATTTCATTTGAGATAAAACAAATTATCAATACAATGAATAAGATGGGGATATAAATACAGATCCCAGATACATTAAAATGACAAAAAGAAAATAGTATGAACAACTCTAGACACATAAATCTGACAAGTTAGATACAATGGGCTAATTGCTGGAAAGCAAAGCAAAAATACCATAGTTTGCCCAGTGGAGATAATTTAAATAGTCCTATAACTATTACAGAAAGTGAATTTGTAAGTTTAAACACCCCAAAAAAGAAACCTCCAGGCCCAGATGCTTTTGCTAGAGAATTCTACCAAACATTAACGAAGAATAAACACCACTTCTACACAATCTCTTCCAGAAAACAGAAGAGGAGGAAACCATTTCCAACTAGTTGAATGAGGCCAGCATTATCCTGATAGAAACAGGAGACAAAGACAGTACAAAACTACAGACCGTCTCATGAAGAGATGCAAAACCACTTTTAAAATGTCAGCAAATATAACTGAGCAATAAGTAAAAAGAATTATATGCCAAGACCAAGTAGGGTTTATTCCAAGTATGCAAGACTGGTTTAGTATTTGAAAATCAGCCAGTGTAGTCCACCATGTTAATGGCATAAATAAGAAAAAACCACATAATCACAGCAGTAGACACAACAAAAGCATTTTTTAAAAATTCAATATCTCATTCATGATAAATACTCTCTGAAAACTAGGAATAGAGAGGAATTTCCTCAAGTTGATGAAGAATATCTGTAGAAAATCTCCTGCTAACATCATCTGCTGAAAGCCGGATGCTTTCCCTCTAAGGCTGGAAACAAGGCAAATGTATCTACTCTCACCACTCAGCAAACTCTCACCAGTTCAGCAAAGTGTCAGCACAAAAGAACAATGTATAAAAATATTTCTATAAACCAGCAACTGATAAGGAGACAGAAATTTAAAATACAATGACATTTACAATCAATCAAAGTGAAATATTGAGGTATAAATCGAACGAAACATGTATAGGACTTTTATGCTGAAAACTAAAAAACACAGATGAAAAAAATCAAAGATCTAAATAAATACATATACTGTGAATTTTGAATTACAGAACAGCAAAGATGGCAAAAAATTGATTTATACATTTAACATAATTCCTATCAAACATTAAGCAAGATTTTTAAAAACATAATGACATTATTCCAAAATTTATACATGAAGTCAAAGTAACGGGAAGAGCTAAAACAATACTGACAAATAAGTATAATGTGAGAAGCAGCACTCTCCCTCATTTAGAGAACCCAGAAATAGATTCACCCAAGTATACCAAAATCATTTTTGATACAGCTGAAAAAGCAACTCAATGAAAGAAGAGCAAATGAATAACCACAGGTAAAAAAAATTATCTCAACTTACACTTCACTCCTTATTTAAAAATTAACTCAAAATGATTTAAAGAAAAATGATAGATTTAAATATAATTGTAAAATGACCCAACTTTTAAAATTTGGAGAACACCTTTAGACCAAGGACTCGGTGAGGTGCCCTTAGATACGCATAAATACACAACCCTGATAAAGTGGACTTCATCAAAATTAAAAATTTAGGATCTGCAAAAGACTTTATTAAGGGGATGAAAAGCCAAGCTACCCCTTCACAGGCTTTGCCAGCAAGGACCCCAAAAGCCCTCACTGTTGCAATAGACACTTGCAAGTTTCTTCACTGAGGACACCCAGTCTTTGCCTATGATATTCCCTCAGCTGATGGGGCCCCCTAGAGTCCATGCTGCTACAGTGCTCCAGAGCAGGAGATGCCTCTGTGCTCCCTTTGGGGCTGGAGCCACTGCACCCCTCCTCCCCACACTAGCAACACCATGCACATGCTTGAGCTCTAGACTCTAGTGCTGCCACTGTGTATGCCTGTACCCTCATACCAAAAGGGATGCCATTTGCAGAGACATCCCCCATAAAAAAAAAAAAAAAAGAGAGTGGGAGAAATCAAGCAACTTTTGCCACCAAGGACCCCAGCAGCCTTCACCCTTCCTGCAGACATTTACAGCATTTGCTGTCAAGAACCCTCACAGTCTTTGTGAATGCTGACCTCAGTTGAGAGATCTTCCTGAAGTCCACAACTGGCACCCAACCCAGCTGCCCCCATGTACCACCCACAGGTGAAGGTATTTCCCTACTGAATCCAATCCATAAAGTGTGGAAGAGGTTACTATTTCTTCACATGCAAAGACATCAATGTAAACCTATTAGGAACGTGAGAAATACAGGAAACATGACACCACCAAAGGGAAATGTATTTCAAGTAGCCAACTCCAAAGGTACAGGAATCTACACTGTCTGACAAAGAAATAAAAATGTTTTAAGGAAGAGTAGCAAGCTAGCAGAGAATACAAATAGACAACGCAATGAAATCAGGGAAACATTACATGAACAAAATGAGAAGTTAAAGAAAGAGACAGAAATCATAAAAAGAGAACCAAGTAGAAGGCTATTTCTAGAAACATACAACCTACCAAGACTGAATCAAGGAGAAATAGAAAATGTGAACTGATAAATAGATGAGTAAAGAGACTGAATGAGTAATCAAAATCCTCCCAACACAGAAAGCCCCAGGACTAGCTTCATTGACAAATTCTTCCAAACATTAAAAAAAGAATTAATACCAATTCTTCTCAAACTCTTCCAAAAAACTGGGGAAAAGAGAATACTTCCAAACTCATTCTATGAAGCCAGCATTACCTTGATAACAAAGCCAGATAAGGACACAAGAAAACTATACACCAATATACCCAATGAATACAGATGTAAAAATGCTCAACAAAATATTAACAAATCAAATTCAAGAGCACATAAGAAGGATTATACACCATGATCAAGTGGGATTTATCCCTGGGATGCAAGGATGGTTCTACATACACATATCAATAAATCTAGTATATTACATTAATAAAATAAAAGATAAAAACCTTATGATTCTCTCCATAGATGCTGAAAAAGAATTTGACAAAATACCACATCCTTTCATGATAAAAACCGTCAGCAGACTGTGTATACAAGGAACATATCTCAACATAACAAAGACCACATATGGCAAATTAAAAAGCTATTCATCTAATATCAGGAGCAAGACAAGGATGCCCACTCTTACTCAATAAAGTACTAGAAGTCCTAGCTAGAGTGACTAGGTAAGGCAAAGAAATGAAAGGCATCCAAGTTAGGAAGGAAGAAGCAAAACTGCTGCTATTTGCAGATGATATTATTTCCTATTTAGAAAATCTCAGACTCAACCAAAAAACTGTTGGAGCTAATTAACAATTCCAGTAAAGTTTCAGGGTACAAAACCAACATACAGAATTCAGTTGCATTTCTACACACTAAGAATGAAACCTCTGAAAAAGAAATAAAACTATCCCATTCACCATAGCATCAAAAACAACAAAACACTTAGGAATAAATTTAACCAAAGGAAGTGAGAAATCTCTAAAATGAAAACTACTAGACTTTCCTGATAGAAACTGAAGAAGATAATACAAATAGATCCGTGTTCCTCGATCATTAGGAATTAATATAATTAAAATGTTCATACCCAAAGGCATCTATCTATTCAATGCAATCCTATAATACTGATGGCATTCTTCAAAAAAATAGAAAAAAAAATCCTAAAATTTGTATAGAACCACAAAAGACCCCCAAATAGCCAAAGCAATCCTGAGGAAAAAGAACAAAGCTGGAGGTATTACAATTACTGACTTCAAACTATACTACAAAGCTACAGTAATAAAGACAGTATGGTACTGGCACAAAAATTGACAGACCAATGGAACAGAATAGAGATCCTAGATTAAACCCCTGCTTCTACTGTCAACTACTATTTGACAAGGGAGCCAACAGCACCCAATGGAGGATAGTCTCTTCAATAAACGGTGTTAGGAAAACTGGATAAACACATACAAAGCAATATAACTAGACCCCTAACTGACACCGCTCACAAAAATTAATTTGAAGAGGACTTAAACTCAAAGACTTAAACATGAGACCAGATACTATAAAATTCCTAAAAGAAAACACAAAGAAGAAGGTCCTCAACATTGGTGTTGGCAATGATTTTTTAGATAAGACATTAGAAGTACAAACAACAAAAGTAAAAACAGGACTAGACTAAACTTAAAAGCTTTTGCACAGCAAAAGAAACAACAAAATGAAAAGGCAACATACAGAACATGAGAAAAATTTTGCAAACCATACATCTGATAAATATATAAGAACTCATACAACTCAAAAACAAAAAAAGCCGATTAAAAATGGGCAGAAGATCTGAATAGACATTTTTTAAATAAGACATATAGATGACTAACAGGTGCATGAAAAGATGTCTACATCATTAATCATCAGGCAAATGCAGATGAAAACAATGAGGTATCACCTCATACCTGTTAGAATAGTTATTACCAAAGACAAGAAATAACAAGTATTGGTGAGGATGTGGAGAAAATGGAACCCTTGGTGCACTGTTGGTGGGAATGTAAACTGATGCAGCCATTATGGAGAAGGCTATGGAGGCTCCTCTAAAAATTAAAAAATAGAACTACCTATGAGATTGATCCAGCAATTCCACCTCTGGGCATTTATTTGAAGGAAACAAAAACACTAACTCAAAAAGATACATGCACCCCCATATTCACTGCTGCATTATCTACAACAGCCAAGATATGGAAACAACCTACATGTCCGTTGATAGGTGAAGGGATAAAGATAGTGTGCTACATATATACAATGGAATATTCAGCCATGAGAAAGGAATACATCCTGCCATTTGATTTATAACAACATGGATGGACCTTGAGCACATTATGCATTATGCTAAGCAAGATAAGTCAGAAGGAGAAAGACAAATATTATATGATTATCACTTACATGTGGAATTTTAAAATGCCAAACTTTAAAAAACAGAGACTAAAGCTGTAGTTTCCAGGGAATGGGAGGTAGGGAACGGGACAGATGCTGTTTAAGGGCACAAATTTGTATTGAGTATTAAATAAGCCCTAGAGATATAATGCAAAGTAGAGTAAATACAGACAACAATATTGAATTGTAATCATCAAACTTGCTAAGAGACTATAACTTAACTATTTCAACTACTAAAAAGAAAGGGTAATTATGTAGTATGATAGAGGTGCTAATTACTACAACAGCAAACATATTATCATATATAAATGTATCAAATTAACAAGTTGCACACCTTAAATTTACATAATGTTATATTTCAAACATATTTCAATGAAAAATTAAAAAGAAAAAAAAGGTATTGTGGCTAAAAAGTTCTCCAATCTTGAAAGGGAAATGAACATCCAGATTCATGAAACTCAAAGGACCCCAAATAAGATTAATCTAAAGTAAAGTATATTGGAACACATTATCAAATTGTCAAAAGTCACAGAGAGAATTTCGAAAGCAGCAAGAGAAAAGTGACTCATCACATAGAAGGGAATTCCCATAAGATTATTAGATTTCTCAGCAGGAAACTTGCAGAGTAGGAGAGAGTAGGGGTGATACATTCAAAAGAAAAAACCAGCCAACCTAGAATACTATACCTGGTAGAACTATCTTTTACAAATGAAGATGAAATAAAGTCTTTTTCTAGATAAAGAAAAACCAGTGGAGTTTGTAACCACTAGACCTGCCTTATAAGAAATGCTTAATTAAGGGAGTTCATCAAAATGAAATGAAATTACATTAAACAGCAACACGAAATAATCTCACTAATGAAGGGAAATAAATAAATATACCCCATGTTTCAAACTGAAGAATTAATGTTAAAATGTCCCTATGATCCAAAGTGATCTATAGAGGCAATGCAATTCCTATCAAAATCCCAATGGCAATCTTTACAGAAATAGGAAAAAACTATCCTAAAATTCATATGAAACACAAAAGACCTTGGATAGCCAAAACAATCTTGAGAAAGAACAATGCTGGAGGCACTTCAAAATATATTATAAGGTTATAGTAACTTTCTGACTTCAAAATATATTATAAGGTTATAGTAACAAAAACAGTATGGTAAAGGCATGCAGACAGAGTTATAAACCAATGGAGTAATAAAGGAGCCCAGAAATATACCCACACATCTACAGTCAACTGGTCTTCAACAGGGTGCTAAGAACACAAAATGAGGAAAGGACAGTCTCTTCAATAAATGGTGCTGTGAGAACTGGACATCCACATGTAGAAGTTGAAATTGGACTCTTGTCTCACACTCTATACCAAAATCAACTCAAAACTGATTAACAACTTAAATGTAAGACCTGAAACCATAAAACTCCTCAAAGAAAACATGGGGGAAAAAGCTCCTTGACATCAGTCTTGGCAATGGTTGTTATATGACACCAAAAACATGGGCAACAAAGGCAAAAACAGACAAGTGAGACTGCATCAAAATAAAACCTTCTGAACAGCAAAGGAAATAATCAACAGAGTGAAAAAAGTAGGATGGGAGAAAATATTTGCAAATCATCATAATAACTATTGGGGGCAAATATCCAAAAAATACAAGGGAGTCATACAACTCAACAGCAAATAAGCAAAGAAACAGATAAAAAATCGGCAAAGGATTGAAGTTGACTTTTCTCAAAAGAAGCCATACAAATGGCCAATGGATATATGAAAATGTGCTCAACATCACTAATCATCAGAGGAATGTGAATCAAAACCACAATGAGGTATTACTTCACACCTGCAGAGGATGACTGCCAAAGAGACAAACGATAAGTGTTGGTAAGGATGTGGAGAAAAAGGAACCCTTGTACACTGTTGGTGGGAATGTAAATTGGTACTTCCATGACACAAAACTACAGAGTTTCCTCAAAACACTAAAAATGGAACTACCTTATGGGCCCATAATCCCGCTTCTGGGTGTAAGTCCAAAGGCAGTGCAATCAGGATCTCAAAGAGATATCTGCACTCCATGCTCACCGTAGCCTTAGTCAGAATAACCAGGATACGGAAACAATCTAAAATGTCTGTTGGAAGATGAATGATTAAAGATGTGGTATGTCTATACACAGTAGACTACTATTCAGACACAAACAGGAAGGAAATCCTGACATTTGTCCCAACATGGATAGAACTAGAGGACATTATGCCAAGTGAAATAGGCCAGACACAGAGAGACAAATACTGCGTGATCTCAGTGGAATTCAAAACAGTCAAACTCATAGAAACAGAGAGTAGGATATTGGTTTACAGAGGCTGGGAGATAGGGAACAGGGAGATGTTGGTCAAGGGGTACAAAGTTCAATCACCCAAGATGAACAAGCTATGAAGATCCAATATACAAATGTGACCATAGTTAACAATACTGTATTGTATACTTGAAATTTGCCAAGAGGGTAGATCTTAAGGGTTCTCACCCTCTCCCAGCCGCCCCCCCCCAAAAAAGGGCAGCTATGTCAGGTGACAAATATGTTAATTAGCTTGATTGTGGCAATTATTTTATAATGTATACGTATATAAAAAATCAAGTCTTATACCTTAGATATATAGTTTTATTTGTCATTGCACCCCAGTAGAGATAGAAAAAAATGCACAAAAGCCATGAACAGACATCTATTATCTACGGATATACAGATAGCATATGAACACATGAGAAAATATTTAACATCACTAGCCATTAAAGATACAAAATGAGATAGTACTATAGACCTACTGCAACCACTGATACAAAAAAGAGTGACAACACCAAGGACTAGGAAGGATAGAAAGTAACTGGATTTCTCACACACTGTTGGAAGAAATGCAAAATTACACAGCCACTCTGGAAAACAGTTTGGCAGTTTCTATTTTTTAAATTGAGGTATAGTTGATTTACAATGTTATATAAGTTTCAAGTGTACAATATAGGGATTCACAATTTTTAAAGGTTTTTACTCCACTTATAGTTATTACAACATATTGGCTATATTCCCTTTGCTGTACAATATATCCTTTTAGCTTTTTATTTTATACATCGTAGTTTGTAGCTCTTAATCCTCTACCCCTATCTTGCTCCTCCCCTTTTCCCTCTCCCCATTGGTAACCATTAGTTTGTTTTATCTGTGAGTCTGTTTCTTTTTTGTTATGTTTACTAGTTTGTCTTATTTTTTAGATTCCACATATAAGTGGTATCATACAGTATTTGTCTTTCTCTGTCTGATTTATTTCACTAAGCATAATACCCTCCAAGGCCATCCATGTTGCTGCAGATGGCAAAATTTCACTCTTTACAGCTGAGTAGTATTCCATTGTATCTATTCATCTGCTGATGGACACGTAGGTTGCTTCCATATCTTGGCTGTTGTAAATAATACTGCTGTGAACACTGGGGTACACATATCTTTTCAAATTAGTGTTTTCATTTTCTTTGGATAAATACACAGGAGTGGAACTGCTAGATAATATGGTGGTTCTATTTTTAGTTTTTTGAGGAACCTCCATACTGTTTTCCACAGTGGTTGCACCAACTTACATTTCCACCAACAGTGTACAAAGGGTCCCTTTTCTCCACATCCTCACCAATATTTGTTATTTGTGGTCTTTTTGATTATTAGATTTTGGCAGTTTCTTAAAGAACAAAACATACGCTTACCACACAACTCCAATTACACTCCTGGGCATTTATCCCAGAGAAATAATAATCTATGTTCACATAAAAATCTGAACATGAATGTCTGTAGCATCTTTATTTATAATAGCCCCAAATTATAAACAACCAAAATGTCCTTTAATAGGTGAATAGCTAAACAAACTATGATACGTTCACAGAGTGGAATGCCATGTAGTAAAAAAAGAAATAAACTATTGATACACACCACAACTTGGGTGGATCTCAACCTCAACACCTTAGATACTCTATGATTCCATTTATACAACATCCTGTAAATGGCAAAATTAAAAACAAAACCAAAAACAATCTGAAAACATTTTCTTCTTAAAAAGGCAAGCCAGAGATGGAGGAAAAAATGTTTGTAAAACATATTCTGATAAATCTGAACTCCTTCAACTCAATAATAAAACCAAAACAAAAAACCTAAACTAAACAAAAAAATGGACAAAAGATTTGATGAGGCACTTGATTAAAGGAGATTATGAATGGGTAAAAAGCACATGAAAAGAGGTTCAACACTGTTAGTTACCAGAGAAATGCAAATAAAAACCCAGTAAGATATAACTCGACATTAACTAAAATGGTTAAAAATAGTAAGTCTTACCAAACCAAACGCTGGTTAATAAAGAGCAATGAAAACTCTCAGACATTGTTTATAGGCATGAAAAACAGTAGACCCAACTTGGAAACACCTGGCAGCTGCTTTTAAAGTTACACTTAAACTTATCAAAGGACCCAGCAAGCCCACTCCTAGGTATTTACACAAGAAACGAAAACATGGTGACACAAAGACTTATATGTGAATGTTCGTAGTGGCTTTATTCATAATAGCCGCAAACTAGAAAAACATCCGTGTGTCTGTCAACCGAAAGGATAACAAACTGTGGTACATGCACACAAAGGAATACTGCTCAGGATAAAAAGAATAAACTAGTGATACACAGACAGACACACACACACACACACGAGTCTCAAAAGCAGTATGCTAAATGAAAGAAGCCAGACAGAAGACAGTATACACTTTATGATTCCATTTATATGAAGTTTGAGAAAATGAAAAACTATTGAAACAGAAAGCAGGTCAGTGATTACTAGGGGTCTGAGAAGTAGGGATGAGAAGAGGGGACTCATTGCAAAGGGGTACAAGGAATTTTGGGCGGATGATGAAAATATTCCAAATCAGGATTTTAATGATGGTAATCTACCGTGTAATTTTTTTAAAGTCATTAACTTATACACTAAAAAGTGCTGAATTTTATTTCCCATTTAATATATACCAACAAAAAATGATTAACACTTTAAAAAAGAAAAAACAGAACTGCATTCTCGAGGGAGTCACATGGGAAGGCCTGCTCACCCACTGAGACGAGGTGGCTGTAGTTCTCCAGCATCACGTCTCTGTACAGGGTCCTCTGAGCAGGGTCCATCTGCCGCCACTCCTCCTGGGTGAACTCCACGGTCACATCCCTAAATGACACTGATGCCTGGAATGGCATATTTCTAATCAATGTGAGGGTTTAGATTCAGACATGGAAAATAATTTTGAACACTAACTCTTACTATGTTTACTGTTAAAGCTTAAGAAAAGTGCTATAAAGGATGACTAACTATAAAAATTCTGAAGATAGAGGGTAAGACAGTATTAGATTAAAAAAAAAGCAGGGCGATATTGCTCACAATCTAATATAAACACAGAAGTGAGTAGGAAGAGCAGGGCACTGGTGAGAGCCCAGAAAGATGTCCAAGCTTAAACTGAACAAGACTGAAAAAAAGTGGGTAGTAGGAATAATGATAAACAGAGTCAATTTCCTATCTGAATACAAGCGACATAGTTTAAACGAGTGAGGAAAGGCTAGACACAAATGTCATTGGGATAACTAGATGGCCCTCTAGGAAAAGACAGATCTATATCTCACACCACAGAGCGGGAAAAACTTAAAATGTTTGAGATCTAAATGTAAAAAATAAAGTCGCATTCTAGAAGACTAAAGGGAACAATTTTGGCGGGTAGAAAATCCCTAATGATGACTGTTAATCCAGGAATCACAAAAGAAAAAACTGCTCAACATAAAAGTCAAATGCCTTTATGGCAAAAAAAAAAAAAAAAGAAAAGAAAAGAAAAAACGTCACAAGCAAGGCAAAAATACAAAAAACTTGGAAAACTGTGCAATTTATATTGCTAAAAAAGGGCTATAAAGACATACTGGATATAGTAATTAAAATCAGCACACCAATAGGAAATGAGTAAGGGATAAACAGATCAACAAGAAAGAAATATAGATCGATTACAAACAAAAAAAGATGTTCCACCTCACTCATGAGAAGAGGAAAACTTGTAAAACTAAATATATCATTTTTCAATCACACTGGTAAAAAACTCAAAAGTGTGATGGCACACTCTTATTTGTAAGGTTGTGGAAAAAACACACTCTCAAGACTGTTGGCTCTACTTTAAATTACATCCAGAATCTGATCACTTCAAAGGAACAAACACTGTCATGACCATCACTTCTTGCTAGGATTGCAGAAACAGCCTCCTGTATTGTTCCTGCTTTCACTCCTACCCCATTAGAGTCTCTCTTCAAAACGTAGAAGAGTTATTCTTTTAAACTGTAAGTCAAAACTATACTTTTGACTCCAAAGAATAAAAATAAAAACTCTCAAAACCCCCCATAGAAATAATGTGTTTATGAATTAGAAGACTCATTGTGATCAAGATGTTAATTCTCCCCAAATTGATCTATATTACAGAGTCAGTGCAATCAAAATCAAAATTTCAGCTGGCTTTCCTGACATACATAAGCTGATTGTTAAAACTTTCTATAGAGAATCAAAGGACCTAGAATATCCAAAACACTTAAAAAAAAAAAAAAAAGAACCAAGTTGGGAGACACATATTATCTGATTTCCAGAGTTACTGTAAAGAGGTGCTTATCAAGAAAACGTGGTTTTAGAAAAAGGATTAAGACCATCAAAAGTGAACAGAGTCCAGAAACAGACCCGTACATAGGTTACTAGTTAATTTCCGTCCGAGGTGCCAAAGCCATTCAGTGGAGAACGCACATTCTTGTCAGCAAACGGTGCTGACAGTGGGGTATGCAGAGGCAGAGCGCACACACATGGCAAGTATATGCTCCTCTATGCCCAATGTTTAGGTTCCACCGCCAGCACAAAATACTAAGACCCTCAGACACAGAAATTCTCAGTTTGAGACTGGGCCAACCTTTGTCCTTCTCTGACTGGCAGCCTCTATACTAAAATGAAATTTTAAAGCTGATCAAAAAAGGAAAATATTGATATAACAGATAAAGACTTTGAAATCCTAAGAGAATATCATCAACAAGTTCATAAAAACACATTTAAAACATAAATAAAAATGAACAATTTCCTATGAAAATGTAATAACAAAACTTATACTCAGAAAAAAAAAATTCAGCACAGACTTATGACCAATAAATTAAATAATCAAAGTCTTTATGCAAAAAGTCTTCAAAGGCCTAAATTTAAAAATGAGTTTCACAAAATCTATATGTAACACAATTTTCTCATCTAAATTATTATTAAAGAAAAGGAGCAGGAAGATGCTCCATTTCCATTTATGAGATTATGACCATGATACCATAATCGGACAGAGAAACAAGAAAATATAGTCGAATCCAACTTGTGGATACAGAAATAAAAATCATAAATACAGTATTAGCAAAAAGTCTTACAAAGGTATGTAAGAGCAACTTACCACACTTACCAGCAATTAGGGTCTACACAGGCATTTAAGTTAACATTAGAAAATCCATTTTACTGTTTACAGTATTTATAGATTAAAGGAAATAAGCTATAACTTTATTCCAACAGATATACAAGATGCAAACAATATAATTCAATGCATATTCATGACCAAGCGTGAAAACCGAGCAAACTGGTACCTGGAGGGAACATACTTTCCCTGACAAAGGTTACCTACCAAAAGCTGACGGCAAACTAACAGTTAACAGTAAAGCCGGGTGTATTTCCCCTCAAGATTGACTTCATCTATTTCTCTTTTTCCATTTAATGCATAGATCCTGCTGAACCTTATAAATCCTTTACAGTATAAAGTAGGGGATGATTAAAGGGCTCACCTGAAGTATGTTCATTTTCTGCTCTTGGGAGAGTAGAGACCTGTGGTTCAGCTGAGGGGACAGAAAGACAGGTGTCATGAGATTTGGGCCTGCCTTACAGCTCCTAGATTCAACTCCCCAGATTTCAGCACCCCAGTTGGGGATCATTTTCCCTATAGGCATAGGGTCCTCTGGGCCTGGAAAAGGCACCAGAGGGATAACGTACAGGCGACGCCACCTGTCTTTGTGTGACTCTGAGATGACCGTGAAGCTTAAATCTGCAGTTTCTTACTGAGTGAATGTACACGTTTCTTGATTGTTTTAAAAGATAATGTGTGTGTCCCTCTGATTAACACAAAGGAAAACAACAGGAGATTGGTTGAATTAAATATACCAAAGGATAAAACACTGTTCTTTCATTAAAATTAACCTAGCAGAAAAATACCCATATGCATCATTTATCTACTTTTCTCAGTAACATCACTTACCCCCTGGTATAAACAATCCACAGAAAGCCTAGTAAATGAGATGGGATGCTTTAAGGCAGGGAATTTTAATTGTTTGTTTCAGCTGTGATGTATTTGTTGAAAGGCCCTCTTAATAAAATGCTTTTGGTGACTTACCTGTGAGAGAGTGAAGTGCACTGTTTCCCTCCTGATTTTGTCACAAACAAACTGGGTTTCCCTGGACAAGTCACTGAACCTTTCAGGCCCAATATCTTTAAAGATTTTCAAAAGAGTTAGAAGTAGATGCCCTTGGAAAACCTTTCATGTATCATCATTCTGGGATCCTGTGAGGTCAGGATGTCACTACTGTCACATGTGGCAGTGGCATCTGTAATGAGTGGGGGCCATTTAAGGGGTGTCGAGACAGCATTTCCTCCCTCTGCCCGGTTATCCCTTATCCCTAGGCCTCACCCTCACAAGCTTTCCAACAAAGTGGCCTATTCTGAGCAGTGCGCTCACCTTGCTCTTCTCAAGGCTGGCCCGAACCCCCGACTGTCATACAGGCTGGTGACTTCTGGAGGTGGCACCATCACCAAGACTGGCTCATTCTGGGCAAGGCGATTAAGAAATGCTTCTGATCGTTCAAATCTAGGATCTGCTCCTTTCTGGGCTCTTCTGTCTCTGCTCTGAAGCTCTGGAGAGAGATATAGGGTCATAGGATTGCTCTCTTCCAGGTAAGACTCCAGTTCACAGACTCCCTGCTTCCTACCTCTCAAGGGTCGCTTTATTTCAAGGCAATTGGGGCATGGATCCGAGAAACAAATTCATTTTAGCAGCGAAAGGCTGACTCTTGATATTCATTATAAATCAGACAAAGACAGACAGCCTGACAGTGCAGAAGGGACCAGGGACCTCTGTCTGACCCAAGGGACCTGAAGAGACAATGGAAATCCCAGAGCACACTTGACACATGGGAGGGTTGTGTACACATTCACTCTCCCTTGTATTTCTAGGAACTGGGGACAGGCCACTTTGCCAAGTGCTGTGAAGGCTACAATGACGGTTTTAGGCAGGTGTGATATTTAGACAAAGCCTGAGATTGGAAGTAAAGCATACCTGCCCTTGAATCCAAACTCACTCACCGCCAGCTAGTGAACCAAGCACATCGTTCCACCAACCTGAGCCTCGGTTTTTGTTAAAGTGATTATGAGGTTACATTAAGTCACCCAATGAGAAGAATAAAGTGCCTTCCAACTAGAATAGCAGTTGTCACTTACTCAGTGCTTAGGATCAGGCACTTGTCTGTACAAGTCCATTACTGTACAAGTAATGACTTAGATCTACGTTTCAAAACAACGCCACGCAACAGTCATTATTAATATCATTTTCAAATGAGAAACCAGACTCTTACCCAGATTCTTTTTGTCGCCCCTGCTTAAAGGTGACAGAGCTGGAATTTACCCGGGCCCTTCTGACTCCAGAGCTCGGGCCCTCACCGCAGATCCATGGCCACCGTCAGCGCTATAAATGCACTCCCCGCCCCTCCCGCTGCCGACCCGGGCTTTTTCCCCCGTCGGGCTGCAGGCGGGGCCGGGCATAAGGTCCCTACACACCGAGAACCGCACCGAGCACCTGCTCCTAACTAGACAGCCTGACCTGCACCCGGGGGCCCGAGGGCCGGGGTCCCCCCACCTGGCCTTCCCCAGAATGAGGGCCCGCCCGGGCGCTTACACCGGCATTGGTGGGAGGGAGTCCCAAAGACTTTCCGCTCCCATCTCTAGGCACAAATGCAACCTTCCCAGCTGGCTCCCCACACTCTCACCCCGGGTGCGCTCCCTTTATTTTCCGAGTAGACCCCTAGGTTGCCAAACCACTTCCCTTGAGTCCACAGGGGGACGAGTGAGGAGGCGGGGCTACGGCTGCACACGCGCAGAAGCAGCCCAGATGCCCCTTCCCAGGGTGCCGCGCGGTGAAACAAAAGGACTCGGGACTACAATTCCCACAGACCTCCGCGTCCTCTGTTAAGGTCATGCGTTGTTAAAAGTCTGCCCAGGCTTTCTCAGAGCCCGGCGAAAATAGGTTAAACTTGAACGTAACTGCCCAATGCAAAGGGTGGTTGGTCCTCTCTTCGCTCTACATTGAAATAGCTGCCTTTTCATAAGTCATTTGGAGACAAATGGGGAAACTTGAATATGAATTTGATATTGAAAATATTAAAATTACCATTACTTAGGTGAAGTGTGGAAAAATTTTGGAGTTATATAAAAAAATTGATTTTTTGGGAAAAAAAGAATGATTGAGGTATTTAGGATTAAAATTACATAGTTATAAAACTATAATTTTATAGTTTTTCAACCTGGGACCTCTACCCTGTTTCTGTACAGCCAACAATTCCATTAAACACTGAGCCCCGAATTGGCGCCCTGGAGCCCAGTGTGGGGATTCCACTGGGGGTGAAGAAAGGTACTGCAGGTGTGGATGCATATAGGGAAGCTGTTGGTATTTTTACAACAACATTGTTTCCTGCTGAATACTATTAATGTTTTAACAAGTTTTTGTTAATTAAATTACATTAATCTTGGATTTCTGTGCACGCTTTTGCTGACATTTATAATTCTTTGTGATTCTTTAAGGAATTACACATACAAGCACAAAAGTGCTGGTCAAACTATATTAAATCAATACTATATTAAATCTATCATAATGGAGTTTACCATAAAGATCACTAGTGGAGAGAAAGTGGTTGCTATGTATGTTCATTGAATAAATATTTACTGAAAACTTGCTGTGCAACAGAGATCATTCTACATGCATCAACATCAAATAAAAGATATTAAGTTCCCTATCCCCAAGGAGTTTATGATCAGGATTGTCAGGGTCACCTCAAGAAACGGGCGTCAATTGTCAAGAAATAAAAGGACACCTGAGGAAAGTCTAAAAAGCAGGGCTCTGAAAACATGGGTAACCATTATCACCACCAGGCTTATACTGAGGGTAAGTAATATGACTGGAACTTGGCAGAAAAGGCCACACTTATGAGAGAAGAGAAACATTTAATGGCCATTACATGGCTCAGCACAGACAGCCAAAGGAATAAATACTCAAACTTCATTTGTTCTCTTCCCTCTAATGTCCTATTCTCTCTTAAGCATTTGTAAACCTCATTCAATACCTATTCCTAGAATTTCATCCACATTTGTCTCCTCCAGACATCTTATTCCAGTCTTATTCTTGTCTGGCCCCTTCCACCCCTCAACTCGTTGAGCTACTGGACATGAATCAGTATAAATCTAAACTCAGGAAGGCTCTGTTCTCCACGAAGTGAGCTACTAAATATACCTCTTTAAACTCGTCCCCCCAGGGAAGATTCCTTTTCACAACACATTTCAGAACCACTAAGTGAAACTGTAGTTGCAGCAGCCATAACTTCCAATGATGCTATGTATATTGAAGATTCAGTTTGAAGGCGATTCAACTAGTATATGGTCACAGGTCTCCCTTGGGGACTTTGGGGGAAGGATTAATTATAGAAATTTGTGACTGAGTTATGAGAAATTTTGTCAAGGGGACCCAGCCTTCCCTTCATTTGTAGCCTCCTGTCCATAAAAGTAGGATATATCAAGGACTGAGAGAGAGGATCTGAATTCCTCGTGTGATGACTTGTGTTTTTTGCCCATGGGACCCAGAATTTCATATATAATAGATATATGTAACTCAAGAGGTATCTTAGTATGGTGCCCATCTATTCTATTTCACAGACTTCATGATTGAAGAGCCGCCACTACAGATCCCTTCAGGTCACCACAAATGATGGCTGTACATTACAAAAACAAGCAAACAAAAACCCCCCCAAATTATTGATTTGATAACTGTCTTCTTTTTTAATGTTTATAGTTACAACTAGAAATTTTCCTCAGTACGGCTTCCACCATACGTTTTGATAATGTTATGTTTTCACTTTCATTTCTCTCAAGGTATTTTCTCATTTCCCTTGTGACTTCTTTGACACACTGGTTCTTTTAAAGTGTGTTGTTTAACTTATATATATTAGTGAATTTTGCAGTTTTCTTCCTGTTTTCGTTTTCTAGCTTTATTACCAATCAGCAGATATTTTGAATGATTTCGGTCTTTTAAAATTTACTGTGACTTTTTTTGTGGTCTAACATATGGTCTTTCCTGGAGGATGTTCATATGCATCTGAGAAAAATGTGTACTCTGCCATTGTTTGGTGAATTCTGTGTATATCTATTTAATCTAATCGGTTTGTAGTTTGTTCAAATGACCTATATCCTTATTAATCTTCTGACTTATTGATAGTGGGGTATTGAAGTCTCCAACTACTATTGTAGGATTATTTGTTTCTCCTTTCAATTCTGCCAATTTTTTGGTCATATTTTAAAGTCTGATGTTTAGCATGTATGTTTGTAATTGTTATTTTTTTGGTGAATTGACCCTTTTATCAACAATATAATGTCCTTCTTTGTTTCTTGTAACAGTTTCTGGCCTAAAGTCTATTTTATCTGATATTAGTATAGCCACTCCAATTCTCTTTTGGTTACTATTTTCATGGAATATCTTTTTCTATCCCTTCACTTTCAAAAAAATGTGTCTCTAGATCTAAAATAAGTCTTTTGTAAACAGCATACAGTTGAATCATTTTAAAATTCATTCTGCTAATCACCCTTTGATTAGAGAATTTAATCCATTTACATTGAAAGTAATTACTGATAAGCAAGGACTTACCTCCGCTATCTTGCTGTGTTTTTTGTGTGTCATAGCTTTTTTGTTCCTCATTTTTCCCCAACACTTCCTTCATTTGTGTTTACTTTTGTAGTGACACATTTTGATTCCATTTGCATTTTATTTTATGTGCATTTATTTTATAGATATTTTTATTGTGGTTACCATGGGTATTACATATAATATCCTAAAGTTGGAACATTCTAATTTGAATTGATAACAACTCAACTTCAATCACATACAAAAATATTACTTTCAAACAGCTCCACCTCTCTCCTTTATGCTACTGGTGTTACATCTTTATAGATTGCATGTAGAAACACTCATAATTTTTTTATGCGTCTGTCTTTCAAAACTTGTTGGGAAAAAAGGTTACAAACTAAAATTACAATAACAATGGCTTGTATATTTGCCCACATACTCACTTTTACTGTAGATCTTATTTCTTCATGGCTTCCAGCTACTAACTGGCATTCTTTCATTTCCATCTGAAGGAGTTCCTTTAGCATTTCTTGTAGGGCATGTGTGGTAGTAATGAACTCCCTCAGTTTTTGTTTATCTGTGAATGTCTTAATTTCTCCCTTGTTATTGAATGAGCATTTTGCTGGGTATAAAATTCTAGGTTGACCATTTTTTCTTTTAGCAATTTATATAATCCCAATGCCTTCTTGCCTCCAAGATTTCTGAATAGAAATCACCTGATAATTTCACTAAGGATTACTTATACATAGTTATAGTGTAAGTGCCAGACATTAAGCTTTGATTGCTGAGGCATCTATTTCAAAGATATCCATCTCAAATAAATATATTGCCACCTATATGACACAGCCACTAGCCAAACAACTAGACAAGGAGTCAGGCCTCCTTCATTCATGAAGTTCCCCTTTTAGAAACCTCTAGGTAACCTAGATAACTGATGACTTGAGTGACTCTTTTCCCCTCTTTTTGTGCCCAAATTCCCACTCTTATGTTTTAAATTCACCAATAAAAAGTGAACCTATGAAACTCTAGGCAACTCACCTTTGATCCCAATAAATTCAAAACCTCAGGTCCATTCTCTTGATCTGTGACCATGTTGGGTGGCTTTCAGGTGGGCTGTGTACCCTCCAGGACCTATGGGTGCTAAAGGTTGTTTTTTCCAAGTTCACCAATAGCTGTTGCGGAGGTGTGTCTTGAAATCATAATAAAACCCAAAAGAACTAGTCCCATGTCAACACTGGCTCTGGTCAGGGAAATGTCTGTGGGAGTTGCCACAATTAGTACAGGCCCAGGTGAGTGCCTCAGGGTTTCCTAGTTGATAACATCACTATTGATAGGCTAAGACTGACACGAAATAGTAGTGAACTGTTGCCCTTCTGCTGCTTTGAAGCTTCTCTTTTCCTTGTGATAGTTTCATTATAATGTGTCTCAGGGTGAGTTTCTTTGAGTTTATCCAACATGAAGTTTGTTCACCTTCTTGAATTTGTAGATTCATATATTTCAACAGATTTTGGAAAATTTAAGCCATTATTTTCTTAAAATAATCTTTCTGTACATTTGTCTCTCCTCTGGGCCTACCAGATCGTGCATGATTTTTCCTTTGATGGTGTCCCACAAGTCCCTTAGGCTCTATTCACTTTGCTTCTTTTTTTTTTTTTTTTTTCTTCTCTGCTCCTCAGAGTTGATGATTTCAATCATCCTATCTTCAGAGTCATGTATTCTTTCTTATGCCTGCTCAAAGTTGCTGTTGAATCTCTCTAGCGAATTTTTCATTTCAGTTATAGTACTTTACACCTCCATAATTTGTTTGGTTTCTTTTTAAAATTTCATTTTTGATTCTCCTTTGTTATTATGTAACTTTCCTGATTTCCTTAAGTTGTTTTTGTCCATGCTTTCCTTTAGATCTTTGAGAATATTTAAGATTGCTGCTTTAAAGACACTGTCCCTGGGCTTCCTCAAGGATGGTTTCTAACAATTTATTTAGTTCCTTTGAAGGGGGCCATGCTTCCCTGTTTCTCTGTGTTACTGTAATTTCTTCTTGTTGAAAACTGTTCATTTGACATAACACAGTAACTCTAGATTTCAAATTCTCCCCATTCATTAGGGCTTGATGTTTATTTTTTAATTGTTGAGGACTGTAGTACTCCATTTGTTTTGACACTGTTCCAACTATTTTTGCAAAAACTGTTCTTTGCTATATGTGGTCAC
This sequence comes from Camelus dromedarius, assembly GCF_036321535.1. Taxonomy (NCBI): domain Eukaryota; kingdom Metazoa; phylum Chordata; class Mammalia; order Artiodactyla; family Camelidae; genus Camelus; species Camelus dromedarius. Next base: position 1,826,817 of record NC_087445.1, on the reverse strand, counting down.
TGAAATCTAGTTCCCTTAGCTCATGTTTAGCTAATGTTTTAACACAGATCTTCTTGAATGCCAGGAGCCCTCCTAGCCAAATTTGCAAATTGGCTTTGTGCTGAAGCTGTCCTTAAATATTATTTAAGCTTGCTTTGAATCTAGAGATCAACACAAATTAAAGCTTAAAGTTTTAGATCATTCTGAGCATGCATCTTGCCCAGCATGCAAGTGGCTAAATTCCCTAGTATACATGGCTGGTTTTGAATGTCCTAATTTCTCAAATAGTCTCACCCCAGTGTCTCCTCCAGACCTTAAATGGCCCATTTATATGTTTCCACCTGTAATCTCTTGCCCCAGTCATCTGTGGGTCTTATAACAATTAATAGCAGTGCCCACCAATTCTCTACCTGAGTTCCCAGTTATATGAAACATACAAGTGTTTGTATGTATGTATGTATGTTTGTTTGTATGTATGTATGTTTCATATCCCCCAGGTTACAAAAGGTGTACACAATAACTTGAAAATAGGGTCTGCTCTGCTCCCTGGCTCAAGGGAGGGAACTGGGAACCAGGCTGCTGTTGCTTCATCACCAAAACTACCATCATGCCCCGGAGGACCTGGGGGAAGGGAGTGAGTAAAAATGCCACAAAACTGTTCTATTAGTTTTAAGGCTTTTCTTCATCAGATGTTGGCTTGATTGCTATAAAACTTTTTTTCCCCACATCTATGACAAAGTTGATTCAGAAATTTTCTGCATGTATTTCCCCCCCAACATTTCTATGGGGAAACAAGAGTTTGGAGCTTCCTATTCCACAATTTTGCTCATTTATTTGAACAAATAGACTTTTTAAAGTTTTTTAATTATCAAATTTTAGTTTTGTTCATAATATTTGCAATTTCTAGTTTTACTGAATTATGATATTTCTTCTCTGTGGAATTTACTGAGTTATTTGTGTGTGTGTTCTAATGCACTTTTTAAAAATTGGAGTATAGTCATTTTACCATGTTATGTTAATTTCTGGTGTACAGCATAGTGATTCATATATATATATATATGTATATATTCCTTTTCATATTCTTTTTCATTGTAGGCCATTACAAGACATTGAATACAGTTCCCTGTGCTACACAGAAGGATCTTGTTGCTTACCTATTCTATATATAGTAGTTAGTGTCTAAAATCTCAAACTCCCAATTTATCCCTCCCTACCCCTTTGCCCCTGGTAACCATAAATTTGCTTTTCTATGTCTGTGAGTCTGTCTCTGTTTTGTAAATAAGTTCTTTGTGTCCTTTTCTTTTTTCTTTCTATATTTCTTTTCTTTTTCTTTCTTTCCTGTTTTTTAGATTCCACTTGTAAGTGATATCATATGGTATTTTTCTTTCTCTTTCTGGCTTACTTCACTTAGTATGATGAACTCCAGGTCCATCTTGCTGCAAATGGCATTATTTCATTCTTTTATATGGCTGAGTAATAGTCCACTGTGTGTGTGTGTGTGTGTGTGTGTGTGTGTGTGTGTACACATACACACACATATATATATATATATATATATAGTTGCTTCCCTGTCTTGGCTATTGTGAATAGTGCTGCTATGAACATTGGGGTGCATGTGTTTTTTCAAGTTAGAGTTTCCTCTAGATATATGTTCAAGAGTGGGTTTGCTGGATCATAGGGTAAGTCTATGTCCAGTTTTTAAAGAAATCTCCATACTGAAAAATTATTTTTAGGTATAATTCTTTGGTACAATCTGATAGCATTTCATTGATAGGTTACTTAACTCCTTCAAGTTAGGTGAGTGGCAGATATATTCGTTTTACTTCCTGTTCAGTTATGCTACAAAAAAAAGTCTTTTTAGTAATAGTTCTGTATTCACTACTCCGTTAATTTTTCTTCTAATAATTAGGAAGATTGTGTTTTTTCTCTAGTAGGTACTTTTATAATTATACGCTTATGCATTTTGTTAATCTTCTACATAGACAGTATGTAATAATTCCGTATTACAGAACCAATGATGAAACTAATGTTTTTTGTCTCTCCCTAATCATCCTTTAATGCCCAATTTTAGTGTTTTCCTCTAATATTTCTTTGCTTTTATCATTTTTATCATTAAATACAAATCTTATAACTTGATTTGTCAGTTGTAAATCATATCCTTGAGCTCCCCCCTTTTAAAGATCAGAAAATTATTATGCTCATACAGCATTAGTTATGTTACATCTTCATCTTCCATACTGTACTGAATTTATTCTTTGTAAACTACCAAAGATAAAGACCTCTAAAAAATTCCCACCTATAACTGATCAGTCTGGATTTACTTTTCCTTGGATACCTTCTCCTAGTACTCAATAACCCACCTGAGTAGCTCTTATTTAGAAATTCTTCCTCTAATAACCACAGATCTTCTTCCTCCAATTTGAAGGTCACATCTGCTTTTCTTTTCTTCTTTTTTTTAAAAAAAGTTTACTTATTGATTTTTTTGGTGGGGGAGGTAATTAGGTTTATTTAGTATTCATTTATTCTTGGAGGAGGTAGTGGGGATTGAACCCAGGACCTCAAGCATGCTAAACATGCACTCTACCACTTGAGCTGTACTGTCCCCACCCACATCTGCTTTTCTGAAGCAATACTCTGTAAGTGGAAAATAATTTAGGATTTGGATCAACTGCATGGGCTTCAATACTTCTGAATATAAAGGAAGGAGCTTCACATTGAAGGTGCTCATTTGACTTTCTGAGGAGGGGACAAAAGGAATTAATCTTCTCAAATCGCTGAATGTTAGGACTAAATCATTAAATTCTAATGATAGTTCATGTATGTGGGGTTTTATAAAAGGGACTGCATGAAGACTATCACTTTACCTTCTCATGTCAAACAAATAGAAGGCCATACAAAATCGGACAATAGGGAGTGCAGGACAGGAATTCTTAAGAAAAAGGAAACAGATTAGGTGAGTCCCATTATTGCCACAGTCTGGAAAATTTCTAGGCCACAACACAGCAAGGGAAACCAAAGGGAGCCTGACAGGCTCAGTAAGTTGAAGAGGCAAGAGTTAGAAGTTTAGAAATGCCCAGGCAACTAGAATTTGGATGACAAAATCCTGGAGGGGAAGCACTGCAGTAAGGGAGAGCTGTGGAAATCTGCAGAAAGATCTCCCTGAGTCTTTGGCTGAGAACAGACTTGTGCACGCATGTAAGGTACCTGAGATTGGGGAAAGAATTACTGGAAGGAGTAGGATGGAAAATCACCAAAGCACATACAGAGATGGGAGGTTCGTTATCCCACCAGCCAGAGTAGAAAGATCTCTTTAATTCACAGAGGACTCAAGAGAAAAACCTGAAGGCTCCTACCTTGGTACAGGAGCAAAGTTAGCCCCAGACTATAAAGTGCTCTGAGTCCAACAGAACAAAGCTTTAGATCTTGAAAAGATCAAACTAATTCCAAAAAATTTTATTCCAGAAAAGCCTCCAAATAGTTAAAAATACCCCCAAAATACAGCACCCAACAATGTAAAATCCACAACTGGCATCCAACAAAAAGTTATGAAGTAGGAAAAGAGACACATATGACCCTTAACCGGAAGAATCAATAGAAACAAGAGGATCCCACACATGATAAAAGAAGCAATTAAGAACACGAGAACAAACAGGATCGTATTCTCAAGGGAGTCACGTGGGCAGGTCTGCTCACCCACCGAGACGAGGTGGCTGTAGTTCTCCAGCATCACGTCTCTGTACAGGGTCCTCTGAGCAGGGTCCATCTGCCGCCACTCCTCCTGGGTGAACTCCACGGTCACATCCCTGAATGACACTGATGCCTGGAATGGCACATTTCTGATCAATCTGAAGGGTTTAGAAACAGGTAACATGGAAACTACCTTGGAAAACTCTTACAATAAGTTTACTGTTGAGAGTTTAAAACAAAATATTATAAAATAATAAAATAATAAATGATTACAGCCCTAATTTTGTCTTATACTTTGGGGGTGTCACACAATTAGTACAAATATCATTTTCATGCCCTAATTCACTTGTATTATTTCTAGAATATGTACATATAGTTTCAGTTAATATACTACTGACAAAGCTTAGTGCCTTTTTAAAAATAAAGTCATTATAAATAGGCTTCCTGTAATCATTTCCTATACACCAATGGCTTGTACACCTGAGCACTTTCTAGGGAGCACACTCTCGCTCAAGAGTCCTCCGCTGGGGTAACTGGGAATCAATGAAGAGCTACATGTAAGCCCTAGAAGGAATGCTCAGAACCAGACTTGTTTTTCAGCAGCGCCTGTTTATACTCAATTGATTTCCAGCAGAGGTACCAAGGCAATCCAGTGAAGAAGGGATGTATTTCTCTACAAATGGTGTTATAACTTTCAGACATATATAAGGGGAAAAAAGGTGAAATGCTTGTGACCGTAATAGGCAAGTATTCCTTAGATAGCAGAAAAAAAAAAAAGCATAGATCATTGTTATGGACTGAATTGTGTCCCCCTAAATTCTTATGTTGAAGACCTAACCAGCAATATGACTGTATTTGAAGATACGGTCTTTAAGGAGGTAACTAAGGTTAAATGAAGTTTAAAAATGTGGAGCCCTAATTTGATCGGACCAGTGTCCTTATAAGAAGAGGAAGAGACACCAGAGAGCTCTCTCTTGCTGTGTGTGCACAGATAAAAAGCCATGTGAGAACACAGTGATAAGGTGGCCCTCTGTGAGCCTGGAAGAGAGGGCTCATCAGGAACCAACAGTGATGACATCTTGATCTCAGACTTCCAATCACCAGAGTTATAAAATAAAACATTTCTGTTGTTTAAGTCACCCCATCTGTGCTGTTCTGTTATAGCAGCCTGAGTATACTAATACATTCATAAAAGAACAATAAACTGAAAAAAATCATAACAAATGGATACATTAAAAAAAACCTCTGCTCTTTGAAAAATATTAAGAAAATGAAAAAGATTAGCTGAGAGAAAATATCTACAAATCATGTATCTGAGGAAAGATTTTTATAGAACATCTATGTCTCCAAATTGGTAAGAAACAATTTTTTTTTAAGTGGGAAAAAGCATGTTTTAAATGGGCACTTTACTGAAGAGGAATGGATGACAAACAAAAACATGCTTGTTATTAGACATTAGAAAAAGTCAAATTAAAACTGGGATGTAATACCAGTACAAACCTAAAACAATGGCTCAAATAAAAAAACCTGATATTGTTAAATGCTGGTGAAGATGCAGAGTAACTAGGACCCTCCCTCACACATTGCTGATAGGAATGCAAAATGGGACAGCCACTTTGAAAAAACACTGACAGTTTGACATTAGACATACAATTATTATGAGAGCCAGCAAGCCCACTCACTCCTTCATATTAACCCAAGAGACTGAAGATATATTCACACAAAGAAATCTGTATATGAGTGTTTATGGCCAGAAATAACCCAAATATACATCACCTAGTGAATGGATAAATAAACTGTGGAACAGATGACTAGTCCTTAATAAAAAAGAACAAACTACTGAAACATGGATCTGAGATAGAGTGAATGGCACTGTCTTTGACTCCTGGATCTGTCACAAATAATTGGGCAAATTCACAGACACTCTCGGGTCTAATTTCTTCAAAGTTTTAAATGAGTCAGAGACAGATGACCATGGAAACCCTTCAGGAACCATCACTGTGGGACTCTATGAAGTCAGGATAACATCACTTGTGCCACATGTATGGCACAGCATCTGTAAAGAACAAGGTCACTTAGGGAGAACGCAGGCAGAATTTCCTCCCTGAGCTTGGTTATCCCTTATCCCCAGATCTCACCCACACAAGCTCTCCAACAAAGTCGCCTTTCCTGAGTAGCCTACCTCTGGGCCACCCCAGCTCATCTTGCTCTTTTTAAGGCTGGCCCAAACTCCCAACTGTCACATCAACATCACGTGGTGGCTTCTGAATGTGGTGGCATAACCAAGTCTGGTTTATTCTTGGCAGAAGGATCGAGAACTGCTTCTTGATTCTGTGCAGCCCTGCTCCTGTCTGGGCTCTTCTGCCTCTCCTCTGTAGCTCTGGAGAGAGGTCTAAGGTCAGGGGTGCCCTCTTCTAGGTAAGATGCCTGATACTAGAGTTTCCCTGCTTCCTACTTTATAAGAGCTGCTTTGCTCTAAAACAAATTTCCCAAGAGCTGGGGTCTGGTTCTAGGCAACTAATTTTATGGCCACAGAACGGACCCCCTTGGAATTCACTATAATCTTAGACTGGAAACACAGCCTGCAGTGCATGAGGGGCTACGAGGCTCTGTCTGACTCAAGGGATCGAAGGACACACAGAAATCCTGAAATACATTTGACACATGGTAGGATTCTATCTACATTCACTCCTATTATATCCCTGGAGATTTGGGGACAGGTCTCTCTGTTAAGTGCTGTGAAGGCTGCAATGCTGATTTTTTACCAGGTCTGATATTTATACAATGCCTGAGATTGGATGTAAAGCACCCCTGCCCTTGTATCCAGCCTCCCTTACTGCTAGCTCGTGACCTGAGCCATCACTCCACTAACCTGAGTCTCAGTTGTTACAATGTAGATGGTTTTACTGACCGCAGAGAATGGTTATGAGGCTTATACATAAGCCATCCAATGAAAACAAAGAAGTGTCCTCTAAATATAATAGCAGTTGTCAGCTGTCCCGTACTCAGGGCTTAGTACCATGCAGTAGCCTGTATGACTTACAGGTGATGATTTGAGTTTAAAAACGACACCACGAAGCAGTCATTATCAGTATCCTCATTGACAGATGACAAACCTGCCTGTTACCCAGGTTCCTTCCGTCGCCCCTGCTTACAGTTGACACAGCAAGAATTTACCCGGCTCTTCCTGTCTCCACTGCAGACCCAACGCCTGCGCTTTCTGCCAAGCTCGCCGTACGCATTATGAACAAAAGAAGCACCCTTCTCCTCCCCACCCCTACCCCTTGGCCGGCGGCAGGGGATTTTCTCCGGTCGGGGTGCAGGTGGCGCCGGGCAAAGGATCCCCGCACACTCTGGCACACTCCGCACACGCTCCTTCCCCCTGAGTCCGACAAGGGGTATGAGCCTGGGGGTCTCCGGGACTTCCTACTCCCGCCCTCGGAGTCACAAGCCCACTCCTCTCAGGAAGTTCCCGGGCCATGCCGGGTCCCTGACCCCCACAACCCATCCTACATGCATACAGTCAAGAACCCAGCATCAACTGCAGGCCAGGGTCGAGAGCGCGGAAACGGGAAGGCGGGGCTGAGCCTGCACGTGCGCAACAGTAGCCCAGACACTTCCCAGGGGACTCCTCGGTGAGCCAACCGGATTCAAGACTACATTTCCCATAAACCCCTGTGCCTGAACGTTACTTTGCAGCTTTTCCTCTTCATTAGCCAGTTGAAAAAGATGTGCTGCATGGTACCTTTTCCTCAGGGTCTCTCAGAGCCCCCAGGTGTCCCGGGTAAACTTAACCGCCAAATGCTACATTGCGTGGTCCTCCATCAGATGGGGAAAACATGTTTCCAAAGAGGTTGGGAACAATTTAGGAAATTTGAATGTGGACTGCCAATTAGGAATTGAACATACCAATAGTATCGATGTATATTAGTTACTCAGTTGTTACGTGGAATTATATTGGAATAGGTCTTGATTTTTTGAAGGCATGCATAGTGATTTGTTTAGCACCGAAGTAATCTTTATTAGTTCTCTTTACAAAATTTCAGCAAATACTTGTTAAAGCAAATATGACAAAGGGTTAGGTTTCTTAAATCGAAGGCATGGCTATTTATGGATGTTCATTTTCTACTTCTCTGTCGCCTAGGAAAAATTAATCAATAGGTGATCTAGAGGAGAGATTTTATTCAAGTCATCCTGCGGATTATAGACAGTCTTTCAGAAAACTCTCAGGACTATTCCACTCGTTAGAAGTGAAGGGCACTGTCATGTACATTTTTGAGACAGAGGATGATACATCAAAATGACTGACATTTTACATAAAATTCACCAAAGATAAATAGTCCAGATCTGCAGGTACAAGAGGAGCGGTAGGTCACACTGCCCCTTACAAGATTAAGGAAGGAAAAATTAATCCTCTAAAGAATTATGTTGCTGGTATCAGAAGCAGGGGGAAAAAAGCATTGATTTTTATATTGGAGCAGGCATTCCCAACTTTGAGGAGGGCTGGTTAATGTATAATGCAGATGAACATTGCACCTTAGGGTGGGCCCAATGGAGGAAGGGAACATGTTATGGTTAAATTTTCTTGTCCTGCCTTAAAACATAAATTTTATTCCATCACTAGGAATGTTTTTCCAATTTTTGTAATACAAATAAGAAAAAAGTGTAGGCATTCTCTTTCCATCAGTGCCCTGTTAAAACTCAAAGTTGCCAAGAGAAGTTAAGACATAAACGTCTTTTGGAAATAAGGCAAATAAGACACTGGAATATGAAGCACACCAGTACCATAAAAGAAAATATCTGTAACCAGCAGAATTCATCTCAGGAAAAGGAAGTAGGCAAATTTCAAAAGTGCATAATATATGAAAATACACACGATGCAAAATAAGAAAATGATTATTAAGCAAATCACTTATTTCCCAGAGATGACCGTAAACTTTAGTCAGCATCCTGTTTGTTCGTTTTTTTTT